>NC_043009.1:66130242-66147742 GCF_006345805.1 Octopus sinensis
AAGGACGAAAATTTTACCAACGTAAACAGCGTTCACCTCAGCCTATTAAATACAATTTGTGGAGACAAATCTTCGTGGAAACTTCAGTCAGAATTTTCTGTGAATTGTGCTAACACTATTAGGAAGGTATTAAATTTTATTTTTATTCGAGATTTCCAATTCCTTGCTTAGATTATTTCCCAAAGAACAATCTAACAATCCGATATTGCCCAATTCATTGTTCGGATGAGTCGAGAAATAATGTCAAAAAAAAAAGAAAAAGAGAAGATAGAAAATTTATATCTCATATGTTGCAAACATACTCTATATGGTCGCTTGACCTGTTAGAAATAGCAGCCGAACTTTCCTCAAATTATCGTACATTGTATTGAGAAAATGAGAAGATATATAGGGTAAGATATAATTAGTCTGAATAAACGAATAGAGAGAATCGAGATGGTCATGAGTGGAATGGTCATGAGACATTTTACATAAAACAATATCAACACACCACCACCACCACCAGCACTAGCAACAACAACAATAATTTCTACTATTACTACCACCACCACCACCACCACTACTACTACTACTACTACTACCACTACCACCACCACACTACTACTACTACTACTACTACTACTACTACCACTACCACCACCACCACCACCACCACTACTACTACTACTACTATCACTACCACCACCACACCACCACCACTACCACCAGTTGTCGTCATCGTCGTCGTAGTTGTAGAAGTAGTCTCACTATATTTACATTACTACTACTACTACTACTACTTCCATTACTACAACCCTCACCGCATCACAAGAATATCATAACCACCTCCAGTACCACTACCAAGACCACTAGCACCAAGTCAACGAAGGAACGATCTACTTCAACCACCACCACCACCACCACCACCACCACAACTACTGCAACTACTAATAATTCTACCCCCACAACCCTCCCTCTTCACCACAATCCTGCCACGACCACCACCACCACCACTTTTGGTGAGTTTATTTCTAATTATAATTTTAGTGTTTGCAGCTGGCTTAGTTTACATAATGTTGTTGTTGTTGTTGTTGTACTTCTTATGATTATTTCTGTTGTCTTTGCAACCGTTGGTGTTGTTGTTGTTGGTCTTTGTTTCTGTTTTTCTTTCTGTGTGCAGTTAATTATCGCTGCTGCTGCTGCTACTGCTACTGCTGCTACTCTCGTTGTTGTGGTGATGGTGGTAGTGATAACGGCGTTGGCCGCAGTGAGATGATGATGATGATGATGACGCCGACGACGACGGCGGCGATGAGGATGATGATGATGATGATGATGATGATGATGATGATGGTGATGACGACGACGATGATCACGATGGCGATGATGATGCTGATGATGATGACGATGATGATGATGATGATGATGATGACGTCGACGACGACGACGGCGATGATGATGACGATGATGATGATGACGATGGCGACGACAACGGCGATGATGATGATGATGACGATCATGATGATGATTATAGTAACGATGATTCTTGTGGCGGTAATATGGCGGCAACAAAAACAACAGCTGCAGCAACAACAACAACAACAACAACAACAACAACTACAACAACAACAAAAACAACAATAAAAATGTAACACTGAATTAAAAGGTAGCGAACGAACATGCTAATAAAGGAGAACGAAAGAGATTATTGGTTGGTTACACAGTCAAACTGATAAACAGATAATTAATTCTCGCTTCCAACTCCGTTTGGACAATTGGCCCCAAGAAACAGTTGAATAGCTAAGGTCATCCATCCATTCCTCCATCCGCCCCATCCATCCACCTTCTTCGTCCTCTATACTTGGAAAGGTCGTTGGGGGACATGGTCCTCACGCGTCTCATCCACGGGGTCCCATCAGATGCAACGTCAGAAAACTTTCTAGCTGGATCCCCAAGCGTGATCAACAGAGATCATAGGTCCTATCCAGCCATTTCGTTCTTAGTTTAGCCTGAGATCTTTTACCTGGTTGGCTCGGCTCGAAGAATCGTTCTTGCGATTCTTTCCGGAGACATTCTGTATACATGTCCACAGTCCGGCAAAATCAGGAATTAGAGAAAAAACAAACAAACAAGCAAGCAAAATAACTGGTGATAGTCTGAATTTGTAAGAATGAATCAATAAGAGAATTCAAAGAAAAGTTCAGTTGTATAGTTGCTGGGAAGAATGTGCAGAATGTGACGTTTCGGATTATTGTTCTTCATCGAAAAGTGAGTAGGAGGAAGAGAAGGAAGGGAGAGAAAGGAAATGACGTTGCTATTTGGGTTGTTGGCAAGTAAATAAGATTGAACTGATGTAGGTGAAAAGTAAAGTTGTGAAGATATATATATATATATATATATATATATATATATATATATATATATATATATATATATGTGTAGTCGCCATGATTGACCGCTAAATTCACAAGTTTTTGTTATTCTCTGTTTATTTCTTTGTATTCCTTTCTGTCGAAGAGCGTAAGCTTGAAACGTAAAAGACTTTCGCACCTTCCCGAGCGTCAAACTAATACACCTGCTTGTTGTTTATACACCTGTCTTCGTTTTTTGTTTTTTTTTTTGTAAATTTCAACTACACACACACACACACATACACACGCACACACACATATATATATATATACATTTATATATGCACGCACATTTATCTCGTATTTACCGACGTATAATATTCGCGTATAAGATACCCCTGATTTAGAGTAGGAAATTTAACAAAAAAAAAAAAATAATATAGTTAAATTGAAGATAATAATTTGTTACATTAATTTTAAAAAATAATGAATTTTTATGGCATGTAGGTATTAGAAGAAACAACATCTATGGGGAAAATATCATGGTATCAGAATTTGAGAGAAATCATATTAACAGTAAAATTCACTTAAACAGAACATTATAAGAACTATACAGAAGGAAAAAAAAAGATATATAACTGTTGCGAAATAAATATTAAAAAAAAAACGAACATTCTAGCAAATTGTTTATCTTTGGTATATTGGAAATTATAAGTTCAAGGATATGTAGTTAATTAGCGACATAAACAAGTAATTAGCTGTGTAATCAAGCGAATTTCAAAGCCTCACAGAAATATATAAATTTTAGTAAGGTAGGACCCCTCACCCTGAGAAGATGACATTTTTATTGAAACATTTAAGAGATAAACACACACACACACACACCACACACACACACACACACACACACACATGCCTATCTACATATACATCAGTAAATATATCCACAATATAGATTTATAAAAGAACAAAACAAGGAACACCAACACGCATCATTCTTTGATTGGCGCGTGGAAGAACAGCTGAGGATTGTGGGTTAAAATGATGGGGCTACGATGGATGCAACGAAAACCCAGAAGTAGCTGAGGTTTATATTCCGACGTTGCGCAGAAGAGGTCCCCAGGTTTAAAATTAAATGCTTTTGTCCCATACGCCTGCAGGAGTTAGATAATCTATAGCACGGGAAAATACCATAGTTTAGGAGACGATGGCCAGCAAGTAGAGCCGGATAAGTTAAAGTGACGGGTTACATTATTTGAGGAATCGCTCGACGTTGTAATTGACATTAAGGAAATGCTCACGGGACCGGTCACCCAAAAGGCACCTCATCTCATCTATGCATCGTGCAGCGCAGTGCAGAGTCTGTATATTATGTTATATATTATACTTTACACCCAGCACAAACGCACACATACATATATACATACATACACACACACAAAGTTAACAACGAAAATAATTCGAAAAACAAGATACTTATTAAATTTAGGCTTACAGAAAGAAAAGGAAACAAGAGTTTGTGAGTTTTCGAGCTGAAGATCTTTGCTAGAAAGACACCGAGAGGAAAAGTCTGGGGGAAAATAGCCAGAAATGAAACGGCAAATAAGAGAAAAATCGGTTATAGACTATGTTAAGCCTCGTTAGAACTGGACGGAAGTTAGAAATGACCGGAAGTTAAAGTGAACGAAAGAGGTTTCATACAAACAAGAGCAACAGTGGATGAAATTATACATGTGTGCGTGTGTGTGTGTATGTCTTTGTGTGTGTGTGTGTATGTGTTTGTGTGTGTGTGTGCGTTTGTGTGTGTAAAGGCGGCGAGCTGGCAGAATCGTTAGCATGCCGGGCGAAATGCTTAGTGGTATTTCGTCTGCGTTACGTTGTGAGTTCAAATTCCGCCGAGGTCGACTTTGCCTTTCATCCTTTCGGGGTCGATAAATTAAGTACCAGTTACGCACTGGGGTCGATGTAATCGACTTAACTTCTATGTCTGTCCTTGTTTGTCCCCTCTGTGTTTAGCCCCTTGCGGGTAGTAAAGAAATAGGTATGTGCAGTTAATTTCCTGGTTTTATGCTCACAAAATTTCCCTCGGTTTTATTGCTCGACTTGATTCTAAGGTAGCAGAACGAAAGGGTTACAAGGGGCACAGCCATAACTGTGAGATTGGCGGAAAGGAAGAACGAGGGAGAAGAAGAAGAAGAAGAAGACAAGAAGCTGGGGTGAAATAAGGTTCTAGGGAAAGGGAGAGAGAGAGCGAGGCCGAGAGAGTAAGAGAAGTTAAGATGGGGAAGAAAAAAGAAGAGTCGAGAAGAGAAAAAAACGACAAATATTACGAGGAATAGAGACGTACAATGTTTGCGAAAGACAACGGGGGAGAGAAAGGAGGAAGAGGAAGAGCGAGCGAGAGAGAGAGAGAGAAGAAGCGAGAGTGTATGTTATTGAATCCCATAAAGGGGAAAAGATAGAGTGAAACACACACACACACACCACACACACATACACACATACACAAACACATACACACACACATACACACACACACACACATGTAATACATAGTGAGTGAGGGCGGGTGAAAAGAGCAAGATAGATAGAAAAGCAGACAGACAAAACGAAGTAGAAAATCAGCGACTGTGAATAGTGGAGAGAAAGAGTGGCAAGGGAGAGAGAGAGAGAGAGAGAGAGAGGGAGGGAGAGAAAGGGGAGAGAGAGAAAAGAAATCGAAAATATTTAAATCTAATTAAAGAACTTAATCGATCCCGGATCGATTAAAAGCAAAATCGATTCCGTCGGGATTTGAACCCATAACAAGGCATTTAGTGCAAGCGATGTCTGTTTTTGCAGTAGACACTACGCACACGCACACACACACACATACACACACGTACACATACATACACACACGCACACATGGCCATATATGTACGTACATTTGTGTGTGTGTGTGTGTGTACAACGAAGCTTCATAAACCGAACGAAACTAAGCATCAGTGATGTAGGGGCTATAATCCCAAGCCTACTGGTTCGGCTGGGCACTGCAAATCCGCCGATCATACTACATTCATCAAACCATCTATCTCTGTGTACGTCTGTGTTTCTGTCCGTACACACACGCACACAAACACACACACACACACGTATATAAGTGTGTGTGCGTGCGTGTGCGTATGTGTGTATATATATATCGAGATAGATAGATAGGTAGATAGATAGATAGATAGATAGATAGATAGATAGATAGATAGATAGAGGGATAGAAAGAGAGATAGAGAGATGCATAGATAGATAGATGGATGGATAGATAGAGGAATAGACAGATAGATAGATAGGCGGCGAGCTGGCAGAAACGTTAGCACGCCGGGCGAAATACTTTGTGGCATTTCGTCCACCGCTACGTTCTGAGTTCAAATTTCGCCGAGGTCGACTTTGCCTTTCATCCTTTCAGGGTCGATAAATTAAGTACCAGTTACGCACTGGGGTCGACAACTCACCCTCAATTTCGTTCAGGAGTGATGCACATAATCGATGTTTCACCATTTATGTATTTTTGTGCCTTATCAACATCACATACCCGGACTGAATCCGAGTGAACTGAATCACTGGCGTCTGAGACTATACATATAGAGTAAAAACCATTTGTTAATGATGAAACATCGATGTCCATCACCCCTGAATAGGATTTGGGGCGAATTGTACCACCTGTCTATGACTTCCAGCTGTTTTAGCAGGCAGCACCTTGAGGGAGGCATCGCCACTGCGCTAATTCGCAGCCTATCGGCGAACAAGCAGGACACATCAATTAAGTATGTGTGGTCGATAAAGTCTATAACACTAGCGCTGCTTCTGATTCGTATTTGAATACACACATCATATACATGTATTTGTGCATATTCGTAGTGTTACTTATTGTTTAGATTCATGTAGTTACTGATCGTATACATTTATATTCAGGAATTTTTCAGCAGTGACCACTCCGCCCTATTTAGGACTATGCGTAGTTCCTTTATCTAATGTGTCCTTACTTTTTAAAATATACTTTGTGGGAGATTTTTGATTGCTATTTTTAGTTGAAGTTATCCCGTTGGCTGTTGATACCAGTGATCTACTGTGGTACCTTCACTGAACCACAGTTCTAGTCCAAAGCTGATTTCCTGTTGTTTATCTTTTATAAGAAACCAATATTACTTTGAGTCAACAATTCTGAGGTTGCGCAGCTTTGGATTGAATGTCATCAGACCAGTGGGTTTTTAATGGTATCGATATATCCAGAGAGAGTAGCAGTGGATTATGTGAAACTGATAACAGTGATGCTGATGATGATGGGGGTGTTGATGGTGGTGATGGAGATGTAGAGAGATGGAATCCGATATTGAATGCGAAAACTGGCCGGAAATTAACAATGTGTGATATGTCACAGTTGCTGTTGTTGTTGTTGCTGCTGCTGCTGCTACTGCTGCTGCCAGAGTTTCTATGCTTGCTGTTGCTGCTGTTGTCATTATTGTTGTTGTTGTTGTCGTTCTTCCATTGCTATTATTATTGTTGTCGTTGTCGCTTTTGTCCTTATATTGTTGCTATTTTTGTTCTGTATTATTATTATTATTATCCCTAATTTTGCTGCTACTGCTGCTGCTGCTACTACAGTTGCTGCAATTGTTGTTGTTGCTGTTGTTGTTGTTGTTGTTGTTGTTGTTGTTGTAGTTACAGTTCCTGTCTATATCAGTCGGGAGATTGCTCTTCAATCTGGGGTAAATTGTTTAATGTTTTTCGAGCCGACACCCCACCCCGCTTCCTCCGCCACCAACTTTTTTCCCCGCCTCGCATCTGTCAAGTAATTGACATTTCTCATGACCACCACTGTCAAAACCGCCGCTACCACCACTACCAGCACCAGCACCAACACAGACACCAATATCGCCGCAACTACGACCACCACTACTACCAAGATCACTACTACCACCACCACCACCACTACGAATACTCCCACCGACTTTCTTCATCGTTCCCCCACTCCCGCCTGTACCTCCCACAAATCTCCATCATTCAAATAGTTATCAGCGTTACTACTACTACTACTACTACTACTACTACTACTACTATTCCTACTACTGCTGCTGCTGCTGCTACTGGTGCTGCTACTACTACTGTTGATGATGATGATAATGATTGTGATGATGATGATGATGACGACGATGACGGCTATAATGATGATGATGGTGATGATGAAGGGGAGGAGGGTGATGATGAGGATGAGATTGATATTACTACCACTACCACCACAACTACAACTACTACTACTACTACTACTACTAAATGCGTACACATGTTTGTAAGCCCAAATTGCTAAAAACGCTTCACGTCCATATGGCATAGCAAGCTTCACACCTAGACACACACGCACCCATACACAGCTCTGCATACAATCATACACGCATACACATGCACACACACACACACACACACACACACGTGCGCCGCCCGCACATACATACAAGCATACTCACGGATGCATGGAAACAAATCTTAATTGATAGACATACGCATATACACTGCACTCTACGTACATGCGTACACTATACATACACATATATAAAGTAGTACATACACATGTACGGACTTACACATGCAAATACATACATACATAAATACATACATACATACATACGCATACATACGCGTGTATATACATATATACATATATATAGAGAGAGAGAGACAGAGAAAGAGAGAGAGAGAGGGCTTTGTACATGCACACATAAATACTTATGTATACCGGTGTCCGATGTACTTGCATGTACACATATACACTGGTATACCGCCACACACACACGCACACACATGCTTTCTTTCTCACACACGCACACATACATAACACATATATGGACCAATACACATAGTCATTCACATGCATACTCTCGAAGGCAAAAAGTGCACACACCCATGTGCAAATGTATACAGGTCACATATACACGCATGAAAATACACAAACACACACATAGATATTAGAAAACTCACACATACACACAAAATCCAGACGTTAGTCCACATGCACGCACGCACGCACGCACGCATTTCATACATATACAGACATTGCACAAACACGGACACGCAACTATACCATCGTATGCATATCACACACACACACGTGTACACACATGCACAATCAAACTGACAGATACATACAAAACAGGTAAGCACACACACACACTGTATTTGTGAACTGGCGCATATATATATATATATATCGTATATACAAGCATACACGTCTACAAGCATTCGCTGGCTTGCACATACTCGCAAAGCACGTCAGCATGCTGCATATGCAGGCAATGCACATGTATACACTCACTCACACACACACACACACAGATACGTTATGCGTGCATGACCATGCATATATACACACGCATCGTGCGTGCACTTAACAAATTATTTCTTCTAATGCTTTTGCCTCGAAAAGCAAGCAATAAAGAGATGATTGTGTCACAACATACACTGACCTTCTATTTCACAAATTACTTGCAGAACCTCTTCATTTTAACTGCTTCTATTTAGTGTTGTCGTTCTTGTTGTTGTTGTTGTTGTGGTGGTGGTGGTTGTTGTTGTTCTTGTTGTTTAGCTAGCTTTGATTTTACGGGCCTATGATCAAAGGCGTTCCATTTGTGGCCGTCTACAATTTTTCCATTGTTCGCACTACCATAAGCAATGTGTCTGCAATTTTGTGTGTGGTTAGAGGGAGTTTTGGCTGTTATTTCTAGCAGGTTGCGCGACTATGTAGATGTTCCTTCATTAACTTTATTTCACAACAGCAACAGTTGTTGTTGCTGTTGCTGTTGTTGTTGTTGCTTTATTGTAGGTTAATCTTGATTCAGCAGAACTATTCTCAAAGGCGTTCCAGCCATTTTCCTAAAGACGTTTTCCCAGACATAGTGTATCAAGGATTACAATATAGAATCTATTCTTCCCTTTTTATGACATTAAAAGTGTGATATGAGGGCGATTTAGTTGTTTTTTCTAGCAGATCGTGTGACCGCGTAAAGGCTTCTTTAATGGTTGAGTTTTTTCCTATTGTTTAACTTCTTATACGTGTTTGCTGTTCAAGAGTCATTTAAATCAAATAGCACTTGATATTCAGTGACAATATTTGGCTAAGAGAGAGAGAGAGAGAGAGAGGGAGAGACAGAGAGAGAGGAAGAAAGAGAGAGAGAGGAAGAAAGAGAGAGAGAGAGGAAGAAAGTGAGAGAGGAAGAAAGAGAGAGAGAGAGGAAGAAAGAGAGAGAGAGAGGAAGAAAGAGAGAGAGAGAGGAAGAAATAGAGAGAGATAGGAAGAGAGAGAGAGAGAGGGGAAGAAAGAGAGAGAGAGGAAGAAAGAGAGAGAAGAGAGGAAGAAAGAGAGAGAGAGAGGAAGAAAGAAAGAGAGAGAGAGAGGAAGAAAGAGAGAGAGAGGAAGAAAGGGAAAGAGAGAGAGAGAGAGAAGAAAGTGAGAGAGAGAGGAAGAAAGAGAGAGAGAGAGGAAGAAAGAGAGAGAGAGATAGGAAGAAAGAGAGAGAAGAGTCAAGATTCCTACGTGTAGATTCCGCCGCGCTCGACTTCGCCTTTCGCCCGATGTTAGGCTGTTAGCACTCATTATTTGATTGGTACAATAATTAAATAAATAAATAAATAAATAAATAAAAATGCCCCTGTAGTAGTTATCCCCGTCGCTTCATTTTTTACGTTCGTTCAAATCCTGCAGAGGTCGACTTCATCATTAATCCACCCAGGAATCAATAAAATAAATTCCGGTCAAGTTATGCGGATTTACATAATCTCAACAGTTCCTTAAAATAATTATGGCTTTATGCCAATGTCATTAATGAAATATTAATTAATTCGAAGATCCAGCGTCAGCTGTAATAAAATACTTGCAGAGAAACACCTCTGGTGACAGTGTAATTGGCGTGAGTGCTGGTAGACGAGTAGGGGTGACCGTTGCTCCAGTCACTGGTTTCTCTCATCCTTATGTGAGCAAGAACCCTTAACGCCATTTTGTTTCTTGCTTGCATCATATCTAACGAAGGCGCGTGGCCTGGTGGTTAGTATGCTGCATTCACGGTCGCTAGATCGTGGGTTCGATGCATCGACTTGGCAGCGCATTGCGTTCTTGAGGAAAACACTTCGTTTCACGTTTCTCCTGTCCACCCAACAGTAAAACAATAAGCTATCGGTGGACTGGCTTTCCCATCAGAGGGAATGTGGACCCGTTTGCCTTGCCTGCGGGGGTGGTTTCGTTGGAATGCTAGAACGATGCGAAGTACATTGTGACCAGTGATGTATAACAACATCCGTTAGTCTGGTCGAGAGAAAACAAATCAACCAGACTATCTCTGTCTATATTGCTCAGTGGTTTTCAACCAGGGTTTCGCGGAACCTTAGGGTTCCGCCAGTACAGTCCAGGGGTTCCGCAAGAAGTTACAAAAATGCTAAAATCGACAGTAATTTTTAATTCTCTTGTGCAGATATGTGTGCATAAGACAATTAAATTATTGCACAGGGGTTCCTCGAGCCAGTGAAATGATTTCTTGGGGTTCCGCTCCAGCAAAAAGGTTGAAAAGCACTGATATAGCTACATGCATATACATGCATAACAATTTAGGTCTAAATTTGGTGGAGTTCTTACAGATTGTGATGTCGAGAATTGAAAAACTTGGGTTAACAGAGATTATCCACGAAATAAGAAGACAGGGACTCCTTCTAGAGTTGTTTAAAATCTAAAGACCAAGCATAGGGGATTACCCCAATAACATTTCATGAAGATTCTGGTGTGCGTCAGGTCATTATGCTGTGTGGGAAACGGTGTCATTAATTCTATACATTTGTCTGGCATTCACCTTCAGGAAGAGAGATCTCTGTCGTTTGTTTGTCTGCCTCTTCCCCACCCCCCTCTCACATTCTCCCTCTCTCTCTCTCTCTCTCTCCTCTCTCTCTCTCTCTCTCTCTCTCTCTCTTTCTCGTTCTTTATTTCTAAGCCACCTAATGTCCTGAACGTGGGAATACCACTGACGGAGATTCTAGTTTGATCCACTCTTATCTGCATTATCTTCATGTTCCAATTATTCATATTGCTTAATATCAGTAGAGTGAACAAGCCAGAGTTTTAAATCTACGATTTACATGGATAATCTCTGTTAATCGAAGTTTCTCAATTCGCTAAGTTTTATCTACGAAACCTTAGCGCCAATGTGTAACATTCGTTGGCCAAAATGCTTCCTCGATGCATTTTCTCTTTGTCCTTTGGTTAATTATACATTGGCGAAACCTCATCTTACTCAAATCAGATTCACATTACACCAGTTCCAGACACCCAAGACTATAACCAAATCCACTCTTTCTCACAATTAACTCCCACCGATACCCCCACCTCCTCCACTCACATTCTCCTCTCCATCGTCTTCACTGCCATTTCCGATGTGTTGTATGAATTACGAGTGAATAGGTAAACAAATGACATTTAAGAACTTTAGAACTTCTAAACGGATTTATTGTTCTTTGTTCACTGTTGCATTTCTTATGTTTGTTTTTGCTGATATTTAAGATTTTTGATGTAGAATTTCAGACAAGCTTCTGATGAAATATCAAAAGGAAAGAGACATTTTTTTTTAAAACGAATACTTATTCAAGATCGGTATTTGTGATGGAATTTCATTAATGAGTAATCATTTCTTAAATAGGCACAAGGTCTCAAATCTGGCGGGAGGTAACAATCGATAATGTCGAAGCTAGCAGTTGATAGATGCTTTATTTTACCGATTCCGAAACGAAGAAACCCAAAGTCGGCGTTGGCTGATTTTAAACTCTGATCGAAAATACCGGAACAAATCCTTCAAAGTATTTGGAAACAATGAAAGCGGCGAGCTGACAGAAACGTTAGCACGCCGGGCGAAATGCGTAGCCGTATTTCATCTGCCGTTACGTTCTGGGTTCAAATTCCGCCGAGGTCGACTTTGCCTTTCATCCTTTCGGGGTCGATAAATTAAGTACAAGTTACGCACTGAGGTCGATATAATCGACTGAATCCGTTTGTCTGTCCTTGTTTGTCCTCTCTTGTGGGTAGTAAAGAAATAGGTATTTCATCTGCCTTTATGTTCTGATTTCAAATTCCGCCGAGGTCCACTTTGCCTTTCATCCCTTCGGGGTCGATAAATTAAGTACCAGTTACGCACTGGGGTCGATGTAATCGATTTAATCCGTTTGTCTGCTGTCTTTCTTTGTCCTCTCTGTGTTTAGCCCCCTGTGGGTAGTAAAGAAATAGGTATTTGGAAACAATGATCTAGCGACTTTGTCAATCCACCGATCCACTCAGTATTCAAGTTCAAGACCAGCGTTTCTTGCAAAAATATTTTAAAAATAAAAACTATGGTTAAAATCGATCGAACGTCAAATATCTTTTGGTATTTGGTTACAACCCTTTACCTCCTGTGTTTAAATCCTAATTAAGTCGACTTTTTCTTTAAACTCTCCCTTCGAAAATGGTAACTCAAGTATTAGGAAGAAGCACTGATGTTCGATATAATCGATTGAGGCATTGGAATCAGCAAAGAGGTTATATGAGCTGTAAATAAACGCTTTATTTATAACGAGTTATTTATAATAGCTTAATTTATAGGACATAACTAGCAAAAGACTGGGATATTTCATGTTTCATAAACGTTCGTAATTCCGTTTCTATGCAGAAATTTATAGAATGTGAACACTTGATTCATTATACAGTTCTATATTTAAGAGATGAGGAATTATGTACATTATTTATATTATTTACATTTGACGGCCATATGGCGTAGTGGTTAAGAGCGCGGGCTACTAACCCCAACATTCTGAGTTCGATTCCAGACAGTGACCTGAATAATAATAATAATAATAATAATAATAATTATGATAATATCGAAAAATACCCTAGGAATGAGAACCCAGGTTCGAAATTTCCCCAGGACACCTGATGAAGGCTGGAGGGTGTATCAGCCGAAACGTTGTGTTAACAAACAAGATGAGGGCAAATATCCGTCAAATGTAAATAATGTTGATTCATTAGAAACTTTGATTCTATCTTCGAGTTCGAGCCATAGTTAAGGTCGATTAAAGCGTAACATTCGAACACACGCATGTCGTCAAAAGCAGAATAATATTTGTTTCAAATTTAGGCACAAGGCCTGAAATTTTCGAGGAGAGAGTTAATCGATAACATCGACCCCAATGCGTAACTGGTACTTATTTTATAACCTTCAGAAGGATGAAGAGGCAAAGTCGACCTCCGGGGAATTTGAACTCAGAACGTAAAGATTGACGAAATACCTATTTCTATTTCTTTATTACCCGCAAGGGGCTAAACATAGAGGGGACAAGCAAGGAGAGACAAAGGAATTACGTCGATTACATCTACCCCAGTGTGTAACTGGTACTTAATTTATCGACCCCGAAAGTATGAAAGGCAAAGTCGACCTCGGCAGAATTTGAACTCAGAACGTAACAGCAGACGAAATACCTATTTCTTTACTACCCACAAGGGACTAACCACAGAGAGGACAAACAAGGACAGACAAACGGATTAAGTCGATTATATCGACCCTAGTGCGTAACTGGTACTTATTTAATCGACCCCGAAAGGATGAAAGACAAAGTCGACCTCGGCGGAATTTGAACTCAGAACGTAGCGGCAGACGAAATACCGCTAAGCATTTCGCCCGGCGCCCTCACGATTCTTCCTGTTCGCCACCTGACATGCATCTATAATATCAACCCAAGCGGTCTTTAAGTACAGAAATTATTTTTCATTTAATTAGTCTTTATTTGTTAAAAGCTTTTGTTGCTGTTGTTTTGTTTTTGTTGTCGTTGCCATTCTAAACATATGTCAAAAAAAAAAAAATAAAAACGCTATAAATTGTCGAGTTTATCTCTTTAATGTCGGCACCATCTGTGACATTTCTGCTGTCTTACTCTTTAAGCGGAATTTGTCGAGAAAATCTCGCATTTCATCCCAGTTTACGTCAGTCGACTTTAAACGGCTTGGCGGTTAGTTTCGGGCCCAAACCTCGCCATCCCACTGCATTGCATCGTACCACACCGCATCACATTGCCATTAATGTGGAAATCACAAAAGAAGCGACCGATGTTTTGCAATCAAATCATTAGAAGAAACCGGACTTTTCGAATGGAAGGAACTACTTCGATTTCTGATGCATCTCTTTTGGAACAAATGCTTCGTACAAAAGGGTTTGGCAAAGGGGACGGAGCGGAGGGGGGGGGGGGTTCGTTTTATCTTTTACATGTTTTTCAGTCATTAGACTGCGGCCTTGCTGGGGCACCACCTCGAGCAATTTTAGTTGACTGAATCAACCCCAACACATACATTTTAACCCTGGCACATATTCTATCCTTCGCTTTTGCTGAATCGATACTTTATGGGAACGTAAATACACCGACATCGGTTGCCAATCTATGATAGGAAACAAACCCAACACACACACATACGACGGGCTTCGTTCATTTTCCGTCAACCAAATCCATTCACAATGCTTTGGTTGGCCTGTGACTATAGTAGGAGGCACTTGCTCAAAGTGTCCCACAGTGGGATTGAACCTAAAATTATGTGGTTGGGAAGCAGATTTCTTACCACACAGTCGCGCCTGCGCCTACGGTTTAATCATGAAAGACCGATGGCTTGCATTTTTGCATTGCTGGTGTTGTGCTTTGTTTATTGTCGCCGAACAATCGTTGCCCGATTCACCCTAAGCTGTAAATAAGAGTTATGAGTAGCTAAAGTGATAGACTTTATCAAGCGGTCGAGCCCGAAGCCAGCTCCAAGCGATTGGATGTCTTTAGCTGGGTGGAATCTGCAAAGAGAAGCAGTCACAGATATTGGTGACTTTCGAAAGGCTTGCGTTGGACGGAAACCGAGAGAAGGAGGAGGAGGAGAGAAATTAGAGGAAAGGGAAGAGGATAAAGTAGGGGGAAGGGGAAGAAAGAAGGAAAGGAGGGCGTACAGAAGAAGAAGAAGAAGAAGAAGAAGAAGAAGAAGAAGCTATATTATAATTACTTCGTTTTCTTCCATAAGTCTCGGCGACTCTATGAAAGATCACGTATGACGGCCCTCCTTCACTGATTAAGAGAATTATATTTAAGAAATTAATTCTGTTTAGATCGAATGTGATCGTTAAATCTAATGTTTTGAATATATTGATTAACTTTTTTCTTAGCTTTTAATAAATACTGTTCTTATAGTAATCCTAACGAGAAATTATTGTATATTAATAACAATTCGATTCACCTTAGTAAATGCATATCTGCCACGTCTTCCGAAGTGGAATTTTTTAGCCGTGGTTTACATTATTAAAATGATGCAATAAAAGACATTGGTTTCAAAAACAGAAAACATTACTTAAAGAACTGTGCTAATATTCACAAAAACATAAAAAAAGGAAATTAAAACTATGCGGTATAATCCTATCTGTAGGTTAAATGTTGGTTCTGACTTATCAGGATTTTCTTAAACATTATAAATAAGCATTTCTTTGTAGACCCTGCATATCACAATATCTTTAATAAAAATATCATTAAGGTAAGCTACAGATACATCAAAAATTTATGTTTCCATAGTCAGTGAAAGCAATAGAAGCATTTCTTGTACGAACACGCTTAATTCGCTCAGTGCAATTGCAGTAAACTCTAATATCTGCACTCGGTTTGTGTCGTTCTAAACCGTTAGTTTTTAGAGCTTAGGTCTGCCATGCAGTTTGCAATGAAAGAAAAAACTATACAAAGCTTACTGAAAATACATTTAAATAAGATTCTCTCAACATATCTATGCGTTCAGACACTTAGTACAGCGCTTGCCATTTCGCATTCAAAATATATCTGGAGATTAAGGGAGGATAATCCGTATTTTACCTTTTTTACATGTTTCAGTCATTGAATTGCGGCCATGCTGGGGCGCCGCATTGCATGGATTAACTGAACAAACCGATCCCAGAACTTTTTTAAAATCTGGTATTTATTTTATCATCTTTTATTTTTTGCTGAACTGCCAAATAACGAGAACATAAATAAACCAACACCAGTTGCCAATCGATGGTGGGAGATAAATACACTACAAACTCAACGACACACGAACACATATACACGACGGGCTTCTACGCATCACCAGGCATTATTAACTCAAGAAGTTGATCGAATTCCTTATTCCGGTCTTCTTCAGTACTGTCAAAAGATAGGAATTGGCTAATTTTTGTAGATACTCCTCTCGCTATTTATTGAGCACTCCTAACTTATAACTCGATAAAACATTTCCCACATAATGGACTTACCATATCCGATAAAATAGTCATATAAATACCAAGAACATCAATGCAAAAACTTCATTAACCACAGCTCTTTTCTTGCGCATGTGTAGTTTACACTCATGATACTGAGGAGAGAAGAAAATTACGTGTTTTCACTCATGAGTAGATGAAAATATCACGCATTAGGTTTTGACAATAGAATAGATGAATGCGTGATTTAGTTTATGAGTTTTATTGTTTGCTTATTTGATTAATCAAATCGCAATGTACTGTGGTTCATGATATTTCGATGTATTTGCATATATTTTTGCTTATACGATGTCACCTTGTTTCAGTACTCTAGTTATTTGAATAATCAGTGACGTGAAATATGCACTTGTGTGTGTGTGTGTGTGTGTGTGTGGTGTGTGTGTGTGTGTGTGTGTGTGTGTGTGTGTGTGTGTGTGTGTGTGTGTGTGTGTGCGCGTGTGTGTGTGTGTGTGTGTGTGTGTGTGCGTGTGTGTGTGTGTGTGTGTGTGTGTGCGTGTATATGATTATGTGTGCGTGTGTATATGTATGAATGCATGGATGTATATATGAGTGCATGTGTAATGTCAAATGATGTAAAACGGTAAGAAATCCCATAGATCGGTGCTTTAGAGCAAAAAGCATTCTATAGCATTTGTTCCGGCCAGTTTATCACTATCACATTGTAACCAGCATCACTTCCGTTAAGTAAATATAACATGTGCAAGAAAAGAAAGAAAGAAATCAATAGAGTAGCTACCAGGCATAAAAAAGAAACAAATACGTATTGGGTTCGATTCGTACCATGGTTGATCGATTTGGTGGATGTGGTTGGTATTTGTGAAGTGAGGACCGATG
>NC_043009.1:66152742-66165242 GCF_006345805.1 Octopus sinensis
CCGTGTTTCTCGAGCCATGCCTGTAGAGCTTATCCCGAACGGGGTAGCGCTTCTCGATAGCACTGCCAGGTCAAGGATCTCTGGAAGTTGTCCATAGGTCCCAACCCGAAAGTCGTCTTGAACAGGCGGGGCAGATATTCCTCGTCGACGCCCAGGTTCGCCCTGAAATCGTCGTCGTATAGATAGATAGACAGACAGATAGATAGATAGATAGATAGACAGACAGACAGACAGACAGACAGACAGACAGACAGATAGATAGATAGATAGATAGATAGATAGATAGATAGATAGATAGATATGTTTCTTTATTGGCCACACAGGGCTGAACACAGACGGGACAAAATAAAAAGTAGAGCTTTTCTTTTTGGGAAGGAGAGAAAAAAAAAAAGAAAGAGAAGGCTTGGTGAATTTCAGTCAAAAGGGATCGTGGGAAGAAAAAAAAAGGAAACCGATCGAATGTATAGATCAAGAGACAGAATCTTGCTTATATAAAAAACAGACGGAAAGCAAAAGGATACCAGCTATGTTGGTGAATAAGTATGTTAACACTGACGCCAAACAATGCATTTTATAAAGTAACAGGAGAAATATTATGTTGGTTCCGTTCATGCTTTTTCCCGTCTCTCGATGATATTAGTTTTGAACATCAAGTGAAGCGGTCGAAACTGGAAGCTGAACTAACACTAGGACTCCGATCTCTGCAAATTAACCTCAGCTCTTTGCTATTTGCGGTTCATAGAAAAATATTTAGTGTCGCTACCATTATTCTTGTTTTCAACATCAAAAGCTACCCTCCTCTCCTGGTGTTATCCGACAGATCTATTACCGATTCATTATGTCTCTGACTGTGAAGGTTGACAACGGAATATCTGTAACAAGGTGTGAAAGGAATATCATAAAAAAAAACTTCGGTTGCCAATCAGGTGCCTGCAAATAATGGAAACCTATCGAACACGCATTACGAAGCGTTGGGTAGAGAAACAGATTAGATTTTTCTGGCCTTTGAATAAAAGACGTGACAAAGAGATTTCAATTATTTTTCTTCTTGATGCCAGTATTGCCCTAAAAATTGCTAAAGAATCGAAACTCAGGCATTTAAAAATGTTTCTAGTTACCTTTTAATATTTCTGGTGCTTAAGGCGGCGAGCTGGCAGAATCGTCAGCATGCCGGGCGAATTGCTTAGCAGCATTTCGTCCGTCTTTACGTTCTGAGTTCAAATTACGCCGAGGTCGACTTTACCTTTCATCCTTTCGGGGTCGATAAAATAAGGAGACCAGTTGAACACTAGGGCCGGTGTAATCGACTTAGACCCTTCCCCGGATCTGCTAACCTCGTGCCAAAATTTCAAGCCAATATTTGTGGTTCTTTTATAATGGTTTTTGTATTGTTTGTCACAGATGTTATATTTTGTCCATTCTGTACGGAATATTAAACGCTGAACCGGAGGTCAGCTTTTATTTGATGGTTACACTTCAAACTTTTACATTGCAACTAGGAAGGCGAACTGGCAGAAACGTTAGCGCGGCGGGGAAAATATGCTTTACCGCATTTCTTCCGATGTGACGTCCTGAGTTCAAATTCCGCAAAAGTCGACTTTGTCTTTCTGCCTTTCGAGGTCAGTAAAAAAGGTACCAGGTGAGTACTGGCAATCGATGTAATTGACTTACCCTCTCTCACAAAATTTCTGGCATTATGCCAAAATGTGAAACCAGTATTTCACATTGCAGCTGTGTTAAAATTTAATATACATTTCTGATAATTACCTGAATCTTTACATTTTACATTTTTCAGTCAACGGGCTGCAGTGATGCTTGAGCACTACCGTGAAGTTTTTCTCTGTAAAAAAAAATCGACCACGATCGATGTGACTAATATATACAAATCATGTATAAAATGAGCTTCTTTCAGTTTCCGCCTATCAAATCCACTCACGACGCTTTGCTCGGCCCGAGGTTATAATCGAAGACACTTGCCCAAGGTGCCAGGCAGCGGGACTGAACCCAGAATTTTTGTAGCTGGGAAACAAACTACTTACCACACAGCCATTTCTGTGCCAAATGTACTTTTGTTATATCTAGCACAAAAGATGTGCTACACACATACACACACACACACACACACACACACACACACACACACACACACATACACACACACATACACACATACACACACAAACACACACACATACACACACATTCACACACAAACGTTTCTATCACAGTCTTGCTGTATTCTGTCTGTAAATTGTTGTTTTTGTTTTTGCATAACAACTTTAAATTAAAATTCTTAAATCATAATAGGTTTGGAAAGTTTTAGCACCAATTTCAAATGATCTGTTAAAACCTTATTCATAAGAAATGCCTTCGATTAAATAATGTTTGTTGCTGGAATCCTTTGGGACCCATTCGAACAGCTCCAAGAATTTTACGTTCTATTCAGATGTCGCTATTCTCATGAATAAAACACATATTTCAATTATATTTATGTTCTAAAGTTAATATTTGACTTTCTAAGATAGAATCAATAATGGAGGAATCAGAACTCACTGGGTGACCTTCTTTCATAACCAACACCATTGCCAGCGGGCAAGCACACGTGCATACACACAAGCAGACGTATCGGGCTGAAGGATAAGCTGACCAAAACTTTGAAGTTACGGTCCGCAATATTTCTGTTAAAAATGATAAATATATACTCCACAAAATGTATTGAGTACTCCCCCAGTTTAATGCAAAATTGCTTTTTTATAACTCGACATAATATATATGTATACGTATATATACATATATATACGTATATATATATATATATATATATATATATATATATGTATATATTATATATATATGTATATATATATATATATATATATATATATATATATATGTATATATATATGTATGTATGTACGTATGTATGTATATGTATATAATATTATATATATATATATAGATAATATATATATATACACATGTATATAAATATTTGTATGCACATACACACGCGCACACACACATGCACACACACGCAGACACAACTTGTTCAAAATTGTACAACAAACAGATGACAGAGGAAACAACAAACAAGCTGTATTAGTGTGAAATTCAAGAAAAATGAGTGTTTGACGTTTCGAACCTACGCTTTTTTTCAGAAAAGAACGAGTAGAGAAAACAGATGGGGAGAAGAAAAGGAAGGGAGAGGGAAAAAGGTGTCTGGATTATGTTTGCCACGTGTTGTTTTATATAATATATATACATATATATATATATAAGATAATATATATATATATATATATATATATATATATTATATATAATATATATATGTTATATATATATAATATATAAATATAATATATATATATATATATATATTATATATATATATTATATATATATATATTATATATATATATATTATATATACAAGACGGGCTTAGCAGCAACGGGAATTGAACTCTAAATCATAAAGCTAAGAAGTGAACGTCTTAATCATGCGCTGTTACTGATTATAGACAAAGTCGGTTCCGTTATCTCCATCCAAAGACGAGTATCGATAACCGAATCGTGTCTGCTTCTCTTTTATTATTCCAGGAACTCCTGAAGCTATAAAGTCTAAACATCTTATTGATTATCTTAAGTAAAATGCAAAATAGATTCCTCTGTTGGTTTTCGACATTTTGATTTCCTAAACAAGATTATTTTGGACATTAAATATGCGGAACTGTTCTATTCAAAATGTTTTATTGCTTACCGTGTTGTAACAAGCGTTAAATGAAAAATGGAAATATGTTATGTAATGGAAGCATCGTAATCACCACGACCTCCTCGGAGTAATTATTGTATTACTAAGTAACCATGTGTGTGTGTGTGTGTTTAAACATCTTTATTTTACACCATGCAGTTTGTGAAGTATAGAGCCGTAGTTACGGAATTCCATTGAAGCAGTGACTGGTTTGCAACATTTCCAGTAGTAACAGTTACAAGAGAGTACCTGCGTAGTCAGGGCAGAGTAGACATAACAAATACTTTCGCTGGAGAGCACATTGATTTATAGAAAATGTGACATTTTGGCCTGTGTGTGGCTCTACCCGCTCACACACACACATATGCATACTCTCTCTCTCTCTCTCTCTCTCTCTCTCACACACACACACACACACACAAACTTACTCATACACACATACGAGGAACTTCCAAACACTACTCAAATTCATTCACAAGATTTTGGTGAACATAAGTTTCTAGTCGAGTCCAGTCTACTTTCCCAATGCACTGCGCCGTAGATTCGATCCCACAACTCTATGGTTGCAAACCGAATTTCTTAACCTTTTAGCCATGCCTGTCGTTTTATTCACGAGTTGATTGTTTTGATTATCTTTGGGTCAAATATTTCTTCCGATTAATTCCCCTCTTATTGTTATCTTTTATCTTTTACTTGTTTCAGTCATCTGACTGTGGCCATGCTGGGGCACCGCCTTGAATAATTTTAGCTGAATAATCGACCACAGCACTTTCCCCTTAAAGCTGGTACGTATTCTAACGGTCTCATAGGCCGAACTGCTAATTACGGGGATGTAAAAACACCAACACCGGTTATCAGATGGTGGTGGAGGAGGCATATAAAGAATGCACACATACACACACACACACACACACACCAAAAGCAACACAGATACGTATATATGCGACAGGCTTCTTTCAATTTCCGTCTGAGGCCATAGTAGAGGTGGGATTGAACTGAGAACTATCCAAATGGGAAGCAGGCTTCTTGCCACACAGCCACACCTGCGCCCATTGTTTATGATTAAGCGGAAAATAATCTTTTCCATTCCAAAAACGTATGTATATATGTATGTTTGTTTCTTTGTATGTGTATATATATATATATGTATATGTATATGTGTGTATACACATACATATATATATACACATGTGTGTGTATATATATATATATATATTATACACACACGTGCACACGCACATACACACAACCACTGCAATCGTGTGTATATTCAGGGATAGTAAGCAATTTGTGAATTGAACTTAGAGCTCTGCCTCCAGCCATTGATGAAACACTGCTTTGGAGCGCAAGGACAACGGCCATTTCTTTTAGACACAAACGGAAATGGTTGTTGGTGTTATCTTTCATTTGTTTCTACAGCGAGGTTAGAAAGAGAGAAAGGCCACTCTCTCTATTTTAGGTCTTCCAAGGCTGATGACAAGAAGAGGAAGGCTAAGGCGTAATCCGAAATCAGTTGTAAGCGAATGGACTCGCTAAAAGTAACCAGGGACCAAGTGGAAGTGTTAGCCCCGGGTGATAGATTAAGTCCACCACCTAAGAATTCAAGGCGTAAAATACTCAGAATACATACGGTGAGGCAGTATTTCCGATGCTCAAACAATTCCGCCTGTCCATCAGCCTGGATTGGCACGGTAGGTTATTGAACATGAAAAGATGAAAGACAAAGTTGAATCCGATGGATTTGAACACAGAGGAGCAATGAACCGGAACAAATGCCACAAAGTACTTTGTCATGCGCTCTACCGATTCTGCTAATTCGCTGGCTGCTTTTGTTGTTGTTGTAATATCAAAGTCCCTCCCAATAAAATAAACGAAGTTGTTTCAGCTGCAACCATTCCACACCGGACCATCTCAAACTAACATTGTTTAATGAATTCTTCTCTCTCTTTTTATGATGGCAATACATGATTTTAGGCAAATCGGAAGGCAGCTTCTTCGATATCAAAGGTCGGTGAGCTGGCAGAATCGTTAGTACGCCGGGCGAAATGCTTAGCGGTATTTCGTCTGCCGTTATGTCCTGAGTTCATGTTCCGCCGAGGTCTACTTTGCCTTTCATTCTTTCGGAATCGATTAAATAAGTACCAGTTAGACATTGGGGTCGATGTAATCGACTTAATCCCTTTGTCTGTCCTTGTTTGTCCCCTCTGTGTTTAGCCCATTGTGGGCAATAAAGAAATAAATGTATTCTGCGTTGCTTCTATATACAATAAGTAAATTCATGGAGACTTCGAAGTTTGTTGCCTCAACACGGTTCCTCTATTAATAATGAAGTGAAGGAAGTACTATCATGATATAAGGTCTGTTTTGGGTGTCTAAACGAGGAGGATGTCACTTCCTAGATTTGGCTGGAATTGAATTCTTGTTGATAGTCAAAAGACGTAGATAGACAGATAAATAGATAGAGAAAGAAAGAGACAGAGAGAGAAAGAAGGGGGGAGCGAGACAGACAAACAAATAGACAGAGACAAAAAGAAAAAGACAGAAGATGAATCGACCACAGTATTGGCCTGGTACTTTATTTATCGAACCTGTAGGTGTGAAAAGTAGAGCTGGCCTCGAATGAATTTGAAAAATTCCGTGCATTAAGTCGGAACAAATATATAAGATGAAGCGTTCTAACCGACACTTTAAAGGCCCTGCCAATTCGACGCCAAAATAATGTTACAACTATCGATTAAATCAATACAGTCTCTGAAATTGGTACTTTACCTAAAACGGGACAGTTAAAGAGTAAAATCCAAATCAGTGGGGCTTCGGTTTAGAAACACTGAAGAGCGAATTGTTAAATATGGAGTAAAAAGGAAAGAAGCAAAAATGGCGTCGAGCGAAATACTTAACCGTTTCTGCCGAACTGATAAATTTCGTGAAAAAAAAACAAAAACAAAAATAAAACTATTAATCATGATATAAAGATACATACATACATGCATACGTTCATACATACATACATACATGCATGCATACATACATACATACATACATACATACATACATACATACATACATACATACATACATACATACATTTGTATGTTTGTATATAAATCCTTTTTTATTCTGCTTCATAATATGAATTACATTGATTAAATATTTCAAAAAAATACATCTATGAAAAATAAACAAAAAAAAAAGCGAGAAATATCTGTAAAC
Source organism: Octopus sinensis (assembly GCF_006345805.1). NCBI lineage: Eukaryota > Metazoa > Mollusca > Cephalopoda > Octopoda > Octopodidae > Octopus > Octopus sinensis. The sequence goes on from NC_043009.1 coordinate 66,159,704, forward strand.
AAATTTACCGGCACAATCCTACACAGCCACACTCCGCTTAATATTATCTCCTCAGTTTTCATAAACACACACATTACTACACGTCGCTAAGACTACCCACCCTCTTCTCCATTGTACCCCGTTAAGACAATATAACCTTCACCTCACCGAGACTAGGAATTCATGTGATTTACTTATCTATATTAAAGAAACGTAGCTTTAATCTCTTTCCTTCTATTGGCCTTTCTCTTTATATATACATATACATATATATATATTTATATGTATATATATATATGTAATATATATAATATATGTACATATATATATTTATATGTATATATATATGTATAAATATATATATATATATATATATATATATGTATATATATGTATATATATGTATATATATGCACACACATATATAATATGTGTGTATGTATGTATGTGTGTATATATAGTATGTATATTTATGCATGTATCTATGTATCTATTCATATATCTAACTATATCTCTGATTGTGTCTCACTATCTCCCCATAATATATAAATATATATATATAATATATATATATATGTATATATGTGTATAAATGTGTATATATATATATTAATATATATATATAATATATATATATATATGTATATATATGTGTGTGTGTGTGTGTGTGTGTATACACACACACATATATTTATATATATAATATGAAACAGCTTCATTACATTATAGGTATACTTTAAATGCAGATCAGTACCTATGAATCACTAAATCTATCTATCTATCTATCTATCTATCTATCTATCTATCTATCTATCTATCTATCTATCTATCTATCTGTCTGTCTGTCTGTCTGTCTGTCTGTCTGTCTGTCTGTCTGTCTATCTATCTATCTATCTATCTATCTATCTATCTATCTATCTGTCTGTCTGTCTGTCTGTCTGTCTGTCTGTCTGTCTATCTATCTATTTATCTATCTATCTATCTGTCTATCTATCTATCTATCTATCTATCTATCTATCTATCTATCTATCTATCTATCTGTCTGTCTGTCTGTCTGTCTGTCTGCCTGTCTGTCTATCTATCTATTTATCTATCTATCTATCTATCTATCTATCTATCTATCTGTCTGTCTGTCTGTCTGTCTGTCTGTCTGTCTGTCTGTCTGTCTAATTATATAGATACTTAGACGTCAGACAGATATATAGCCGGAGTTATACATACTTACACACACATATACACGCGTACATACATATATACATACATACATACAACACACACACCACACACACACACACACACACACTCACGTGATGAGGTAACAAACGTTTCTTTGTTTTCCTATCATATTCCAATTTTTACATATCACATTTCTAATGTGTTTTGTCTTTTTTGTTTTTTGTATGCTTGTGTATAATATTCTGTTTTATTTTATTGAAGCCGCAATAATAAAAAAGCAAATACAATCGTATTTATTACCTTTACTATATTTCATTGTATTTTAGTCTCACTAAAATCTAATAAACCTTAGAAAAAACACATTTCACGTAAAGTCTTTTATTGACAATGGTAACGTTACTCCATAGAAATGGTTTGCCTCGTACACGAACGTACAGCTGTGTGTTTAAGCAATTTTGCAGCTTTGTAGCTATGAGGAAAAAAAACAAAGTCAAAGAATAGTCTATATATATATATATATATATATATATATATATATATATGCGCATACATACATGCGCACATTATACATGCATATAGACATATGTACACATGCGTACACACACACACACACACACATATATATGTGTGTGTGTATGTATGTATGTATGTATGTATGTATATATGTATGTATGTATGCATTTATGTATATGTATGTATGTATATATATATATATATATATACACACACATGCACAAAAGTTATTTATGTATATACATATATACACGTAACATATGAATACATACGCAAGTGTACACTTGTATACGACGCTCTATATGCATATATATATATATATATATGTATATATGTATATATGTATATATATATATATATATATAATATGTATATATGTATATATATATATATATATATATATATATATATATATATATAGTATATATATATATATATATATGTCTGTATGCAATCTACCAATGTATATCTGTCAATTTGTGCAGCTGTCTGTCTCTATCTCTCTCTTTCTCTCTTTTTCTTTCTATCTTTCTCTCTCTCTCTCTTTCTTTCTCTCTTTCTCTTTCTCTCTCTCACTTTCTTTCTCTCTTTCTCTCTCTCTTTATATATGTATGTATGTGTATGTGTGTGTGTGTTTAAAAGAGTGAGAGGGTAGGGAGAGATGGAGAGAGAAGGAGAGAGGAAGAGTTAGAGATATTGATGAATTTCAATCTCACTCACACTGACATACAAATATGCGCATGCGCAAGAAACTACGTAGATGTGCAACGTCTCAGCATAAAGACGATAGAATTCATAAAGAAAATGCAATCGGTCCAGAGATAGGTTGCGAGTTCAAATTCCCGTCCGTAGGAGTCTCTGCTCGTGTTTATATGTCTAAATGTTTGCGTCTATACGCACACCACACATACTCACAACAACACACATACATGCATCCACATTCACACACCCACACATATACACAAACACATACTTATTTATGGATTCATCTCGATGAATATCATATTTATATATGTATATATATGAACGTACGTACATACATACTTTAAAGTATTAATACATATTCAATGTATGTGTGTATACATATGTGTCATACATCCATATACATATATATATATAAACAAACAGACAAACAGACAGACAGATGGATAGATACGTTTCTTTATTGGCCAGATAGGGCTGAGAACAGAGGAGAGAAAATACAAAGTAGAGCTTTTCTTTTTTGTAAGAGAACAAAGGTGGGTTAGAAATTCAATCAAAAGGGATGGTAGAATGAAAGAAAAAACAAAAAGCTGATCAAATAGGGATCATATATCACAGAAATATCATAATGCAAAAGGGGAAACAGAGTAGGTTTATCTGTGGAAAGAAAAGCCTACGGAAAAGACCACGGTAACCTCGGGCAATAGTGTCATGCAAAAATAATAAATTACAGTAAGTGACTCTTTTTTTTCTTTCTTTTTCTGGTTTATAGGATTATGCTCAAGGTGGCTCCGTCATTCACACGTGCCATCCTTGCTAGATAGATAGATAGATAGATAGATAGATAGATAGATAGATAGATAGATAGATAGATAGATAGATAGATAGATAGATAGATAGATAGATAGGTAGAATGATTATTAGATAATTAGCAATCTATCTTTTTATATATTGGTCACTGTAAATTCAAACTAGATATATTAAACGTATTTCATTTTTCTTCATTATAAACAGAAAGAACGCAATATTTCTATTGAAGCATATTTGAGACCTAAGATACAAAACGAAAGTATTTATATATGAATACTAGCAGTATCGCCCGGCGTTGCTCGGGTTTCTTTCGACCCTTTAGAATTGGAATTTTTGAAAAGTAAAAATTTTGCATTATGTAGCTTGTTATTTTCTTTAAGTGAATATTTTTCTGGTTGAAATACACTGAAAAATGACGATACAGCAGACAAAAAATCGTAAAAAATAGGGATTTTCATAGAGAAAATGCACCTTTTTAATGTAAATAATTTTTGGTGTTAACATGGTCCGATTTGAATTTTTTCTTCTACGGAAGGAAGAACAAGCTTTCTTCTATCATACTCTCAGTTTTGGTCAACTTGTGCCGCAGGGTCTCGGAGAAGATAATGTTAGTTGAAAACTACCAAACCTGCCATACACAGACAACCTCAGCTTTATATATATATATATATATATATATGAATACAGACTGGATTATATTATAGAGTGCCGCCATTTACGTAAAATGTTCCGCTCTTGCCCTCTATGTATAGCAGAAAAATGCAGCATACTGCGTAATAAAGGCTCATCCACAGCACCTCAGCTGAAGTGATATAACGTTGCAGATACTGGAGGAATTTGGTCAGAATAGTAATAATGTAAATATCTAAAGGCAAAATAAGAGGACAGATTGCAGTATTTCTTTATCTGAAATAAAATTTCTTTAAGTACCCCTAAAATAAATTATTTGTTTCCTGAGAATCGTGCTTCCTCCTTACGTCGAGCCGGACAAACGTAATACGGCGAATACGAACACAAACACTCAGATTAATCATTAGTAGAAATAGATACATCAATAAATCGCTGGTGTTATATATGTTCATATCTATGTGTATGCGTAGGTATACGCATATATGAATACATCCCCACCATTAGTACTTTTTTGTTAAGTGCATCTGGTAAACAGTACGAACTGTGTCTAAGGCGGATACGCACAGTGTGTATCACCCCGCTATCCATATACAGTTTGTAAACATGCCAAGTAAATAAACACATAGAATCATAATACTGCCTTCAGTGAGTTGTTTATTGTCCCAACACAAACCGAAAGAATACATAACTGTTGGTATGAGTTTTACAATAATTCCTGAAACGATCAGTTATTCTTTACCTTTCACACCCTCGATCTTATAATCTGCACCTGGAATTCAAGAATTTCGCATTCGGTCAGTAATTACAGATTGACTCGAAACAAGGTTTCTCTGTATACGCTGGGAACGACAATTAAATTTTTATAATTTGTCCTTGATTTTGAAGAAATGTGTGACTTTCTTGTTACATTTTTGTTTCTACTGATCACATGTTGCTCACGTGGTCGCTGGTTCTGCTAGAAATTTGTTGGAAATCGTACTGTTGTCCTTTGGCTTAAAGAAATCGGTATTTGGGGTCGATTCATCGACAAAAATTCCTTAAAGCTTTTGCCCCAGCACAGCCGCAGTCTAATGATTGAAACAGGCAAAAGAGTAAACGATAAAAGATAAACGATAAACAACGAGATTAAATTCTTAAACAAAGAGAAGAGACAAGAGAAGATGGAAAGCAATTGGCGCACTCTGCTGGGTAAATCAAACAACCATTAAAGGAGGTGCCTCGGCATAGATTTAGCTATCATGGCAGAATCAAACTAAAGACCTACACGCATACACATACAGATACATATAGACATATACGTACACACCAACATACACTTAGATACAACGTAGATGCACACGCACACACACACACGCGCACGCATACACGCCCACACACAACGAAAGTGTTTTTACTGGAAATTGCTGAATGACTTCTAAAACCTATCAATCGATGTTTAATCAGCAATTTTGCTGATCATTAAAATAATCTTGTCCTCGCTGAAGGATTTTATTTGGGTTTTAATAACAATTTTGTCTTCCCTCTCTCCGATAAGAGCACATGAAACTGAGCAGAGACCATAAACTTAATCTATAAGAGAGTGAAGTCGCTTAATATCTTTCTGTGTCGTAAGCTTTCGTTCTGAAGATCACAGGCAGGTTCGATCCACCATTTATTTTATATGCTTCCAATTCCTTTCTGAATTTTAACCCGAGAGTTTGGGTCAAGTGGACCCATAAATATTTATTTT
>NC_043009.1:66172742-66177742 GCF_006345805.1 Octopus sinensis
ATCCCTTGAATAAATACTGGACTTGTTTGTATCAATGGTTTTCATTTTGCAAATTTCTGGCTTTGTCTGTGAGCCACCACCATTATGATGGCGCATTGTTACAGGAGGTCAGACAACGGACAACCTAGTTCGTAGTATTTATAAATTACAGTATTTAACAGTTTACATTCAACGTTCGAATCTCGCTAGAGTAGTGAACTTTCGCTTTTATCCTTCCATTCAGTTGCAGCAGAACACAGAACTCTGTCTCTCTCTTTCTCTCTCTCTTTCTCTCCTTCTCTCTCTCTTCTCCTCTCCCCCCTCTCTCTCTCATCTCTTCTTTGCTAAAAAAGATTATCCAGAAACATCGGATCTTTCAGTTGCTTCAGGGTAGCTACATTGGTTTTAACCATAACACTGAGAGAATTGACAGAATCGGTAGAGCATCGAACCGAATAGCTCGCAGTATTTGTTCCGTCTGTCTTGGTTTCGAGTTCAAATCCCACAAAAGCTAACTTAATTTTTCCTCTCTTTTCGATGAAGTCTAGTGCCATTTCCATTGTTGGAAGCATTCCTGAAACTTCTTTTCGGGGATTGCGAACTGGTACCTCGTCGCATTCACTTGGATTTCCTTGATGTCTTGAAATCTTGGTGGGGGTCTCCTTCTGTGATTACTGAGCCTTAATTTCAGGATCATAGATTTATATCTCCACGATATATCACCTGTTATGACCGTTTTCAAAAAGTTTCCATTGTCTCTGGCACAATCATGGAACTCCTGCGCAGCTGAAACCCGATTTTCTCTTTGAGACAACCACACTCGCATGCGCGACAGAGTTCGTCCTCAATCTGTGACAAGTGGCACTCTGCATTCTTTAGCTCCGTTACAGACCCGATACTTTTTGATCAAACCTTGTCGTCGTGTCACTCCGTCGGTTACGACGTCGAGGGTTCCAGTTGATCCGATCAACAGAACAGCGTACTCGTGAAATTAACGTGAAAGTGGCTGAGATAGACAAATGTACTCTTAACGTAGTTCTCGGGGGAGATTCAGCGTGATACAGAGTGTGACAAGGCTGGCCCCTTTGAAATACAGGTACAACAGAAACAGGAAGAAAGAGTGAGTGAAAGTTGTGGTGAAAGAGTACAGCAGTGTTCGCCACTACTCCATGCCGGAGCGTCGTGGAGCTTTAGGTGGTTTCGCTCAATAAACACTCGCAACGCCCGGTCAGAGAATCGAAACCGTGATCCCACGACCGCGAGTCCGCTACCCTAACAACTGGACCATTGTGCCTCCACGATCAAACGTGATATTCAGGAGTGGATGTGAGTATAGCATAGTGACGTGTAGAATACTTTGAGGTATTTGATTATGTTACCCTTCGTTCTGAGTTCAGTCCTCACTAAGGTTGTCTTTGCTATTTTTCTTTGGATGTGTTTGAAGTATTTAAGTTATAAAGAATTCGTTTCTCTGTAAAAAAAAAGATGCACACTTCGGCAAGTCCGTTGAAAAAGAGGCTTAGTGAAGAGGTCAGAATAAAGCAGAAACATGTCCAAAGTTATCTCCTGTACTTGTTTTAAAAAATAAATGAAGGTAATATTAGTTATTAATTAATATTTCTTCTTTTCCCCACCACACAATTATTTCCAATTAGTTTTTTAATACTAGCTGCCTTAATTATTTTAACACTAACTGAACTAAAGTCGTTCAAACACACGGCGTCCTTGAATGATATTATTTCTAAATAAGTACCATTCGAATGTTGGGGTCGATACCATCGACTGTACATTATGAAGGTTGATGCACCAACGTTAGCACAACTAATGAGTGAAGCCGGGTAAAGAAGAGGCTAAAATATGGCGCGGAGTGTAAGGTTGGTTCTAGACTCTGTCTAAGACTGCAAGGTTTATCGGAAGATGAGATTCACAAAGAAACCTCCGAAATATATTGATTTGGAGTAATATGAAGGATTGAATAGAATTTCAATATTAAGAAAAGAGCAAATGAGATCAAATATTGATTATTTTGTAATGGCATGAAGAGTTATATTTTATTGATTCTGTTTCAGCATACCCCGTATCACCCAGAGTGATGAAAAGCCTTCCACAGATTCTGATAATAACAACAACAACAACAATAATAATAATAATAATAATAATAATAATAATAATAATAATAATGATGATGATGATGATGATGATGATGATGATGATGATGATGTGATGATGATAATAATGATGATGACGATGATGATGATGATGATGATGATGATGTAATGATGATGATGATGATGATGATAATAACAACAACAACACAATAATAATGATGATAAGTATTCTTTCTAGTTTTGGGACCAAGCCAGCCATTTTGAGGGGAGGGGGACTGGTGTACATTGACCTCAGTGTGCAACTGGTATTTATTTTATCGATTTCACAATGATGAAAGACAAAGTCGATCTCGGCGGCATCTGAAATCTGAGCTTAAAGAGGCGGAAGAAATTCTTCTAAGCATTTTGTTCGGCGAGCTAACGATACTGCCATGATAATGGTTTCCAATTGACAGTGCAGGGTTTCGACAAAATTTGAACGCAAATTCTGAAAAACCATTTCTTTCGATGCTCTACCGATTCTGTTAAAGCATGCCCTTAGAGAATCGGAAACATTGCTTTGCGATATTTCTTCCGGCATCAGGCTGCACATTTCTTTTCTTATTCTGTTTTTTTTTGTGTGTGTGTGTGTGTGATAGAATGAAGTTCCGTTCATGTACGAGCGGTTCTCCATCCCTAGCGTAAAGAAGACAATAAAAGAAACACGTTTAAAGATATCCTTTCATTTATAGATCTCTGTCTTTAGAAATACAAAATCTCTTCAACTGGTCTTTATTCTCTTCTATTCAAAGCTGGACGAAGCTGCCCAAGAGAAATAGAAATTGTTTAACAAATAACCGGTTTTTAGAGCTGTTTAATCATCGGCTCTTTTGTTTTTGCTGTCACCGACTTTGCAAAGAATTGCTGGCGTTTTAATTCAAAAGGGAATTTGTAAAAATTTATAAATTTATAAGACTGGGAAATCCTGAGTAATGACTTTCCGAGAATAATTCTTGGATTGTTGCAATAATCACTTGGTTTGACATTGAAATAATATAATTGTAGAAATATCCCAGAATGCACTGCGGCCATTGCGAGTCTGTCCTTAGCAACAAAACTTCATTATTGCTGTCATTTGTAGTGATTGGTTCATTGGAGGAGCTGAAACGGTAATTTGTACAAATGTGCAAATATGTAAATATGTATCGAATTATTTTGTTTATTGATTGTGGTCGTCGTTTAGCTCCAGATTGCACCTAATCGAACAATCTTTTAATCAAAGATAGTCGAGCGATGATTATCTTATTTGATTTTCTGATAATCCATCGAGAGCCACATTATTCAGTATCCATTTTTACGACGATGATGAGGAATTTTCTTTTTAGTCTGTTTCTAGTCATCAAGGCCATGCTGTGGCATCGTCTACTTCACAGGGTGGGGTGCATTGAGGAGGAGTTGACTGCTATATATGTTTATGTCCATGCACGTGCTAGTCTAGACCACACTTTGATTCGTACAAAACCGAGATAAATTTATGTTAAAATGTTCAATGAAAATATTTAAGGCAAATTAAACGATTTGAAATTTATAACTATTGTCTGTGAGATGTAAAAGACACGGAATTGAAAAACAAGATTTATACGATATGAATTAGATAAATTAAATACCTTATTATTCTGAGACAATGTATGGCTTCAATGAGTTATTCTTAGATTGTTATTAGTTGCCCACGGAAAACTTTCATTAAAGTCCTACGTGGCGCGGAAAAGTTGCCAAACACAGATATATCCTTTAACCAAACCGAAAATATCGCCACCTGAGGAAATGACACAGAGATTCACTGAGAAATTCTCTACAACAACTGGTTTCTTTGCCTTTCCTTTTCTTCCGAAATGGTTTTTGCTTCTGTAAATTAGCAACCTTAGAATTTACGTCGTACCTTTTGACCAAGTCTACCCGAAATACCTTCCTAGTCTCCTCTCGCCGCACTTACTGCAACTCACTTTTTCACATTAAACATTCTAACCATTCACTCTCAGAGTTATTATTCGCTGGAATTGTCCACCATTTTCGACCGTCTGCATCTTGTTTACCCTCAGTTTACCTCACGTCTAGCAAAGATGTGATCATTCACTTTCTAATAGTGACCATCCAATTAAATTTTCAGGTATAATATGTCTCGACAGAAATTTTCTTATATACGTAATTTCCCATTTTCTTTAAACAGAACAGTTGAGGCTGCTTTATAGGGATGTCTGGCTGCTATTGTTAGGAGGTCGAACAGCAACACTTAGAGGAACCCTTGATGACTCATTCACAAATTTCTTTGACGTTGACCAGCAGACATTGACCTGTACGCTGCGTATGTTGATCAGTTTAACATCTATTAGTTACGGAAACCCGAGTGTAAGGCTTTTCACGGGTGTTGTAAACCTTACTCTCATTATACCATAAATAACAATAAAAATAAGGAAATAGACCGCGCTGATAGAATGAAGTTCCGTTCATGTACGAGCGGTTCTTCGTCCCTGACGTAAAGAAGTTTATCTGCAATAAATGGGTTATATTTTTACGAAACCAAAAAGTATTTTAATAATTTTTTTTTAAACAATTCCAAGAAGTAATGTTTTATTCTTTTATTCTTTTACTAGTTTCAGTCATTTGACTGCGGCCATGCTGGAGCACCGCCTTTAGTCGAAGAAATCGACACCAGGAATTATTCTTTGCAAGCCTAGTACTTATTTTATCGGATCTCTTTTGTCGAACCGCTAAATAACGGGGACATAAACACACCGACATCGATTGTCAAGCGATGGTGGTGGCGGGGTCAAGCACAGACACACAAATACATACATGCATGCATGCATATGTACGACGGGCTTCTTTCAGTTTCCGTCTACCAAATCCACTCACAAGGCTTTAGTCGGCCCGAGG
>NC_043009.1:66185242-66197742 GCF_006345805.1 Octopus sinensis
TAAAATTGTACAGTTCAACTCCAAGTACGAAGATCTAACTTCAGAACGAGATCGAAATTGTGGTGCACTCTTGAAATTCATTGCAATCTGATGATAACAATGCTGGGTGAAAATGCATAAAAAAAAAGCATAAAAAGCGTCCAATGGCTGGTGTAGAAGAATATGAAATCATGGGGCTATTTCGCCTGAGTGAATTAGATGAACAACAATAATGGAGAGTGTGTCTGTAGCGGTGTGACGACTTAATAATCTCCATGAGCTGAAGTGGGAGAGCAGCTGACACAATAAGAATATAAATCACAGTTTTCTTTTTAAAGTTTAATCGGAATATAACAATAGAGTCCAGTCGTGTGTCGATGATCTTCTTACAGATACTGATGAACATTAGGTTCATCAGTATCTGTAAGAAGATCATGAAAGTAAAAACACGGGGTATGACACACATTAGACCTTGCAGTTCTAGAGACAGAAAAGGCAGTGTAGTCATGGTTGGATTGTCTTTGATTATACGTTTCCTCGGACAGAGTTGGCCTGAAGCTAATTATAATAAGTTCCTACAATAATAAGTTCTCAAGTTCCTACAAACCCTATATTTAACCTGTATACACAATAGGCTTTCAATCAAAGGTTAAATCTTATTAAACAAATATTAACTGCAACAAACACGCGTATGATATGAATCTCCTCTGTTGAAATAACTTTATGTAAAAATGAAGATAAATACAACCAGGTACTTTACAGTTGCCACTTCAAAGATTCAATAGCGTTTAAACTCAGCTTGGTCTCCATCAAAGACATCAGATGGAAAAATGTCATCTGGTTCAATCCAGCGTTGAGCAATAATGCCAAAACCTTCTTAATAAAACGATTCTTGTATTTAATCAACAAACACTTAAATAAAACCAAGAAACTCGGTAAATTATTCTTCAACAGGAGAAAGATATAAACCAGTTAGACTCCAAAATCCTGTCGCAGAAAAATTCGTTCGTTCCATAACAATGGAATCATTCAATGCCAAAGAAGAGATAATTGCAACTCATTTCCTGGCGCATTCAGTCACATCTAGACGGTATGTGCATGGCTAATTCTATTATGAATCAGGCCAGCTGTACAGTGTTTTAAATCGGCCAAACAGAAAATTAAGAGCGACATAGGATTTGTTTTAAACACTGCCAAAAAGAAAATACTGCATCGTCTCGGAGCACATATGACAAAAATGATATGCCTGAGTTTAAGCGAAGGAATGAGAGAAAATAAACAGAGAGAATAAAAAAAAAAACACGTGTGGATTTAGCGTTCAAGCATGGCGACTATGTATGTATGTATGTATGTATGATGTATGTATGTATGTATGTATGTATGTATGTATGTATGTGTATGCATGTATATATATATATATATAGTGAAAATTCGCAATAAACCAAAAGATGAAGACAGGTGGTGTGGACAACAAACAGATATATTGTTTTAACGCTCGGGAAGTGAAAAAGTCTTTAACGTTTCGAGCCTACGCTCTTCCACAGAAAGGAACACAGAAAGAAACAGTGAGAGAAAAGAATGTGTAGTGGCTAGCGATCTATCATGGCGAATATATATATGTATATTACTACCAGAGCTCGCGTTAATGTATGTAGTGCACTTGGCACTTTATATACAAAAATGCACTGTCTAACCTGGGTATGCAGCTATATATATATATATATATATATATATATATATATATATGTGTATGTATATATATTTATACAGTATATATATTGTATATATACTGATTATATGTGTGTGTGAGTGAGTGTGCATTGCTTATCTTCTTTTTCCCATTTTATTCATTTCCCGTATTTCCTGTTGTTTTTGTTGTTGTTGTTGTTATTGTTGCTGTTGTTGTTTTTGAGGTTGTATGTTTGAGTGGTTCATCATTCAGCGACCGCATTCCTCGTCGACTGATTGATTCTCTAATATGTTATTCTAGACAATCGAACACCCGCAACAAATTTCTCCACGACCACCATCAAAACCACCACACAACCACCACACCACCACCACCACCACCACCACCAACAACAACAACAACAACAACAAAAACAACACAACAACAACAAAAACAACAACAACAGCAATAAGAAGGAAAATGAATAAAGAAATTAAATAAACAAAAATAAAACGAAAACAAAACACATCTACCGTAACAGTAGCAACATTGAAAAAGCTAACAGTTAACAAGACAAACAAAAACAACCAACAAAATCAACATTAGACGAAAGACCCCGACCATTATTCTCATCCTCATCATTATCATCATCATCATCATCATCATCATCTACGGCAGCAGCAACAGCAGCAGTAGCAAAGCAGCAGCAAAGAACAATAACAACAATAACTATAACAAAATCAACGATTAGCAGAAAATATGGAGGTAAGAAGCTTGCTTCTCATCCACATGGTTCCTTGTTCAGTCAACCAAATGGGACCTTAGGCAAGTCTCTCTTTCTCTCTCTGTACACACACACACACATACACACATACACACACAGACACATATATATAAGGGCATCCAGCTGTAGAAACATTTGCCAGATCAGACTGAGCCTGTTGCAGCCTCTGGCTCACCAGTCCTCAGTCAAACCGTCCAACCCATGCCAGCATGGAAAGCTGACATTAAACAACAATGATGATGAATATATATGTATATAGTCACAATAAAGATATTCAGACCTCTTATAGGGATATTTTTTATCCAAGATAGACTGGTCTAATATATTGCATTTTGAAGAAATATGTTTTCAGTGAATATAAAATATCAAATATTATTAAGCCTGATATAGGAGACATACAATGGATACAAATTAACATATCAATTAATTAACATCACCACCTGCAATTGTTTCATTTCTCAAACAAAATTAAAACAACAAAACACATATAAATATATAATCCTGCATTTTAAAACAGCTTGGGTCGAAAATCATCAGGGTGTAAAAAAGGAAAATACAAAGATTACATTATGATCCGTTGGAATACTTCAATATACTCAGAACATATAATCATGTTCATCATATGTATGTGTATTTTAAAATGCACGATTATGTATTTATATATGTTTTGTAGCTTTAATTTTGGTTGAGAAATGAAACAATTGTAGGAGATTATGTTAATTAATAAATTAGTTTGCATCCATTTATCTTTCCGTTTTCAAACAATAAATAATATTTGATATTTTATGATATATATATATATATATATATATATACATATTACGGCGATGTACTTGCATAGCAAGTGATTTGATCTGAGATCCTGTGCTGAAACGAAAACAACGTTTTCTGTTGAACGGCTTCTGTGTGTTTCTGAAATGGCTTAAAAACACCTTCCACGCTGCAATTGTTTATATATATATACATACATACATACATACATACATACATACATACATATATATATATTTATATGTATATACATATATATATGTACATACATATATGTGTATATATATATATTATATATATATATATACATGCATACACACATATACGTATGTGTGTGTGTGTGTGAATGTCTTTGTTCTTGATTTTGTGGCTCCACCGCTGATTGACGATTGGTGTTGATGAGTTTTATGTCCCTCTAACCTAGCAGTTCGGCAAAAGAACCGACATAGTAAGTACAAGACTTAGAAAAATATGTACTGGTGTCGACATTCGACTGAAAATTCTTCAAGATAATGCCCCAGCATGGCCGCAGCCAGATGACTGAAAGAAGCAGAAGTTAATGAATTAAAAAATAAATAAATAAACTGCAGAATCAGCTGCGTTCGTAATAAACACAGGTGACCAGTCATACTCAAAGTGGTTGCCCGGTCCGCTAAAAATAGCAGCTAGGTTTCTTTCAAATAGATATCTATTGTCTTAAACACGGAAATGACACACTGAATAATTAGTGATATGATGCTAGCTGTACAAAGTCTGTAAATACGAGGAGATGGTCCGATTGGGAGCACCCCGGATAATAGGTCTCATTACTCGTGACTGACACGGGTTATACTATTACATAAAAATAAACAGAATAACGAACCCTAAACTTTGTGCTATAAAGGACTTCTTTAATTTAGATGGATTTGGGAACTGACCCCAGGCAGTAGCGTAGCTAAGGTGGAGAACGATGGAGGAAGAAAGGGGCCAACAGTGGCGATCCGATTCTGGTGGGGCTTTGATGGAGGCGGCACTTTTGGGTCCTCTGTAACAACCTGTATACAGGGGTGGAGGCAGCAGAGTCAAGAGCTGCCCCAGGGTGGCACTCATTCTAGCTAGGCCACTGACATAACAGGGTTTTGAAAGTTCTGCTTCTCTGTTGGAAAAATTTCAAACTCAACTCACGGACTTCGGTAGTATCTTAGCGGACCCCAGGGTGGGAATCGCAGAGACTGAATGAGAGCTGAAGTCTAAGAAATCAAGCATAAATGGACCAAAAGGAGAGTAAAAAACCAACAGCATCGGTAGTTGTAGTAGCAGCAACAGTAGCAGCAGCAGCAGCAGCAGCAGCCAAGTGTATCACTAAGAGCAGTAATAAATGGAAAAAAGAATTGTTCAACAGAAAAAGAGAGCAGCAACAAGAAGAATAACAAGAACACACAAAATACAAACACTTCAACAAAACTCTAACTATAATTAACAACAACAACAACAGCAACAATAACAGCCACAAGAACAGCAATAACAACTATAAGGCAAACATGAAAAAAAGTAAAATGGCAGCGAAAATGATTTACAAGGTGTTGTTTTGTTGCTTTTGTTATTTCCATTTTGTCGGTTCTTTTCTTTTCCTTTCAATATCTTGTCTTATAAAAACTAACAAATTTTGTCCGACATACTTTCGCAGAAACCAGCAAGAAACGGATGGCGCCATCTATCTACCTTTCAGAGATTGGGGAAGATTATGTGAGATTACTGGGAACCATGGTAGCATTGATCTGCTCCGATTTGTTTTCAGTCTTCGATAAAGCAAACGAGAAATTCTAGCTAGAATTGTTGTTAATGGCGGAGTTTATTTTTAGGTCTGCCCACGTCGAGCAGATCTTTGGTGAAAGCCGTTCTAGCGATGCCCAGCCGAGCTTTCGTTCATACAGATTATATTGAAGAACATTTTTCAGTCCGGCTCATTTTTAAGACGCTAAGATATGATGTGAGGGTTATTTGACTGCTATTTCCCGAAGGTTGAGTATCGTTCTTTGTAGGCTTAGATTCTTCATTAGTTCTTTGAGATGCTATTGTTGGCATTGTTGTTCACTTTATCGTTGTTCTTTAGTAACAAGATACTCTTCACCGTGTAGATTCACCAGACAACATATTCCAGCGGTGACCATCAATTATCAATTGTCTTTTTATAAAACGGTAGTATATGATTTAAGGCATAGTTAGCTGCTATTTTTAGCAGATAAAGTGACTTTATAGAAGCTTTCTCACTGCCCTGCTGAGTCCGTCATAAATAGTAGAAGTAAAAAGAGGCGGAGATAAGACAAAAGACTGTGTGCAGTGGTTAGTTTGTGAAAATGTTGAGATGAACGTCTTGGGGCGGTGAACATACATGTTTACGTTCACTATGGTGGAAGCACTCCGTCGGTTACGACGATGAGGGTTCCGGTTGATCCGATTAACAGAACAGCCTGCTCGTGAAATTAACGTGTAAGTGGCTGAGTACTCCACAGACACGTGTACCCTTAACGTAGTTCTCGGGGATATTCAGCGTGACACAGAGAGTGACAAGGCCGGCCCTTTGAAATACAGGTACAGCAGAAACAGGAAGTAAGAGTGAGAGAAAGTTGTGGTGAAAGAGTACAGCAGGGTTCACCACCATCCCCTGCCGGAGCCTCGTGGAGCTTTAGGTGTTTTCGCTCAATAAACACTCACAACGCCCGGTCTGGGAATCGAAACCGTGATCCTACGACCGCGAGTCCGCTGCCCTAACCACCGGGCCATTGCTCCTCCACACGTTCACTATACCATTATATACAACTAGTAAACGAAAGCCCGTATCAAATCCACTATTTGCGAATGATTAGTATCATGATACAAAGATAACAAAGAGTGTGGTTGAACGATATCAAGAAATCGACAGCGAAAGAAGACGATTTAAAACAGAATTTGTGAAAGGCCACGAAAATGGCGGATTAGGTCGGATTTTTTGCTTGGGACATACAACTTCATAAAGCTACGGCTTTTCGTTACTTGAAACACCCCAGTCCCCTGCTAAAGTACAAGCTCAACTCGGTCGTCCATGTAGCAGAGAAGATCTGGTGTCCTACGCTACGGTTCTTGTTCTTCGTCAGTTTTACGGAATACATCGTATATCTCATTCCAAGCCAATTTCAGAGTTCCTATTTTCGGCAGTTCACACATACTCGCCACCAATTCGTTACGTCTATTTTCAGTGTTAAAATAGTGTTCTCTATAAATATTTGGTGGATCCTAGAATTGTCATATCCTCATTACGAAAGATTGTTCCCTGTCTCCACCACGTTTTCATTTTTTTATATGTTGTTTTCTTTAATCTTTTCGCAGCGTTTCCCAATCGATAATTTTCATCACAATTTATAGAACTTTAAGCTAATAATAATAATAATAATAATAATAATAATAATAATAATAATAATAATAATAATAGTAATAATAAATAGAAACAATTCCTATCATAGTAGGCGCATTAGGTATGATAAAAAATATTCAGATAAATACATAACAAAAACACCAGGATTTTCAAACATATATAACATACAGAAAATTGCCCTACTGGGCACTGCACACGTCCTACGCAAAACATTTTCAATACAGTAACCATCAGAGCATCACATCAAATCACAGCACATACCCAAGGCACACAGAGCTACGCTCGGTAGTGAAATGAAAGTACGCTATAAAAATAAAACAACTGAATAATAGTAATAATAATGATAATAACAATTGTTATTATTATTATTATTATTATTATTATTATTATTATTATTATTATTATTATGGGTTTTTCTTCTTCTTTCAAATTTGCTTCCATTTCTTGCCGAGTGTCTTCTCGACTCCTAGGGCAAAGAAACTCATATTATACATTGGTAGGCCATTAAACTAAACTCACTAGTTCGTTCATTTTTTTTTTATAGAAATAAAGTTAAATTAAAATACATGGGTAGTAATAGTTCTCACATCGACAATGCTCTTCTCAATACGTGTGATGTACCAGTTAAGACAATCTTTTGCACTTCTTGCAGGATGGTTTATTATTATTATTATTATTATATTATATTATTATTATTTTATTTATTATTATTATTATTATATTATTGTTGTGTTGTTGATGTTATTATTATTATTATTATTATCATCATTATTATTATTATTATTATTATTATTATTATTATAATAAATGTCCTGATACAGTACCAGGCTGTGGATCTCATGGCTCCTGATCTTAACTGATTAGAAGTGTTATCATGTACAGTGTTTTGTCTTGGTATCAAAGATGGGCTACAGCAAATATTCTGCTCAATACCACAGATTTGCGTGTCAGTCATTTGACCATGACCAGTTGAGCATGTCCCTTAGTGGCTGACGATATGTGCATCTCTGATCACGAGCAGAAGTAATAGGGGAGCATCATAGCCATGTGTTGAAAGGAATTCTTGGACGTTTGGATAATTCACCTTTGGAAACATGGGTGGTTTGTTCAATATCCTTAAACAACCGTTATTCATGGACCTTTTGAGCGGGATGTGCTACTCGACCAGAAGAACATTCTAACTGGGCCCCACCTGCACGGTCATGTGCTGTTTATCTTGATATGAGATCACCATGTCACGCACTTATGGTTGTGATACCTGTGCCTGGTGTACCCTTATCAGACGGGTAGTCATGACGGGTATATTGGGCTTCGTATATTTGTACCCAAGTGTCACTTCGATCGCATGCACTGCTTTCTCACTCAATAATAATAATAATAATAATAATAATAATAATGATAATAATAATAATAATAATAATAATAATAATAATAATAATAATAATAATAATAATAAAGATAATAATAATTTTATTTGTTAAATGCAACTGTTACTCTTGCTGATTACGATGTTGTTCGCTTAGTAAACACAGACGTAGAATGTTGCAGCTACTGCTGTTGTTGTTGTTGCTCTTGTAGCTGCCAGACGTTGTGCATAATCATTAAAACGTATAATAATATTGACTGGTTCTAGGAATTCTGATGTAAATATTGGTTCAAGGAGATAAATGTGGAAGTCAATGCAGTGTGAAATACATCCATACATGTATGCACATGTACATGCATATATGTGTATGTATATGTGTGTGTATGCATATACATATGGGTATGTGTGTGTATATATGCATGTACGTATGTATGTATCTATGTATCTACGTATCATCAAGCTAGCTAGCTTTTATCCGTCTCTCAATACATATATAACCGTCCATCCATCAACCATCCATCCACCCATCCATCCATCAATCCAGCCAGCCAGACATCTACTCATTCTTCCACATATGCACGCATACATGTATGTATGTATGTATGTATGTATGTATGTATTGATGTATATTTGAGTAGTTGAATGAATTATCTTGTTATGGATAATTCGGTTAACCGATACCTGGGTAGAAAATTCACATCAGAGAAGACACGGTTGAAGTTACGTGCTTTCGTGTGGAAATTTGTATTTTTTTTTTAAATATATAAATATATGAAAGAATGGAGTTGAACGACGAATTAACAAAATTCCTTTATTTTCGACATATGTTTCGAAGGCTGCATATTCCTAAATGCGAAGGAATAAGGAGTATATTATGCTGCTTTCTCATCAGGAAAATCAAGGAACTTATGTCAACATCAAGATGCACAAAAAACTTTTAGATGACTGCTCACACGGAGCCCATAGCGATATGTATGATGTATGTATGTATGTATGTATGTATGTATGTATGTATGTATGTATGTATGTATGCAGTATGTATGCATGTATATGTATATGCGTGTATGCAATAAACAGACATGAGCTTAGAAAAATAACTCAGGGTGGAAATGGTCTGTATTTGAAAAACATAGACAAATGCAGGTATATCAAATACCATACAACGTAAATTCTTGATTTATTAACACTATCTCCTTCTCTAGAGGAGAAGATGTCGTAGTTGGTAAACAGCAATTGCGGCCTCATCCATGTGAGAAGGGGAGACAATTTCAAGATTCAAATATTTTCAGCTTCTTTTCATAATGTATAAAGAAAGAGGTTAAATCTATCAAACTTACAGCTGTATGGCAAAGAATTGTCATTAACGTTAATTTTAAGTTTTATCAAAAATGCTACGGGTGGCAAATCCGAAATCCAAATTAAATCAATGGTATAAATATTTATATTTATTTGAGTTTTAATTTTATTGTTTTTCTGGTTAATAAAATGTGTATCGTTGTTTATATGTTATTTATATTTAATTAAATGATGGTAACAGGAATTTTTAATATGTTTTATAATAATTGTAATAATATTTTAAAATTAAATTCGTTCCCGTTGTTTACAATCTTATTTCTTATCCCATCAATATCAAATTTGTCTTTTTTTTCCTCTGAGGTCCTTAAAATTCGGTATCAGTCAAATACTGAGTCGATGGCGATAATTAACTTTAGTTCTTGAAAAATGCTGGTCTTGTGCCTAAATTAGAAATAATGTCTTCAAATTTTGGCACCAGGTCAGAAAATTTGTAGGAAGGGTAAATCGATTACATGGACCCCAGTATTTAACTGGTACTTATTTTATCGACTCCGAACAGATGAAAGGCAAAGTCGACCTCGGCGAAATTTGAACTCAGGACGTAAAGATGAGCTAAATGCCGCCAAGCATTCGGCGTGCTAACGATTCTGCCAGCTCGCTGCTTTCAATAGACAAATATACTTGGGTAGATTCTTATAAATTTACGTTTTTGTTTTTCTAATCAAAAGAAATATTTTAATTAACGTCTGTTGTACTGTATGACGTGCTATCTTGCTTGAAGGCATATTTAGTACATGATCAATAAATAATGATCAATAAATAATGTCAACGGTTGTCTGATCAGCGCCGAAGACGAAGTGGCAAGATCCAGGCTGCAGAAAACTACAACAATGTTTCTGGGCTTAATGGAGAATTCACTTGTAACACTTTGAAGCTCTTGCGGGAGCCTAAAACGTGAGGGTCACAGCTGCCGTTTCTTGTTTCGGTAAGAACCCGATACCAATATTTCAGGCAATTAAGGTGGCGAACTGGCAGACTCGTTAGCAAACAGGGGGAAAATGTTTAGAGACATTTTGTCCGTCTTGACGTTCTGAGTTCAAATCCTGTCAAGGTCAACTTTGTCGTTCTTCTTTTCGGGGTCGATGAAACATGTACAAGTTGAGCATTGGGGCCCTGAACTTGGTGCCCTTGTGGTAAAATTTGAAACCAATATTTCAGACGATTATTAAGGGAGTGTTACCTATACTAAATGTAAGATGAGATCAGGACATGCCGGTTTCAAATCTCTGTTGCTGTAATTTTCGCTTCATTTGTGTTATTTGTGTCATTATTTACTGAAACAAGTAGTAAAAGATAAAACGACGTGTGCGTGTGTGTACGCATGCGCGTGTTTGAGTATGTTTAAAAACCCTGCGAGAAATACGAAGTTAAAAAGAGGACCTCATACGTACTCCAGTAATGGACATTCCGACATGACTACCGCTAATGTGGTGAGGCTTTGGTAGCCAGCCAATTTCAAGATGGCAGTGGTTATATACCGCAAAGTCATTTGGTTTGCTTATGCTCTCTTCTTTTCTCACTCAACCTACGTGAATAAGGCCCTCCTTACAGAGTCCTTTAACTTTTAACTTTTACTTCTTTCACTCATTAGACTGCGACCATGCTGGGGCACCGCTTTGAAGAATTTTATTTGAAAAAAATCGACTTGAATTTTAAACCAGGTATTCATTGTATCGGTCTCTTTTGGCGAACCAACGCTAAGCTACGGGGATATAAACACACTGACACCAGTTTTCAAGCGGTGGTGGGTGCAAACACACACACATCCAATGTTTTTTTTTTCAGTTTCCGTCCATCAAGTCCACTCAAAAGCCTTTGGTCTGCCCGAGGCTATTGGAGATTACACTTACCATAAGTGCCACGGAGTGGGACTGAACCCCGAACCACCCACACAGGCACACCTACACACACACGTGCACGTGTCATATATATAGATATACCTATAAATACATATATACATATACATATATATATATATATACACACACACATATATATATATATACATAAAAAACACACATGTATTCGTACACAAGCAGCTAAACATGTATGAACATATACATGCATGTGTGTGTGCGTGTGTGTGTGTCCGCGCGCATGTGTGTGTTGATGGCGTTGAACGAAGATGGCTACATGTGGCAGTGAGAGGGACTGGGGCAAGCTTTGAACAATTCCATTAAAGCCCAAAAGCCAAGATAGAACTCTACATAAATGGCTACACATGTATTAATTCGAAAGAAACGTTCTTATTTATTGACTTACTCGCATCTACAAGAACCAAATGGCCACGAAGAGTTCCTACAACACTACACAACTGTTACATTTATTCCTATTTTTGTGTTTTAATATTTATGCTGCTTTCTTTTTACTTTCATTTCCGCATTTATTTATTTCTGTATTTGTTTATTCCTGTTTATATTTCTTTCTCAGTCCCCCGTGTGATATTATTTCTTTCGGTTGCTATCACATTTTAATTGTTGTTTTTTTTCTTCCAGTTGTTGTTGTTGTTGTTGTTGTTTCTTTTGCTGCAACTGATGTCGTCGTCGTCGTCGTTGTTGTGTTGTTGTTGTTGTTGTTGTTGTTGTTGCTGATACTGTTTTTCGCTGCTAATTTTAGCTGATTCTCTGTTGCTGCTGTGCGTTTTAGATATGTTCTGGAAACTGTTTTGTTAATGCTGTTGTTTTTATTTACTGCTGCTGCAGATGTTTTTGCTGATGTTGTTAATGTTGTTGGTGTTGCTGTTCTCCTTCTCCAAAACATCAAAACGAAACCCTCAAAAAAACACAAAACAATCTCACACACACACACACACACGCATAAATACGCGTATTTGCTCTATCTCACACACACACACGCTGTAAAGAAAAGCCGCCAACCCCGAACCAGAGATAGTACATCCAGTGGAAATAAGGTTTTATATTGGAATATTATTGTTTCATTGAGGAATGAGGAAAACATACAAAGATAAAATGAAACGTAATAAAATAATACATAGGTATGTCTTTATCTATATGTGTGTGTGTGTATGGTGTGTGTGTGTGTGTGTGTGATTACTTATTTACATGCATGTGAGTATGACTAAATAAACGTATGTGAATATATGTTGGTGCATGTGCAATATGCATATATATACATATGCATATATATATATATATATGTGTGTGTGTGTGTGTATGTATGCATA
>NC_043009.1:66202742-66205242 GCF_006345805.1 Octopus sinensis
ATTCCGCGAAATTCTTTTTTCTGATATGCATCAATGCAAGCATAATTTCGTATGCATACGCATATTATTCATATTTGTGTATACTGGTGTGTATATACATAAATGCATATATGTATGCGCGTGTGTATATGTGTTTGATCCCGGGTTTATATTTAATGGAAATATGACCAGGCCGCAGAGAACAAAGGACAAAAATCTGTCAATATGTTTTATCAAACGCAATGTGTCCAACAAAATATGTTTCGCCTGGAGGGACGTCAGATTCTCAATGTTTTTAATAAAACTTACACATTCACTCACACTCAAGTTCACACACATAAATAGATATATTATTATAAGTTTCTCTCTGGCAATACTTTATAAATCGGAGTTATATAGAAGCTTTTCCGCAACAGTGATCACACAGACAAAAAAGAAAGAAAAAAACCTATGAAGCGATATATCTTTTGATGAGATGTTTATGAAAGTTGTTAAAAATATTTCAACCATTAATCTTCCTTCAAGAACACAGAAAGGATGAACGAAACTAAATTATACAATCTATCAGTACGTCGAAAGAATGAGGTACTGCGCACGACTTAATATGGAAGACCAAAAGATCTAAACCGTGAAGATAAAGCGCAAAAGCCTGTGGAGTTTGTACATCAGAGAAAAGTATTACACTCATCAACCTCTTAATGTGGTGGTTATTTTATATCAAATCAGAGATTTTCAATAAACGCCGTCACTTAGAGAAATATCTGATGAAAAATAAACTTATAAGCTATAGCAACACTTGGCGGAATCATTTCATACATAGCAGCCATTCAGTACGAGTGATAACACGTATGATTCCCTCGTTGTTCAATACTTTGCTTATAAACATTAGTCTTTGACTTTTTTTCTCAATACCTCAAAAAGATCCTTCACTTCCGCATTCTTTGTTACTGCTATTTCAACCATTAATTCCAGCTTGAATGATCAGGAATTCGACTTCTTTCTTTTCCCCCATTGACTCGCACTTCTTGTTTTAGAAACAAGATGTTTTTTTTTTCAAAAATTATGCACATAGGCGCAGGAGTGGCTGTGTGGCAACCAACCACATGGTCATGGGTTCAGTCCCACTGCGTGGCATCTTGGGTAAGTATCTTCCACTATAGCCTCGGGCTATAGTATCCTTGTGAGCGGATTGGGTAGACGGAAACTGGAAGAAGCTCGTCGTATATGTATATATATATATATATATATATATATATATATATACATATATATATATATATATATATATATATATATATATATATGTGTGTGTGTGTTGTGTGTGTGTGTGTGTGTGTGTGTCATTGTGTTTGTCCCCCAACATCGCTTTACAACTGATGCTGGTGTGTTTATGTCTCCGTAACTTAGTTGTTCGGCAAAAGAGACCGATAGAATAAGTACTGGGCTTACAAAGAATAAGTCCTGGGGTAGATTTGCTCGACTAGAGGCGGTGCTCCAGCATGGCCGCAGTCAAATGACTGAAACAAGTAAAAAAGAAAAAAGAATGTATATATAGCTTTGAGTATATTTTCATTCATGTCTTTAGTCAACCAAGGGAAATAGCTCACTTCAAACTACTTATAACATACAAATATTTAGAAATTTACTATTTTTAAATCTCACAACGAGAGATATTTAGCAACAGTACTTTGGAGTAAAGATTTTTGCCAACATAACATGGCAGTCCTGGTTTAGGACAAATGTTGCTGTAATTTAGCCCCAGGAGACACGATCTGTGTCCTTATATTTCAGCTCAAAACGATATCTGTGTATCACGATTTAGTAATTTTCTAATTTAAAAATCAATGATTAGTTATCACTTTGAAAACTATATACCTCGAACGGGGATTTGGCAGCGCCACCTCTAGCCGAACAATAATTCTGTGTTAATAAGGGAAATAAGCCGGAAATCGCGATACATAGATATTATTTTGACACAGATCGTGTCATATAGCCAGCTGGAGACGATGTCTCCTGGAGCTAAATTACAGCAACATTCATCCTAAACCAGGACTGCCATGTTATGTTGGCAAATAATCTTTACTCCATACAAATATTTAGATAAGTCACTTAACGTAGCATCGTCTGGACCAGTGTCACCGAATGTACTTATTAACATTTTAAATAATTTATTTAAACATTGCAGCTGGATAGGTATATCGCTTCAAGGAATTGGTTTATTTTTTAGGTCTTTGAATGGTTATGGAAAACTTATCATATTATGAAAAAAAAAAACGGAAGTGTGCGTTATGAAGTATTATCTGTAAGAAACTATATTTTAACAAATAGTTAAATTCTACTACATGTATTTAGTACATTGATTTTGTTCTTGACATCAGCTACAAATACCAACATGTTACTTTCATATTAGTTACGTATTTAAGAGGGGTTGTAATTTACTTATGGAATATATTTATCGACACAGTTGTACAATGGGCAAATGTGTTTGAAAGTTGTGGTTTCTTTGGTTTGTTTCTTTGTT
>NC_043009.1:66212742-66237742 GCF_006345805.1 Octopus sinensis
ATATTATATATATATGTATGTCTGTATTTATGTATGTTGTATGTATGTATGTATGTATGTATGTATGTATGTATATAATATATATATATATATATATATATATATATATATATATATTATATATATATATATATATATATATTCCACAAGGGTGCACGCGTGGCTGTGTGGTAAGAAGTCTGCTTTCCAAACACATGGTTCGGGGTTCGGTCCCACTGCCTGCATCATGGCACCTTGGATAGATGTGTTTGGCAAGCAGAGCAGACTCCTTACCACACAGCCAGGCGTGCACCCTCGTGGAATATTCAGAAATAGAACGGATCACTGAAATAATCAAAGCTAAACCGACACGAAGATTTATTCTGTACAAAATCTATTCGCGGAGCAAATGTTCATGCGACACCAGTTGGTTATTGGCAGATGGAAAACCGAAAGATGGGGCGATTTCTACTTCATGTAATTAAAACGATCGTAAAATGGCCGTAAACTTTCAAACAGGGCATCAGCGATACTGTTATATAGAATGCTTTATTTAATGGTCTATACAAACATCGTATTAAAGTTTACATGACATTTGATCTACCAACAAGCATGCACCCCACCTCACACACACACACACACACACACGTATACACACGCTTACACGCGCATAAACAGCCAATATATGACAGATAGGAGCCATACACAACCTGCTAGAAATAATAGTCGAATTCCTCTCAAATCACGATTTAACATTCTTTTTAATAATGCAGGCCTTACCAGACAGATAATGTTGTCTTCGATACACTGTTTGAAAATCAGACTGGATGGTCATGAGTGAAATGTTTTGTCGATAGATCCATCGAATAAGAGCAGGCTTAGGGTTAAACAAATACCACAATATTTATATAAATTTATATAAATATAGCGGTGGTGCCCCAGCATGGCCGCAGCCTGCGGGCTGAAACATTTTTAAGGATTTAAGGATAGATTGCAACAACAAATAAGATGTAATTAATATAAGAAAGGGAGAATGGGTGATGTTCATGCTTTTTTGTGAGTGAAAAGGAATGGTTTTTAGATATGAATTGAAACCGTGACCGAAGATTCGGCATTTGGGTAATTTATTTAGAACTCATTAGGGTTACTGCACGTAATTTGAATATGTATTCCGTTATTTTGGTCAAAAGTCAATACACACTCACGCATACATGCATACATACACACACTCATTCGTACATGCATACATATATACATGCATGTATACATACAGAGAGATAGAGAGATAGAGAGATATAGAGTGAGAGAGAAAGAGAGAGAGAGAGAGAGAGAATGTGCCTGTGTGAGGGATAAATTGACTTCCATACTGATGTGCTCACATACACACACACACACTCACATACAATCCTGAGATAGCGATGGAGATAGCGGGAGGAAGAGAGCGAGAGGGGGGTAGGTAGAGAAATTAATGATAGACTGACAGGTAATCAAAACGATCCAAATGTGTGTGTGTGTGTGTGTGTGTGTGTGTGTGTAAGAAGGAGATAGAGATAGAGAGTGAAAGATAGAAAGATATATAAATAGACGTTGCTGAAAGGGGGAGAAGAAAAGGAGAGAGAGGGAAAGAGAGAGAGAGAGAGAGACAGACAGACAGACAAAGCTATGTGGAATGGTGGTGGTGGTGAGGGGCGGGAGGAGGTAGAAGGACTAATTGTTGCCTGCAGCGTCTGCAGGAATCGAACCAATAGATTCGTTAGAAAGTCTTCAGATCATTAACTTAGTAAATTTTTTTATGGAGAGAATGATGGGGGGGGGGAGATAAGATTCAGGCGGGGAAGGTGGAGGGAGTCAGAGTTATACATACATACACACACACACACATATATATATATATATATATATATATAGATAGATAGATAGATAGATAGATAGATAGATAGATAGATAGATAGATAGGGGGAGAGGAAGAGGGAGAGAGAGGGAGAAAGAAGTATTTGTAATTTGTCATTTGTTTTAGTCATACTCTCTCTCTCCCTCTCTCGCTCTCCCTCTTTCTCTCTCTCTCGCTCTCTCTCGCTCTCCCTCTTTCTCTCTCTCTCTCAATTGCTCTCAGCTATAAGCCAGGTTACTGAGATAATCTGTAACGATATCATCTTGATTTAGAAGTTATATTCGAATGCGATACGACCAGAATATTTATGCCATTTAAAATTGTTTTCATCAACTTCCATTGAAGCGAGAGAAAGCAAAAGGAAAGCCGGTCGGTCGGTGTGTCGGTAGGTCGGCCCGTCGGTCCGTCGGTCTGTCGGACGGTCGGTCGGTCGCTGTGTTCGTCTGTCGGTCGGCGTAGTGGTCGGTCGGTAGGTCAGTGTGCCGTTCGTAAAGGAAATGGATCTACGTCGGTTTCGACGATGAGGACATTTCAGTCGTTTGATCGATAGTACGACCAACTCATCGCTGTAGCGTGTAAGTGGCCGAGTATCCCACAGACGTGTGTAGTGATTTGTGTAAAACTTGAGCAGAAACAAACTGAGGCAATGTGTAACAAAGATTCACATCTGAATTGAATGGTTGTTAACCCGTCCCAGAGTTTGGCTTCGGTCTACTGGAGGTTGTGAGGAGAGACCCTTGCTAAAGCTACCACGCATCGGGATCGTTAATAGGATCTTGTGATTATAAAGCGAGACTCTTAACCATTTCATCTTGGGTTTGTAGTAATCCAACGTCAAATCAAAACGATACCATTATCACCAACATCTTCATTGCCATCCACTTAGTCTTTCCTCCATCACCGTCACCATTGCCTTTACCATTACCATCATCATCATCGTAGGCGCAGGCGTGGCGGGACGGTAAGAAGCTTGCTCCACAACCACATGGTTCCGGGTTCAGTTCTACTGCGTGATACTTAGGGCAAATGCCTTCTACTATAGTCTCGGGCCAACGTAAACTTTAAGAGTTAACTTGGTTGACAGAAGATGAAAGAAGCCCGTTGCGCGCGTGTTCCCCATGTTCGACAAAAATGCTAGGTTTAACTAGCTAATTCGATGATTTTCTAGCTAATTAATGCTAAAATCGGACACTAAAGAGTTAGAAATTCTGGCGAATGGTTGTCATTGGAATTGTGTTTGTGATCTTTTATAGTGATCTATGCATATTTTGGTGTTAAGACGTAAGTATACTCTCCCTTCAGATTTAAGATTGGTGATTGCTTTTTGCTTATTGTGTTTGAGTCATTTATAGCCGCATATTTTATTTGTATATATACATACACACACACACACACACACACACACACACACACACACACACACACACACACACACATATATATATATATATGTGTGTGTGTGTGTGTATGTATGTATTTATCCCCAAATTATGGGGATTTGGTTCACAGGTGATCTAAACGATTACATACGCTAGGTAAGTACTGTAACGTATTACTGGGGTTCCAAGGTTATAGCCAAGACGGTAGTTATGGATCCATTGCAGATTTCCGATGCAGTGGATATATAATTGTTACACAGGACAGCAAATATTAAGGCAAGGCAAACATCTCAAGTCGTATACAATATTATTTCAGGAAGAAATTCAAAATCTTACAGTTGTTTCTAGGATATCCCCGAGTATGGGATATTCCGTCATCAGAGACAAATTTTTCCTTATTTGTTTCTGATGATGGAATGTTCCATACTCGGTAATATCCCAGAAACAACTGTAAGATTTTGAATTTCTTCTTATAATAATATTGTATATGACTTGAGATATTTGCCTTGCCTTAATATTTACTGTCCTGTTTAACAAGTATATATATATATATATATATATATATATATACACTCACACATATGTATACGTGTACGCATACATGTATATCTATATATATCTACATATTTACATTTATGTATATGTTCGTATATATGCTCGTATATATACTTGCCTGCCTGCCTGCCTACCTACCTACCTACCTACCTACCTACATCCATCCATCCATCCATCCATCCATACATACATACATACATACATACATACATACACACATAATATATGATTACATACACTTAAATGTGGACATTATGATCCGCCATACCCTGGGTTTGAAGCGAAACAGTAGCAATGAACTAGCTGAATCCATCAAACATTACAAGACGTGGATCACAGAATGTTCCACGAGGATACAAATGGCAACCACAGAGCAGTCACTACTCGAAGGCTGTATGCGAACACTATTTCACCCTACTCTTCCTTCACCTCATTCGTCTTCCCACCCCATCGCATTCCTCTCCTCCTCCTCCTCCTCACCTTCTGTTCCTCTCCTCCTTAGACTAAACACTCGACTCATCTGAAGCTTAGCTTCCACTCTACAGCGTCTGTCTTATAAGCGACTTAAGACTGATAAAGTACGTTAAACCAACGGATTTTGGGATAATGGCAGGCTAGAGTAGCGGGATTAAGAAACGGCAAAGTTTGGGTACTTTTCTCTCACTTTATGTCTGTGTGTCTCTGTTCCTGTACAGCATTTTGTGTATGTGTGTGCATCTCTACAGTTGTGTGTGTATGTATGTGCTTGTGTATGCCTGCGTGTGTGTGTACGTGTCTCTCTTTTTTTTACGTATGTTTGGATTTGTTTAACAAAACAGTTTCTTTAACACGCAACTATGTACACATATAAAGATGAAACAGAATCAAAAAAACCTAATGTCTCTTTGATCTACTCGACTATTCGTAATTACAGTTATCCATCAATGGGTTGCTATTTCCACTCGTGTTTCATCCCTCTCACACTATTTTGATAGTCGAAAGTCTGTTAGAAGAAATATATCAAAATTGTTTTTGGTTTTTTTTTTGCTCTTATGAAATAGACTGCAACATGAGACGTTTATATTTTCCGCTTGACTGTCCATAAATACATCCATCAATAACATTTACTCGCTAAATCACATAAAATAGACGTAGCTTATAGAAGAGGTATTAGTTACGTCATTACTGCAGAAGGCCTTACGTCTGAGGGAACTGGTTATCAAAGAGTGAATCGAAACCATGCGGAGGAGGATATTTCAACAAAAGTTTGCTTTCTTCCTCTCTCATCTGTTTATATAAATACCTCCTTAGGATCAGTTGTAACCCACGGAGCCATTTATTTCCAAGTAATTGAGGGTCTGAACCAACATTTTACCAACTCACCACCTCATTTCACGCCAATAAATAAAGTAAAGGAGCGTTAAGATGGGGAAACAGTGCAAACTGCTTAGAATAAATGGCCTTACCAACTGACCCCCAAAGAATGAAGGATGCCTCTTCAGACGTCAGTTATGATCGAAAAGATGTGTGTATGTGTTTGCGTATGTATGAGTGTGCATGCGTGTGTGTGTGATCATCTAAGATCCCATATCACAAAAATACGCGCTCCTGTATTTGCCAGTAGTATGGGTATATTCATGGTATTGAAGATGAACCGTTAGCACGCCGGGCGAAATGCGTAGCCGTATTTCTTCTGCCGTTACTTTGTGAGTTCAAATTCCGCCGAGGTCGACTTTGCCTTTCAACCTTTCGGAATCGATAAATTAAGTACCAGTTACGCACTGGGGTCGATGTAATCGACTTAATACCTTTCTCTGTCCTTTGTCCCCTCTATGTTTAGCCCCTTCTGGGCAATAAAGAAATATATATATTATAGATCTTAGTAAACGTTTTCGCATTGGGTATTAAATAACTGGGTTTCCGATAGCTACCACCTCTGAAGAGTACGTGGTGTTAGTTAACCGTGCAGTAATCTAATACACGATTATCTAATACTCATTGCGAAGCCTATTGGTAACATCCGCCGAAATGGATCTGTATAAACCTCTACATTATGCTATATATATATATATTGCATGGTATACAGTTTATAGTGAGAAGAATGTTGGCACCACAGAAAGAAACACTTATTTTCTAGAATAATGAATAATATTTTCCCACCTGTACACATCTTGCCAATGCCAAGACCCACAAATTGTGTAAGAGCTTTTCGCACTCTGCTAACACAACAATTTGAACCACTATATATAAGCTTTAAGCAACGGTGTGCAATCATTTCTGAGGAGTTTCACTTCTTTCACTTTGAACAACGAACTGAATCTATGATTGGTTTCATTTGGGTCGTTATTTCAATTTCTATGTCCATCGAGGATACTCCTCATGAATGGGCCTAAGACAACAGAAGTATCTTTAAGTCATACCAGCAATGCAATCATGTTTATAGAGGTGTAGTTGATGCCATAATAACTGTATGTTGGAATTTACCGTCAGCCACGACATAATTTCATCACAGGTAAATATAGTTTCGTAAAAGTATACATAAACAAGACTAAGTTTAGTTATCCCAGGTAATTGACAAGATTGAATATAAAAGTTATTGGGATTTATCAATATATTTATGTGTGCGTTCGCACGCGTGTGTATTCATGAAGTTAAAGCGTTAATCCCAACATATTTGTTTCACTCTCGTTTTTTTCTTTGTTCTCTCTCTCTCCATTTTTCCCTCTCATCTCTTTATGTCGAAGAGCGTAGGTTCGAAACGTCAAAGACTTTTCCATTCTTCCCGAGCGTTAAACTAATACACCTGTTTGTTGTTCCTACAACTGTCTTCGTTTTCTGTTTTCTGTAAATTTGAACTATGTATATGTGTGTGTGATTGTGTGTGTGTGTGCATTTATATATATATTATTGATAATAAAACGAATGGTTTACAACTGGTAGCTTACTGGTAAAGCAGGGTCACTTTTACAGTGATCGTTTATGTATTTAGCAAATGAAAGATGGATGATAGAATATACGAGAATTTATTATTAATTACATCATTCGTTTCGACACATCTAGATATACAGGGTGCGTAAGGTATTTGAGGGTATACCTTTGTTTTGGATTTTGCTGTATTTTTTGCTAACTCTTTATAATCTTTGTTTTTACAAAGTAATAATGGCAGACCCTCAGCTTGCTCAAAAAAAGAGGAGGCATTCTTTTACTGTGGTTATAAAGGCTGAGTATAGCGATTTAGAAATATCTTGATTTTTAAAAGTTGCCAGATCTTTTGTCTACAAAGTTCATAAGGAGTTAGAGACTGAAGATGGAAACCTATCACTAGTATCAAAGCGTAAAAAGCATTCTAAGCGCTCTGAAATCATCAGAACACCTGAATTTATCCAGCATGTTCACTAGAGCATTGATTACAATCCCAGAAAGTCCGTGAGGTCAATTGCAAAAGATCCCCATGTATCAGAAGGAACGGTCAGAAATATTGTCCACGACGATATTATATATAAGTATGATGAGGAAAGGTCGATTTGTCAGAAAAAGCAAAAGAAAATCACTACATCAGATCTAAAAGGCTCTTAAACTGAAAAATCCAGCAGAAGAAAATTTGATTTGGTTTTTCTCAAACGAGAAAAACTTCGACCAAGATCAAAACGTTAACAGACGAAATGGCAGACGGTTAGGAAGATCTACATGTAAACCAACATTTTCTTTACACTTCTCATCCATATTAACTTTCCGACATTACCAAATTCCTATAGAGAGAGTTTTACATTTTTTCTCTACAAAGACTTTTTCATTGGTTATTTTCCTCTCATCCAATCTTCTCCGGAAGAGATCATTTCTTAATCGCAGATTCTAATTATTCTTCTAGGGTTATTTCTATTTTAAGACAGAATTAAGTATTAAGATTTTCATCAATATGTGTCATAAAAAGCCAAACACAAGACGGAAAATACTCAGAATACTATAACAAGATCAACATTTCACTCAACTTACAGCTTTCAAACCAATTAACAATCGTGCAGCCGAATTCCTGCTAACTTTTTACAGAACGACCGACATTATCGACTCTTAAATTTGGTATTCTTTTTTTTTTTATTTGTTTCAATCATTTTGACTGCGGCCATGCTGGAGCACCGCCTTTAGTCGAACCATTGACCCCAGGACTTATTCTTTGTAAGCCTAGTACTTATTCTATCGCTATTTTTCTGCTGAACCGCTACGTTACTGGGACATAAACGCACCAGGATCGGTTGTCAAGCAATGGTGGGTAGACAAACACAGACGCAAACATACGCACACTCACACACACACACACACACACACACACACACACACACACACACACACACACACACACACACAAACACACACATATATATATATATATATATATATATATATATATATATACATGACGAGCTTCTTTCGGTTTCTGTCTACCAAATCCACTCACAAGGCTTTGGTCATCTATAGTAGAAGACAATTGCCCAAGGTACCATGCAGTGGTACTGAACCCGGAACCATGTGGTTGTTAAGCAAGCTACTTACCACACGGCCACTCATGCGTCTGGTAGTATAAATCTATTTTCTCTTTTAATATAATTTTGTTAGTTTACTTCCATAAGATTCCACTTTGATTGTGGGATAGGTTTTAAGAACAACACATGAATACTATATTATTCTCTATACTAATGTCCAACAGAACAAGGTGTGCCACCAGCCTTTGAAACTTGCAATGAGATGTAATTCCATTAATCAGATTATGAATGAATTATTGAAGTTCGTAGCATCGTACTTAATATAGAAATAAATGTTTGTAACTAATTAATCTCATATAGACAGGGAGGAAAAGAGCACAAACACAACTCAAAGGTTAATATTGGTTTTAAATTTCGATACAAGGCCAGCAATTTCGGGAAAGGGGTTAAGTCGATTTCATTGCCCAATTGGTACTTGTTTTATCGACCCTGAAAAGACGAAAGGCAAAGTCAACCTCAGCGGATTTTGAACTCAGAACGTAGAGACGGACGAAATGCCGCTAAGCACTTTGCCCTGCATACTAACAATTCTACCAGCTCTCACCACATTCTCCATGGTTAATCTCTCTCTATATAAAGCTGAAGTTGTCTGTGTATGGCAGGCTGGGTAGCCTTTAACTTAC
Source organism: Octopus sinensis (assembly GCF_006345805.1). NCBI lineage: Eukaryota > Metazoa > Mollusca > Cephalopoda > Octopoda > Octopodidae > Octopus > Octopus sinensis. The sequence goes on from NC_043009.1 coordinate 66,221,687, forward strand.
ACTATCTCCTCCGAGACCCTGTGGCGCAAGTTAACTAAAATTGAGAGTATGATAGAAGAAGGCTTGCTCTTCCTTCCAAAGAAGAAAAAATTCAAATCGGACCATGTTAACACCAAAAATTATTGAAAATCCCTATTTTTAACGATTTTTTGACTGCTGTGTCGCCATCTTTCGGTGTATTTCAACGAGAAAAATGTTCACTTAAAGAGAATAACAAGCTACATAATGCAAAATTTTACTTTACAAAAATTCCAATTCTAAAGGGTCGAAACAAACCCGAGCAACGCCGGGCGATACTGCTAGTATTAATTTACTCTGATCTTGACAAATACGGGCGATTGCTCCGAACATGTTTCGCTCTTATGCGACCTCTATAATGATACATAACGATCTCCTTGGCAGATTAGTGATAAGAGAATTGCTATATTGATATACGATAATGTGTACAAATATGAATAAACTGTTAAAATCATATTAGCCATAATAAGAGCCAGTTTATAAACTTCTCTTAATGCTTCGTGATCTGTTTCTGTTGTTTTTCTTTTATTGTCTCTCATGTTATTCTTTGACTGTTTCTTTGCATTATTGTTTTATAGATTTTTTATTATGAAACATTTTCAAATTCCAGTTTCTAATCATCTCTGATAGGTTTTTGTTTTTCTAGCAACAAAACAAACTTTATTTATTCATTTAGAAATTATAACTACCAAGTACTACAATGTAACTAATAGTGTTCTACACACCTCTTCACTCCAAGATATCCGTTTGTTTCTTTCTTTTTTTATTTGTTTGTTTATCTTATCCTATGACAGACTTACACCTGTTCATATATTGCATGTTCCCATGAAATTGCTTACTGATTACGGCAATATCATTAACAAAATGTTTATTTGCCAGAAAACTCGTTCGTCCATTCATAAACATTTTTCTTCTCACGTCGTCAATCATTGTCAGCGACCGCTGCCCTCTCAATTTTCTTCTCATTTATTTTTTAGTATCTCACTTTATTATTAAATGTATTGTCGTAGCTAATGTTCATGGCTCTTACTATTTGTTGCTATTTTATCCTATTTTCTACTTTGTACCACTTTTAACAAACAATATAGCGTCGATCCTTACAAGTTTTCCAACGAGACATTCACAAGTTCATTGCATTTCTGACAATACGAGCGACAAGGAAATATATACACAACTCAAGCGGAACAAATATTGTAAGGGACAGCGGCCGAAAGCGCCGATTTATCTTTCTCGTCACATTTTTGCCAATATATTGCTGAAAGATACATACATACCTACATGTATACATACATATATACATGCATGCATACATACATACATACATACATACATACATACATACTACATACATACATACATACATACATACATACATGCATACGTACATGCATACATACATACATATATACATACATACATATATGCATACATACATACATACATACATACATACATACATACATACACATACATACATACGTACGTACGTACATACATTCATACATACATACATACATACGTGCATACATACTTACATACATACATACGTACATACATACGTACATGCATGCATGCATACATACAAACATGGTGGCTGTCAACTTGTAGACCTGTATGACCCTCACTGACCAACTATTTTATCCAAGATGTCGAAGAAAATGAGTGTGAGCCATGCTCATTCTGAAATTCAAATTCAGTAACATTTTGCACAAAACCTTAAAAACCCAGGAGTCCAAAAATAACAAAGAACAACATTTCCGGTTCCGCAGAGATCTGCAAGTTATTTTGGAATTCTCTTCTCTAGAGAGACGTCTAAACAAAGACTAGGAATCTCTCACTCCCAGCTGTTGGCTCTTCTGAGATAATCTCTTATTTGGAAGAGTTTGTCAGTTGATCTTGTCGGATGTTCTGACCGTCGACAAGTGAACCGGCCAAACCGGCACCCCTACCAAGTTAGCTGGGTAAGGAGAATGGTTTTCGACAGACATTCTGTAGGACGTAAAATACGTGTACACGCATACAAATTTACGTACATTCATATATAAATACACATAGATGTGTGTATATGTGTGAAAGAGAGAAAGAGAGAGAGAGAGAGAGAGAGAGAGAGAGAGAGAGAGAGAGAGAGAGAGCTCCAATACAAGGGCCAAAGCATCAACATAAAAGACAGTGTAATTCTGAGATTGATGCTCAGGAAGAAAGCATTTTGATGTTTCTAGCATAAGCTCTTCATCAAGTTAAACAGGATTAACAAAAGAAAAAAATGTATATATATATATACTACATATGTGGAAACTCAGTGTGTGTTTGTTTGTGGTGTTGTTATCTAACTCCTTCTACATCGTTTTATTGATTTTGAGGAAACTTGACACGTGAGTAGAACTCATGTCTGGAAACCTCATGACATACTTAGATTGTTCAAACAATCGATAATACGGTCCCTGGAAGGGACCTTTATATCTACCTCATATAACTCATTTTTTTAAGCACCCAAGGGAAATAACCCATTACATTGTTTACATTCAATTACCTTGAATATTGAATTTTTTTGTGTGTATCCAATTTCTAATTTTTGCAGACAGGTGAGTAGGATTTTATTTGACAGGTGAGTAGAACTCATGTCTGGAAACTTCGTGACATACTTACATTGTCGAAAAAAATCGATAATAGGGCCCATCCAATGGATCCTCCTATCTACTATATATTACAAATATTTCATTTAAACAACCAAAGGGAAATAACCCACACCACCTGCAGTTTATAGCGATGTGATCAATATTTGATACTCACGATCAGCCGACCGAATTCTTCATTTCACTACTCACAGTTTGGAACTGCTAAATATTATTATTGAACTTCCTTAATTTGAATCTTTTCATTCATACATTTCTATACATGCATACTTTTTTGAATGCCCATTACTCCGATAATTCTGAATTTTTACAGTTACACTTTCTCCAATACAGTAGATAATTTTTTCCACAGCGTATTTGTAGTGGCTTCATGCAGGTATAGCATGGATTCGATCCTCGACTGCCAAATTTCACTTAACATTTTTACAGCGCTTTTCTCACGTTAAAACAATAGTTTTTCTGTGAACGACAACCTCTCTCACCAACCTCTGAAAACCTCTCTCGACAACCTCCGACAACCTCTCCGGACAACCTCCGATGACCTCTCTTGCCAACCTCCGAAAACCTTTCACGCCAACTTCCGACAACCTCTCTCACCAACCTCCGACAATCTTTTTCACCAACCTCCGAAAACCTCTCTCGACAACTTCCAACAATCTCTCCCTTCTCCAGCCGACAGATTTTGTACTTTTTCGTGACGGAAAATACACCTTTTGTGGTAGTTATAACGAAATTGCTTTCTTATATCAGAGTAATAAAGCGTTTCTATAGAACACCTTTACTCCCGGGAATTATTGGGTAGATTGCTAGCCACTACACATTCTTTATTTTCCCTCCTTGTTTCTGTGTTCTTTTCTGTAGAAGAGCGTAGGCTCGAAACGTTAAAGACTTTTTCACTTCCCGAGCGTTATACTAATACATCTGTTTGTTGTCTACACCACCTGTCTTCGTCTTTTGTTTTTTGTGGAATCTCCCTATATATATATATATATATATATATATATATATATATACACATTGCTTGATCTCCAATGTGATATGAAGTCTAAAAGATTGTCAACGACTGTTCAACTGTAATCCTAGTTGATTGTATTTGTGGCGATATATTAGACATGTAAGGCGGCGATTTGGCAGAAACGTTAGCACGCCGGGCGAAATGCTTATCGGTATTTCGTCTGCTGCTACGTTCTGAGTTCAAATTCCGTCGAGGTCGACTTTCCCTTTCATCCTTTCGGGTTCGATATATTAAGTGCCAGTTGCATATTGGGGTCGATCTAATCGCGTGGCCCCCTCATCCAAAATTTCGGGCCTCGTACCTAGGGCAGAAAGGATTAATCGTGTAGTGCTGTGGTTTCCACACGGAGTCCATATGGCCTTTTGTGGAGTGGGACGGGGGGTCATAAAAGATTTTGCTGAAATGCACGTGCAATAAACTGGTTATATCTCTAGAATACAAGAAAACGTCTTTTAACAATTTTTATGCAATTCCCAATAAAATTTAAGCATAAAAATATAATAGTTCTGAGACATCGAATGGCTATGAGGACCCGCTGAGCAAAATAGGAACCAAAGGAGTCCATAGACAAAAAGCGGTTGAGAACTACTGCTGTAGGATGCTATATAAGGGCCAACGTAAGACCTACCAACAGAAAATACAAAAGAAAAACAAAAACGAGAATGGAACCTGAGAAAACTTACGGTCTATGTTGGTAGTAAATCATTACGTAAAATAAAGACATTTAGGTTTGTAACGTGAATTCTGATATTAGCAGCTAAACAATTTTTCGGATAGAGACAATTCGTGAAATGTTTATGGTATGAGCGAAAATCGGTTTCATTTCTGCCCATCCACGGCAACAACAACACTTCGTGGTATAACTTCATGTTAATGACTTCGTACCTAATTCATTTAGTAAACAAAGTTCAAATTTTGAATTAAACTCCTGTCAAAAGCAACTGGGATCTTGTGAAAAAAACGAATTAGCTGTTGACGAAATTTGAAATATCGTGTTCCAGTTTCGTCTCTGATCAATGAAAACCTGTCATCTAACGACATGACGGGTTTCTCTCTTCAACGTTTTATAAGATGAATACGAAATCGCTATTAAGTTGGCAAATAGAGAGACAAATATATCTTACTCCCACGATTTCTTTGTGAAGTTTGTTTCCATCATTGCTCCGATCTTAAATGAAAAATTTCTTTTGATTCTTGCTGATCAAAAGAGCAAGTAGCAATGCAACAAGACCAACTGCAGAGAGAATAAATAGAAGAAACGGTAAATATCGAACATTTTATGAATATACTTAAGCGACAAAAGTAATACCTCTGTCTATAACGACATTATGTTACACGCACACACACACTCACAAGCACACACACACACATGCACACACGCGCTCACACACTGTCATGTGTACAGATATATACACACATATCAATGTTATATATACAAGCAGAAGAACATTTATCTATTTATACATATATGTAGGCATACGTATTATATTTCTATATATACGTATACCTACAGCCATACACACATACATGCTTCTTTCTGTCAATTTTGTAAACCGAGATGATTTCATGAAAGCGTTTTCGGATTATTATTGTTGTTGTTGTTGTTGTTGTTGTTTTCAAAGTTCTAGCAAGAAAAGGGTAGGGAAAGACATATTACTAAAGAACATAAAGATTTCATTATTTATTTATATATTTATTTATTTATTTATTTATCTATTTATTTATTTATTCTTTTATCTATTTATTTAGCTTTCAGCAAATCTTTTGCTAAGATCTTAGTCATCGATATTTTTTATTGAAAATATATTAATAATAATAATATAATAATGAAAATAATAATAATAATAATAATAAAAACAGCAACAACAGTAATAAATAAGTAAATAAGTAAATAAATAAATAAAATAAATGTAAAAACAAGATCAAACACAATAAAAAAAAAACGAAACGAGACACCGTTGCCAAAAGCTTTAGATTCTCACTGCCACCTCGAATTACTTTCAACAGATATGAAAAAAAAACAGCCAAAGAAATAATATTACAATACGACCTGCTACATATATATATATATATATATATAATATATATAAATTTTTTATAAATGTATATATATATATATATATTTATACACATATATATATATATGTATATAAATATTATATAAATGTATATATATATATATTTATACATATTTTTGTGTCTATGTTTATGTATGTGTATGCGGGTGTGTAGGTATGCAGATATTCATGAGAGTGTGTGTGTGTATGTCCATATTAAATGTATGTGTGTCAATGTCTGTGAAAGATGTTCATATCTTCCTAATCGATCGTGTCTATTTGCTTCGCTGTGATTTATTTTATTGTATTTTCCATCTGTTATAAACAAAAACACACACACACACACATATATATATATATATATGCATTCATACATACATAGGTATGCACACGCATACCTGCACATGCACACAAACATACAAACCTACAGACATACTGACATACATGCAACAGACTGCCAATCACAGCGCCATGCTGAATTTCTTTAACGTGGCAACCATTTTAAATATTCCATCTATCAATGCTCTCTTTAACTTGCTGACTGGCAAATTTTATAGAGAATTAAACAAAAAAAAATGAAGTTGAAATTTAAAAATACAGAATCGGTAACAAACTAAATAATACAAACAACTGAATAAATAAAATTTGCGAACGATTTAAGCAGAGTAAAAGAGTTTGATACCTACGTCTATATGTAATATCAATATAAATAATACATATGTATAATATATGTCTGCATATATATATATATATATGTATAATATATGTCTGCATATATATATATATATATATATATATATATATATATATATATATATATATATATATAATATATAATGTATATATATTATATATATATGTATGTATGTATGTATGTATATTACTTTCAAAACCAATCGATATTGAAATTCCTCCAGTACCCCAATTTTACCAACCTATCATTACATATTAAACGCGTTCCTTGTCTCTGCCTGCAGATCATTTATTTATATTTAACATGGTTTCGGTTAGCTTACTTCTGTTGTCTCTTTATTACATTTTCTGATACTTTAATTATACCTCTCCATCAACTGCTTCCACTCTTATACAAATACACTCACACACATATGTAGATATATTTATATGATGATGGATTCTCCCGTCGAAGACGATGTATGAACGTTAAGTTTTTACCGAACGACCTGCACAAGTGGTTTGCTTATAATGACCAAACGTTCGTGCCCTACATCTGCTCACTCGCTTCATCAAATCGTCGTTGCCTGAACAGGAACAGGTGAACGGTGCGCCACACGTCGGGTGTCGAAGTGATCGCGGATCAACGTGGGATGAAGTGTTTTGCTCCAGAACAAAACGCCCCACTTGATCCAAGAATTGAAATACGCGTCTATGATCCAACATCCTTCAACCTCTTAGATAACGGTTTGCGTTGGGTCGTGCCAAGTGCAACACTAACAACAACAACAACTTCCACCTTTGTGCTCTACAATCGTCCCTCTATCTAGGTCCTCGTATTCCTCAGTTCTCTCGGCTCCCTTAACATTCTCTGTTGAGTCGATGAAATGAAATACCAGTCAAGAACTGGAATGGATTTATTTGCGTGTGAGTGTGTGTTTTGTGTGTGAATGTGTATATGGGTTTGTTATTTAGGTATTGGGATGTATGTGTAATTTGTCTGTGTGGGAGGGAGTGGGTTTTGGTGTATATTGAGTTTATAAGTTAGTATAGGTATGTGTATAAGTCGTGAGTCTGTGGTTTACGTGTGTGTATTTGTGTGTGAATGTTTAGGTTAGGGGGTTTACTTTATAGGTTTGTTATAGATTTTAGCAAAGGGAGATTTTATCGTTATATGTTTTTAAGAGTTTTTTTGTTTTATCATGGTTTTTTTTTTAGGGAATTCGTGGTAATTAGTCTATATTTTCGATATGGATTATATATAGGTTATATATGGATTATATACTTATATTTTTTCATTTATACTTTAATTATTTAAAAGTATTATTTTTATATTTTAAAATTTTGATTTTTTAGATGGAAGTCCACCTGAAGATGTCGATCAAGACAAGAAACGATTGTAGTGGCGGTTTCTTTGACTATTTATTAAATTTATGTATTGATTAATCTTTCCTTGTTTGTTTTGCAAAATAGTGGTTTTGTCTCAAATAATATTTTATAATATTTTACTATAAAATTGGATTTAATCCTAATCATTTTTTTTTTTCCCTGTAAATTTGGATATATTCCCTAATATTTTAGTATATATTTATATATATATATATATAATATATATATATATATATATATATATATATATATATATATATATACGTGTGTGTATGTCTGTGTGTATTTATAGTTTATAGTTGACAGTTCCGATATAGGTAGGATCAATAAAAAAAAGTACTCCATCCAGTGAGAGGTAAATACCATTAGACATACAAAATTTACAAAAAAGCTGATAGTTTAGTTCCATCCTTTAGAGATACATGGCATGCTATATAAATCTGTCAAATTATTATATCTACAAAGCATGAAACTATTAGGTTTTCTTTTTTTGCAAATTGAATATATTAAATAATATTTATCTCACTGGATAGTGTACATTTTGCCGATCCTACCTGCAACGGTTACATACATAATATATACATACATACATACTTACATACATAATTACATACGTATGTATGTGTATATGTGTGTGTGGATCTGTGTCAAAGAAAGACTATTTTGTTTACAATGCATGTATTTTTGAATAAATCATCAGAACTCACTTCTTTTAAACTCCACTCAGTTTGTGTATCATTTTGCTGATCTAACAACGAGAATCCTCCATTACTTCGACAACACCGATCTTGCGCTATTATTCTTTAGAATATATATTCTAACATGCATATTTACGCGTTGGTGTTTATGTATACTCCCTGATATTGGTCTGAAGAAAAATATAATGAAAAAAAAAACATGTCGGCTGATTCTCCTACCTATCGTCTGCTTTACACAAAAAGGAACGATTTCTGCTAAATAAATGGAGAAATGTTAAAATGTCATGCGTGACCTGTGTGAATGCGATTGATATAAAGGCAGAAATGTTGTCTGTAAACTCAGAAAATGTTTCAATCGTAATTTTGTTAAAATTCTTTCATGTCCATCTTTCTCACGGCATGTGCAAACATACACACACACACACACACGAACACGTAAGCACAAATCATATACATGCATATCATCGCACACACATTCACACACACATACATAGGTATATATAATGCATATATGTATATATACATATTATATATATATATATATGTATGTATGTATGTATGTATTATATATATATATATATATACATATATATATATATATATATATATATATATATATATATATATATATATATAATATATATATATATATGATATATATATATATATATATATATATATATATATATATATAATATATATATATATGTATGTATATATGTATGTATATATAAATATTTTCAGAATGAGATAAAATCCAAGGCTAGGAAAGAACATTTATAAATAGAAGGTCTTACAGCTGTTTCCGGGATATTTTATATATTCCTTCATCGGAAACGGCGTGAGAAAATGATTATGCAATAGTTATTCTAGATAAGATATGAAATAGAGAGTGAAGTGTAGGAATGAAAATAGACGTGAGATATGTAGGGATATTGTATCTGTAGATCCATTATTTAGGCAGAATGGTTTACATATAAGATTCCAGTTCCTTGCGTGTAAGTTCCAATAGTACTGAAATAGTATTTTAAATTGGTCATATATATGTATATATATATATATATATATATGCAGTGGTATGTATATATGTATGTATGTATGTATATATATATATATATATATATATATATATATATATATATATATATATGTACGTGTGTGTGTGTGGTGTGTAGTTAATCCAAACATGAAAACAAAGAGAAAACACAACAACGCGAGGACGTGGAACAAGTATAGTGTTATTGGACGCTCAGGAAAGGAAAGAAAGAAGGAGGATTTAACGTTTCGAGCGGAGCTCTTTGTCAGAAACATAGAAAAAGTAAAGATCCAAGGAAGGGAAGATGGAGAAAGAAAATCGCCAAAGATACACACGCGGTCACATGCACACACACACACACACATATATATATATTCAGTTTTTTTTTAAACCCTGTAAAAGGACTGGAACGTTGGACCTCAAGCCAGGCCTCAATAGTCAAGATAAAACTCCGAGTTTCAGATGCTTTAGGTAAAAGGAAATACAGGAGGATCAGTTAATTATGATTTTATTCGACATATTCCCCTCTCAGATTCACACACTTACGGCAGTGATCTTTCAGTTTTTTTTTAAACCCTGTAAAAGGACTGGAACGTTAGACCTCAAGCCAGGCCTTTCGCCATACTCTTAAGGCCAGGAACTTTTCAGTGCCCCCTCATATGTATACATGTATGTATGTATGTATGTATGTATGTATGTATGTATGTATGTATTTAGATATAACGCTATTCTTGCTGATATGAATAAAGATTGCAAAATACGCAGAAAAATACCGATGACTGCTTTGGTCTGACATTTACAGGTAACTTGATTTCGTGTCCATCAGACAGCTTTCGACTATTTCGATTCAAGCAGTTTTTTTCAACCTAATATCTTCACTCTATTATTTATAGCTTTATATGATTCGAGATTCCCCTTTCCCCAAAGAATTATTTCAAGTTTTCAAAGTTTCTAAATTTTTATGTACATGCGTGTATGTTTGTGTGAATATACAGATACACACACACACACACACACACACACAACACACACACACACACATTCTTACATATACATGTGTGTTTATATGTATGCATGCTTAATCACCACCATCCCAAATAATAACAGCACCATTACAACCATAGCCACCACCACTACCACCACCATCACAAAAGCATAATGCATATCAATCAGTCAGTCCATCGATCAATCGATTAATGGATCAATATATTATGTATCAAACGAATGTGTGATAAATAGAGATAATTATCTGAGTAATCATAATGAACCTTTTACGTCATTGATTGTTTTAAATAGATATAATTAATTGATTTTTTTCTCTCGTAACCACACAACCCATCATAAAAAATACATTTATCAACGATTCGTTCTCCGTGACCTCTGCCCCCCAAATGAAATCTCAATTCAAACTATCGTAGCCTCTCCCTGAAGCTCGTGCATTAATTATAAGCTTGTAATAATAGGAAGCTGTTTCAGTTATTTAGTTCCAGAAATACAGAATTAGAAAATACAGTTGGAGTTGCACTCACACCTACACATGAACGCACGTATATCTGTCTGTCTGTCTATCTATTTATCTATCTATCTATCTACCTACCTACCTACCTACCTACCTACCTACCTACCTACCTATACCTATCTACTATCTACCCATCTATCTATCTATCTATCTATCTATCTATCTATCTATCTGTCTATCGGTCTATATACCCACCTATCTATCTCTATCTATCTACCTATCTATCTATCTATCTATCTATCTATCTATCTTCAACTATCTATCTATCTATCTATCTATCTATCTATCTATCTATCTATCTATCTATCTATCTATCTATCTATCTATCATCTCTATCTATCTATCTATCTATCTATCTGCTATCTATCTATCTTATCTATCTATCTTCTACTATCTTTCTCTATCTTCCTGTCTGTCTATTTCCTCTCTGTTTTACGTATATATATACCTATATATATACATATATACCTATATATACATACATACAATATATATATATATATATATATAATTTATATATATATATATATTATATATATATAAGTATTCTGCTTAAATAATGGATCTACAGATGCAATATCTCTGTATATCTCAGTCTATTTTCATTCCTACACTTCACTCTCTATTTCATATCTTATCTAGAATAACTATTGCTTAACCATTTTCTCACACTGTCTCCGATTAAGGGATATATAAAATATCTCGAAACAGCTGTAAGACCTTCTATTTACAAATATTATAAAATCTTTCACAGCCTTGGATTTTTATCTCATTCTGAATTTTTTTTAAATACATACATGCATAATATATATATATATAACGGCACAGGAGTGGCTGTGTGGTAAGTAGCTTGCTAACCAGCCACATGGTTCCGGGTTCAGTCCCACTGCGTGGCATCTTGGGCAAGTGTCTTCTGCTATAGCCCCGGGCTGACCAATGCCTTGTGAGTGGATTTGGTAGACGGAAACTGAAAGAAACCCGTCGTATATATGTATATATATATGTATGTGTGTGTGTGTTTGTGTGCCTGTGTTTGTCCCCTAGCATTGCTTGACAACCGATGCTGGTGTGTTTACGTCCCCGTCACTTAGCGGTTCGGCAAAAGAGACCGATAGAATAAGTACTGGGCTTACAAAGAATAAGTCCCGGGGTCGATTTGCTCGACTAAAAGCGGTGCTCCAGCATGGCCGCAGTCAAATGACTGAAACAAGTAAAAGAGTAAAAGAGTTAAAGATATATATATATATATATATATACATATATATATATATATATAAGCGCGTGCAAGCCTCCGCACACACACACATACGCATGTATGTATGCATATATGTGTGTATATATGGAGCAAGACTAGGATATATAAGGAACTAGAAACGCTTTAACAATAGCAGAGATTGGAAAATTGTATTATTTTCGCAAATAGACACATTTCGGTAAGAAAGAGAGAGTAAAGGAGAGAGAGAGAGGGAGAGGGGAGAGGGAGAGAGAATGGTATGGAAGGTTTCCAAGTGTTTATTGAAGCAAATATTCCGTCCGTTTGTCTGGCACCCGATGTGAGCAAGAGAGAAACCATCGAATAAACAAGAGAATCTAGAAGCACACAGTTTAAATCCGTAAATGGATACAAAAATACACACACACATGCATACATATATGTGTGTTTGTTAGTCAGTGTGTGTGCGTATGTGTGTGTCTGTGCATGCGTGTATGTGTTTGTGTGTGTGTATGTGTGTGTGTGCGTGAGTGCGTGTGTGTATGTGTACGTGTGTGTGTGTGTGTGCGTGAGTGCGTGTGTGTATGTGTACGTGTGTGTGTGTGTGTGTTTGTGTGTGTGTGTTTGTGTTTGTGTGTGTGTCTGTGCATGCGTGTGTGTTTGTGTTTGTGTGTATGTGTTTGCTTTTATGTGTTTGTGTGTGTGTTTATGTGTGTGCATGTATGAGTGTGTGTGTATGTGTTTGTGTGTGTATGCGTGTGTGTGTATGTGTGTGTGCGTGTGTGTATGTGTACGTGTGCGTATGTGTGTGAGTTTGTGTTTGTGCGTGTGTGTTTGTGTTTGTGCGTGTGTGTTTGTGTTTGTGCGTGTGTGTTTGTGTGTGTGTGTTTGTGTTTGTGTGTGTGTGTTTGTGTTTGTGTGTATGTGTTTGCTTTTATGTGTTTGTGTGTGTGTTTATGTGTGTGCATGTATGAGTGTGTGTGTGTCTGTGCATGCATGTATGTGTTTGTATTTGTGTGTATGTGTTTGGGTGTGTGTTTATGTGTGTGCATGTATGCGTGTGTGCATGTATACGCGGGTGTGTGTATGTGTGTGTGTGTGTGTATTTCCGGAGTCGATGAAAATAAATAGAAATCAAATACCGCCATGAATCGAATCGGCCGCGCCCCTCGTTGTGCTAATGTTTATGAAGCGCTGGTTTTGGTTTTGGTATTGGCATAAATCAATAAACAGGTGAACAAATCTCCCTCAACAGACAAAAACCTTCTTTAGACATAAAAAGTCACTTCAAATAATGTAGTCCGGTGTATACTGTGTCGAGAGGAAAAGTCGAGATCGTCACGGTCGTAACGCCATTGATAAGTGATTCTGCTTGAGAAAGGTCGGCTTGAAATTAAACCACAGCAGCAACAACAACTACAGCAACCATCACCAGAACAACACAATAACAATCATTATTCCAAACTTAATACTCTAACCCGTACGACTTAAGAATACATTTTCTGGAATTAATACGGGTGCTCCAGCATAGCCACTACCCAGTCACTGAAACCAATAAAAGACTAAAAGAGCAAAAGGAAATTATTGATGGAATATGTCCGTTTCTAATATCGGTCTAATTGAAAAAATCACTCAAGGGTGAATTTCATATTTCACTCCTAATGATACGTATTTAATTTCTTAAGTGGTTCTTCTCTGCTTCTCAACTACTTTAATTGCATAACAGTGAAGAAGCAACAGCATCCGAGGAAACTCTGCAATGGTTTGCATCGGCAAATAGTAAGTACCAAAAATTGGCAGAGTGCAATGAAGAATTTTGCCATGAGGAAGGAGTGGCAAGAGTCTCACATTTGGGTCAGAACCCTTTCGTCGATGGATGGACCAAGGAACGGTCGCTAATAGGGTTGGTTGGCAGTAATGTGTGTATGTGTGTGTGTGTGTGTGTAAGAGAGAGATGATAGCAATAATAATAATAATAATAATATAATAATAATAATAATAAAAATAATAATAATAATAATAATAATAATAGTAATAATTAGTGCGACCATGAGATAGAGAATAGGAAGCCAGACATAGTCTTAATTGAGAAAGAAAGCAAACTATGCTGGATCATAGATATAGCATGCCCAGCTAACAACAAGGTATATGATAAGGAAGAAAGAAAAGTCGATAGATATGACAGGTTAGCTTGGGAGGTTAACCAGTTGCGGTCGATGAATAAGGTGGTAGTATTACCAATAATTGTCGGAGCCCTGGGAACAGTGAGCAAAAATTTTGAGAAGTAAAGGGAACAAATAGGGGTTGCAATAAGGGTGGAGCACTTGCAGAAAACATCACTGCTTGGAACTGCTGCAATACCCCGGAAGGTGCTCGAAAAATAAGAGGTGTTTCCTTAGTTCACTGGTAGTGAACAGCTGAACCGTAGTACATATCTAGCGTACAATGGTTTCGCCATTGTAGTAGTTAATATAACCACCGTACAATTCCGAGATTGGCCTGTCGGGTTGAGCAAAGATCTTAGCCTCAATCCACGAAGAAATTAGTATATTTAGAGTCAACTGTATTACCCATAGCCTCACCAGTCGATTGCTCATATAATTCAACAGAGAAAAAGCATATAAAAACAAAGACGAGTTCAGATAAATAGAAACGGGTAGTGGTCCTTGTCTTCAGTAAAGGACGGGTTCTAAAAACTGTGGAAGGACTCGCCGTGGTGAGAGACGACCGAATATATGGAAAATAGGAGTTGTGAGGGTCCAAGAGAGAAAGAAAGAATTGAGAAGGCCAAGGACATGGTTTTTCTAATACGGGACCTACAAACAGCATCAGATGGCATGTGTTTATTAACTGGACAAGGGTTAAATAGAAATCTAGAGGCCAGGGACGATAAGGGTATCCTGAATGATTGAGTCTGCGCAGCTTGAGCAGTAAATAAGTAGATGTTGGAAGTATGCTTTTAATGGGATTAGTCTGCGATGAGAGGGAGCTGTGCAAGAGGTAAGATTCCTAATGGCTCATGGGAAATGTTCGGTTTTTGACATATACGGGAGATCTTAGCTAGCTTAAGGTAAATGTTGTTATCGTGCTAATTAATTGTATAAACATTTAGTTCTATTTAATTGTCGAGTGACACCTACATCTTTTGTTTTTTTCAACAATAACTTCCACGAAATTTACAATTCTCGAGTGAGCAGTTAAGAAAACATTTCACTGACACTGTCTATGAGCTTGTACGTGGAACTGTGTGTCTGCGTATGTGTGCGATACGTGGGAAAGAGTATGGCGTTTTGTGTAAATGTGTGAGTCCATGAGTGAGTGTGTGAGTTTGTGAAGGTGAACGTGTGAGTGTTTTTCATCTGTGTGTGTGTCTGTCTGTGTGTGTGCCTGTGTGCCTGTGTGTGTGTGTGTGTGTAACCCAAATTGTCTATTGTAAGTGATAATGAGAAAATGTAGAGTGATTGAGAAAGAAAGGAGGAGAGAATTAAAGACAATGAAAGGGAGGGGGAAGAAAGAAAGAAAGAATGAGAAAGTGAGCTAAATGAGATATACAGATAAAATGAGTGTATATGAGAGAGAGAGAGAGAGAAATAAAGAAAGAAGGCGGGAGGGAGAGAGAGAAAGAGAGTTAATTAAAAACGAAACTTGAAACACTTAAATGTGTTGGACACAGGAAATGTTCCATACTTTCAATTTCCAATTACCAAGAGAAAATTAATGGAAATATTACCATTGTCGCCAGAGACTGCTGGTGATATCTTTTGGATATCATGTTATTTATTATGTGTTTGTATCTACTCAGCTGT
>NC_043009.1:66240242-66250242 GCF_006345805.1 Octopus sinensis
GAGAAAGAAGTAAAGAAAAAAGGAAGAAAGAGTCGTTTCTTTGGTATGTAGGCAAGTGTATCGCGTGGTTTGCATAATGTATCTCTGCCTAAAAATATTTTCTTCAACCAAGGGGCTTCTACAAAGTCATTCACCCAATCGGAAATGACAGCCGTCTTAATTCCAGTTTACATTTAGCTCAGAAGAGAAGGCCTTGGGAGTATCGTTCAGTTTCGTGCGATATGTTAAACCCTGTATTGAGTACACAGACCCTGTTTTTGAAGCTGGTTAATTTACATACGAGTGTTAAAACAGTTTTGTTCTTTATTAATCCACTTCCTTAAGTAGATTAATAAAGATTAAAGATAATCTGCTTTAAAAGTATATTAATTTGTAGCCATATCTTTACTTTCTTCAATAGACTCTAAACGAGATACTGTATATCTTTTAAGAATGTTAAATAAATTGTTTTTAAATACATTTATTAATTTGAACGTTAAATATATTCTTTCTTTAATTTTCATAGTTTAATAAACTATATATTTTCGGTAGATATTTAGGCTGTCTTGAAAACTGGAAAATCGAGGAATCAGGGCCACTTCCGATCTAAGTTTTGCTGGATATTTACTCCGGCACTGTATTACGTAAGCTACTGAAGGTGGTCGAGATGCAGACCGCATGTTTAATAATCTTGTATTTAATATGATGATAAAAACGGAGCTCTTTTATAGAAACCCACTGGGGACAAGACTAAGAATATATTTATTAAACATATTGCATATGACTTCTCCGCGTGTATGTGAGTGTGTGTGCGTGTGTGTGTGTGTGTATGTGGTGTGTGTGTGTGTCCGTCTGTCTGTCTGTCTGTTTGTTTGCCTTTGTGTACTGTACGTGCAGTATAAGAGATAGGTTGGTAGTTGTGAGGCATCAAGTTATTCGTAATATGGCACTCCGTCGGTTGCGATGACGAGGGTTCCAGTTGATCCGATCAACGGAACAGCCTGCATGTGAAATTAAAACGTGCAAGCGGCTGAGCACTCCACAGACACGTGCACCCTTAATGCAATTCTCTGGGAGATTTAACATGACACAGAGTGTAACAAGGCTGGTCCCTTTGAAATACAGGTACAACAGAAACAGGAAGAAAGAGCGAGGAAAAGTTGTGGCGAAAGAGTGCAGCAGGTTTCGCCACCCCACCATGCAGGAGCCTCGTGTAGCTTTAGGTGTTTTCACTCAATAAACACTCACAACGCCCAGTCTGGGAATCGAAACTGCGATCGATATATATATATATATATATATATATACAATTTACAAAAATAAGGGCAAAAGAAAAATTCTAATGCCAAATATGCCGAAAAAAAGACAAAAATTGTCAATAACCATTATAATTTATGCGTCTCGAAACAAACCGATGGAAATTTCTAAAAAATCCGTTATTACCGTATTGGTCCTAATTTCGGGGTTAATTCATAAGAATTTTCCCCTCTTCAGCGACAAATACGCGAGATATAAGTGAAATACTTACTCATACCCATGGAAAAAAGCAAGTACTAAGTCCTGAGCAGACCTAAGTACCCCAAATATATCCAAAATAGAAAATCTTCGGCACGTCTCGAGACACGTGTGATTCGAACTAGAAACTTTCACAGAGTGAGAGAATCCGGAAGTGAGCACTATTCAATTTATAACTAATGTAGGATAAAATATTTTTCGGGAAAAATTTTTTATTTTATCAATGGCCAGCATATCAAAAAAGAAGAGGGGAAAATTCTTATTTTTGATATGCTGGCCATTGATAACATTTTTTTCCCGAAAAAAATTTTATCCTACATTAGTTATATATATATATATATATATATATACATATATAAAAAATAATTGAGATTCAGTTAACTTAAGTTGTTGAAGCAGCAAAAATTAGTGCGGTATTATCCGTACAAATCAAAATAAGGTGAATAAAATCAAAATAAGCAGCGGGATATTTTATTTATGCAGCTGAGTCTAGCCTTGATGTAATGATTGCATTGTTCACTTAAATGGAGTCCCTTGAAACGGTCGTATTGCATCACCTCTGGATATCCGGTGCTTATTTTGATTTTATACACACACATATGTATATAATATATATATATATAAATAGATGCGTTTATATATGTATATATAAATATATATATATATATATATTTGTGTGTGTGTGTTTATGTGTGTATAAGAACGATAATATATTTCTAAAAATAATAACTTTGGTGGCCGCGAGCGTACAGCCGTATAGGCAAATTAATAAAATATTAGACACACACACAACCACACATATGCATATATATACACTAGGGTACTACATAAGCACCTGCTTCGCTAAAAATAGAAGTCAAAATAATTCTAAGCCACAGAAGAATCACAAAAACAATACAGGCGTGATAGGAAAAATTTTTACCGAATAAAGATAGCGTCCTACCTCCGCCAAGGATATATATATATATATATACGATGATGAGTATTATCGCTTATGTGGCTGAGTACTCCGTAGATACGTGTACTCTGAACCTAGTTTTCGATTTTCAGTTTTCAGATAAAATGGGGAGTGGCATATTGTGTAGCATGCATCTTTTGACTTACAAGAACAATCCACGCGACAAGCTGTTTCCGGTATAGCAAATGTATTGTAAATGACAGTAGCCCAAGTCTTCCCGAACTGGGATCGAACTTACTAACTAATCGCCCACGCTACGCCCACGCAATAACCACACACAGACACCCACAGACATACAAATGTACTTGAATACACACACACACACACCACACACACACACACACACACACACATATATATATATATATATATACACACAAAAACACACACACATATATATACATATATATACACACATGTATTGCCTATATATTTGTATGGATATAAATACACACATGGCTCTGTACATACAAAACACGGCCATTAAATATTGGATATATTCATTTATTTATTTATTCCTTGTGGATCTCACCCCTTATCAACCACCCGTTGATGGAACAAAATTGAATGAAGACGTCCATTTTCAGCTCTTCTAATATGATACAATCCCACACGGAAGAGAAGCTAAAGAAAAATTTACCATTCATGCTTTGCAAACCGGTTCGTATTTGCTATTGGATTATTGAATTAGTTTTCATATTCCAGCGCTTCTATATTATTGCTGTTATTACATTTATCAAAGCATCTGCGAGCGAGGAAATCGGAATTAGCTTGCAGGAAAATATATATCGATGTTGGAGCCCCTAACGTCAGCGCTCGACGTAGGCGAAATGGCAGCGAAATCTCCATCAAATTATTATTTAGAGGAAGACCACATTAGATAATGTTGCCGGAGGTATACTATGCCCAGAAGGTAAAAGATGACGGAAGAGTCGTGGATGGAATGCCTTAGGGTACAGGCTTGGATCAATGACGGGTAACTTTGGACTACACATGGCTAGGAACAATACATGTGACTCTTTGAGAAAGGAGAAAAGAGAGAGGAAGATGTTTTTTCTTATAATTCTGATCTTCTATAGGCACAGGGCGAGCCTGAAATTTTGAGGGGTGGGGATTGTCGATTACATCGACCCTAGTGCTCAAATGGATGAAAGATAAACTCGACCCCGGCGGAATTTGAACTCAGTGCGTAAAGACGGACGAAATGCCGCTAAGCATTTTGTCCGGCTCGCCACCTTGTTTTTCTTTTAATTTCTTAAAGTTACCAACAATTGAAATTAAAGATTATCCAACAAATAAAAGAACCTGTATCTCGTATATTATTATTATTATTATTATTAGTAGTAGTAGTAGTAGTAGTAGTAGTAGTAGTAGTAGTAGTAGTAGTAGTAGTAGTAGTAGTAGTAGTAGTAGTAGTAATATGGTTATTCACTGACGATGTTCTCAAAGGGTTAGCAGTATGGTTAGAGTGTAGGGAAAAAATAGCCGAATTTATTTCGTAAGTTCCTTCTACGCTTTTGTGTTTAACTCTCACCAGGTTACACTTTGTCTCCCAGGCAAGCCCCGGTTTCACGTAATCGACTGACTAGCTTCTATCACGTTTCTGGCCTCGGCGTATAAATGATGTTATACGGGGGGAGGGGGGAAGTGCAAAGCAGTGATGTTCGTAAATACAAACTTGTTACCAGTTCAAGTATGCTTGAAGCAGATTCAAATTCGCATGAAAGCCATTTGCTGTATTTTGACATGATGGAAATTTCTTGCTTTAGACAAATTGGTGTAAATACACCGAGTCAGTTCACAGTGCTCCTTAACCCAAACCCTGAGGTACATGCACTTCGGAGTGGTCTTCTACTTTTACCATAAAAGGTACAGGCTTCTTGAGTTAGTGTGCAGCGTCTGCCTTTCCGATATCTGTACCTGAAGAGGAGATAACCACGCCGAAATACATACATCCCGCAGTCTGGTTAGGGAGTGCTTTGTGCTGACTCGGTCTATTTAAAACCCTATTTCTATACAACGAGAAATTTTCTCCATAACAGAATGCATTGATTGACTTTCTTACGGATTCCAATATGCCCTCAGCAGATTCCAACAGGTAACAAAAGATAAGGTTGTTGTCCTTTATTAAATATTTCTTACGAGTTTCTTATACTCCACATCTTTCAGAGGTGTGTGTTGAATTATCATTTGACAGTGTGTGACCTACATCTTCTTTTATTTGTCATAGGATTTATTCTATTTTACTGCTTCATATGTTATTTTAACAATTTCATTGTCTGCTATATTAAATACACATCGCCGTGTGGGTTGTGTTATTTTTATTGAACAATGATAGTATATATTCCCTGATATATATATATAGATATATATATATATATATATATATATATATATATATTATATATATATATATATATATGAAAAGATGACGGTATAGAATACATTTTGTGCGAATTATCTGGTTTCATTTGATGACAGGTATGTTAAATATATGGTGTACAGTAGCATGTAGGTTACTCGAGTAATATTTTTCATAATCTGTGAATTCTGCCTAGCAGGGTCTATTTTCTTTTTTTTAGACTGGGCGTAAAGTACTTTACACTGTGTTATAATTATAATAATGATTATTTTTATTATCAATATTAAGTTTATATGAGGCGGCGAGCTGGCAGAAACGTTAGCACGTCGGGCGAAATGCGTAGCCGTATTTCGTCTGCCGTTACGTTCTGAGTTCAAATTCCGCCGAGGTCGACTTTGCCTTTCATCCTTTCGGAGTCGATAAATTAAGTACCAGTTACGCTGTGGGTTGATATAATCGACTTAATCCGTTTGTCTGTCCTTGTTTGTTCTCTCTGTGTTTAGCCCCTTGTGGGCAGTAAAGAAATAGGTATTTCGTCTATCTTTACGTTCTGAGTTCAAATTCCGCCGAGGTCGACTTTACCTTTCATCCTTTCGGGGTCGATAAATTAAGTACCAGTTACGCTGTGGGTTGATATAATCGACTTAATCCGTTTGTCTGTCCTTGTTTGTTCGCTCTGTATTTAGCTCTTTGTGGGTAGTAAAGAAATAGGTATTTCGTTTGTCTTTACGTTCTGAGTTCAAATTCCGCCGAGGTCGACTTTACCTTTCATCCTTTTGGGGCCGGTAAATTAAGTACCAGTTGTTATCTGGAGTCGATCTAATCGGCTGGCCCCAACTCCCCAAAAATTTCGGGCCTTATTTCAGGTTCGATAAAATAGGAACGGTTTGAGCGCTGAGATCAATGGAATCGACTTAACCCCCCCTGTAATTGCTGGCCTTGAGCCAAAATTTGAAGCCAATATTAAGTTCATGCGCCGGACGAAATGCTTAGTGGCATTTCTTCCGCTTCTTTGTGATCTGAGTTGAAATCCCACGGTGGTAGACTTTGCGTTACAGTCCATCGGGATCGATAAAATAAGTAACAGTTGAGCATCGGGATCGATGTAATCGACTAACGCCCCTCCCCCTAAAGAATTCCTGGCCTTGTGCAAAAATTTCATATACATTATTTTAAGATAGCGTTTTTCTTGTATTTATTTTAAGCCTCGGCCATCGTCTTCGACCTCTGCCCTTATGTATTTGTCCTCCTCCTCCTACTCTCCTACCACTTACCTTACCATTTTCATCTTTGGATTTCCTGGAGGGAGCCTGTTGCTGAGTAACAGACCTGTGAACCACTTTTAAAACTGTTTCCTTTTTATACCTACGCAAAGAAAAGGTGTTTGCTTCAGCCATCACCATCAACAGTACCATAACAGCAGCCCGCCGCCCCCCCCCTGTTGGGGCTACTACCACTACCACTACTACTACTACTACTACTACTACTGCTACCACTACTACTACTACTACTACTACTACCATGTTCTCATAACCTTTGCATTGATATACGCTACCATTATTACTACAACAACCACCATCGACGCTGATGTCACCACCACCACCACTACTACTACAACCTTTGCCACTACCGATATCGTTGCTGCTGCAGCTGCTTCTACCACTACTACTACTACTACTACTACTACTACTACTACTACTACTACCCTCTCATCATGACCGTTGTATTCGTCATCGCAACTAATACAAACTTCACTACCAATAACCACTATCACCTTCACAATTACCACCACAACCACCACCACCACCGCCATCAGCACCAGAACTGCAGCTGCTGCTGCTGCTGCTGCTGCTACTACTACTACTGCTGCTACTACTATCTTCCCATCAATCTAAAACCTCTCTATAACCAAATGATCTTATTTCTATTAGCCGAAAGAATCTTTCATACAACTTCGAATTCCTCTTCCAACTACTTAAGTATTTAGCTTAAAGCATCTCTCTCTTATATATGTGTGTGGATATATATATATATATATATATATATATATATATATATGTGTGTGGTGTCTATAATATATATATATATATATAATATATATATATACATCTATCTATGTATATGTATATGTGTGTGTATTTATTTGTATATGTGCATATAGGGATGTGTGTCTGCGTGTGTATATAGAAATGTTAGTATCTATATATGTATATATGTTTGTATATGCATGCCTGAATATGTGAATGCGTGTATGTATACTACATACACACATACACATATTTAGAGGGGCACAGACAGAGAGACTGACTGACTGACAGATAGATAGATAGATAGATAGATAGATAGATAGATAGATAGATAGATAGATAGATAGATAGATAGATGGATGATAGAGAGGAGAGTCAATCCATTTTATCAGTATTTGTTTGTTTGTCTTTTTTCCCATCTACGCAAAAGTTGGTGGCAGTTCGTTTGGAAATGTAAAGTTCTTAAACCCCTCATCAAAGTTTGTAGACTTTTATAGTCTCATATTTAGAATCTAGTGATGGCGTGTGTTGCTGGCTTTTAAAACTAGAATGGAAAACATTAGTACACAACACTTCCATAGTCTACAGAATTTCTCACAAAAGTAGAAGGTTAATGATCAGAGTAATCTTCATATCACAGCGCAATGTTAAAAATAACCCTACAGACAGCACAAACTTTCCACAAATAAAAATAAAACCCTGATTGATGGCGTATAAATCTAATAGGAAAAATTCAAGTTCCGGCTGTAATGTCTACACTGGATACATTTGTTGTTGCTAGTATAATGAGGCAGCTACACGTGCCAACATCACTTCAGCCAGAATATGGAGTGATATGTGTGATAATGATGAGTTAAGGGAAGCAAGGGGTTCATAGGAAAATAAGAAAAAGGAAATATTGATAACGATAAATAGAGACTTACTTTGAATGAAACACATACGTTCGTATACTCATACGTATATGAGTTTGACGAGTGTTACGGCACGAATTTAGGGGTCTTAAATCTACGTTTGTAGTTCGCCAGTTATGAAAACATGTATACATACTCTACTCAAGCGATTGAGTTATTTTCCCTGTGCCTCTCTACATCAAACGTAGTGATATATAACGTGACTATGTCGTCCTTTTCTATTATTGCTTGTCATAGTGTAAAGAACTGCGAAATATTTTGCAGCTTAACGAGTAATTGTCTTGAGTTCAGCAGTGGCTGGTGAGGTGAATAGTCACTAAAATATCAAGTTGTCGTAAGAGAAAGCATTTCCGTATTATCATTATATGTACATTTGAGGCTGGTTCCTCTCGTCCTTTTATTCGTATAATCATAAAATCATACCCCCGACAACCTGCTGAGTCGTTATGCACTCTCAGTAATAGATAAAGTAAGAATATACAACCCAAGTCCACATGCATCTATATACTGTATAGTTCTTGGTATATATTTAGGCATTCCATCTCTGGAGGCATTTTTCATTAACTTTTGAACACTGTTATTATTTGTCGATGTGTTTGGGTTAGGGTTAGAGTTAGGGTTGTGTGAGAAAGAGTGGTTTATGCTTTCTATATTTTTCGGTCATGAAGGCTTAACATGTTTGCATTTGATAAAACTGAAAAAAAAAAAAGAATATCTATTCCAGTCCTCACTTTTTGACACTTATTTGCATTCTCCATTTAACATTTTGTACGCTTACTTAATAATATTATACTTTCAACAAACTTTTAGTTTACTCATCTTATTTCCTGAATTGCAGTTTCTTCAAATGACCAAGTTATATTTATGTTTTCGCTTCCTTCTCCTTCACACTCCAGAGAGGGCCACTGAGGTTGAACTACATTTGTTTATTCCCAAATACATTCAAGAATAGGCAAACTAGACATCTATATTCATTGAAACACGTAGACCAGCTGTTCTCAACTGAAGCCCATATGGACCCTGGAAGCACATATAAGATTTTGGTGGGGCGGAGCCCACGCAAGAAAAATAATAAAGACCATGAAAAAAATATGCTTTACTCTTTTACTCTTTTACTCTTTTACTCTTTTACTTGCTTCAGTCATTTGACTGCGGCCATGCTGGAGCACCGCTTTTAGTCGAGCAAATCGACCCCGGGACTTATTCTTTGTAAGCCCAGTACTTATTCTATCGGTCTCTTTTGCCGAACCGCTAAGTGACGGGGACGTAAACACACCAGCATCGTTTGTCAAGCAATGCTAGGGGGACAAACACAGACACACACACACATACATATATATATATATATATATATATACATATATACGACAGGCTTCTTTCAGTTTCCGTCCACCAAATCCACTCACAAGGCATTGGTCGTCCTGGGGCTATAGCAGAAGACACTAGCCCAAGATGCCACGCAGTGGGACTGAACCCGGAACCATGCGGTTGGTTAGCAAGCTACTTACCACACAGCCACTCCTGCGCTTTAGATATATTTTTTGCAAGAAACTGTTAGGTTTATTTCTCTTCCATTTTAACATAGTCTAACATGGTTCTGGCCACTGAAACATGTTCTCTCAGAGAATGCTACTGCAAACCTATAAAAGTGAACGTGTGAAAAGCAAAATAGGAATTTTGAAAGAAGTATCTATCAAACTAACATTGAAACATTGAATAGCTATGGGTGTTGCGTACCAAAATAAAATAGTAATCAGTGGGGTTGGTAGGTCGAGAAAAGGACGAGAACCCCTGATGGAGACAAACATAATAGAATCGTGCAGTCCTAATAAATCTGGATTCTGAAAGTGCATTGTGTGTGTCCTACTAAATAAAAATTCGATGCGTACGTTGACAGTGTGTCTAACATGGCTAATTTTTTTCACTGTGTATAGAGTTTGTGAGTCCTGGTATTTTTTTTTTATGATTTTCTTCATATCCATGCTCAATGCAAAGAATAAACGTTTCTTTTAGTATTTGTACTGAGTTTTCATTCACATTCCACATCCTGCATGTTTCCAGTTTATCATCTTCGCACAGTGACATTTGCGCGATTCCTTTCCGAGTATTGTTTTAACCAGAAAGAATTGAGATGGTTATCAGATGTTTATCAGAGATTCTAGTTCCTAGCTTTGAACTGCCCGTCCTCATTTCCTTTTTAATCATCATCCTTATTATTTTTATTAATATTGTTATTTGGTTGTGTACA
>NC_043009.1:66255242-66260242 GCF_006345805.1 Octopus sinensis
AGCCTCCACACTTTGCTGCTATTGTTTACTTCTTTTAGTTTCTCCTGTTCTTCTAGAGAGAAATCCCTTAACTTCAACGATCACATGTTTTAACAGTTGGACTTTGTCCCTAAACGAACAATCATAATGCTTTTCTCAGAACGCGCCAAAGAACACAACGACTGCAGAGCTTTGTATTCCAGTGGATCTATGAGGATTCACATGTCCATAGAAATGTCATCCAACCACATTTTGTCACAAGTCCTGCCATTGCAGTCCAACTGATAAAGTACTGTTAAAGTATCGAGGGTACAAGCTAAGGTTGTCACCAATGGTTTATACCCACATGTTTCTTTGTTTTAAATATTGTTGAAACCATGTGTACGCGAGTGGTACGAAACCCTAGCTCTGTTCGACACATTCTTAGATTTAGGGATAAAAATATGGCTACCATATATTCCCCACTAACTCGATGTAGGCAAGCTCAATCGACATGCAGACGAGACCTGCCATTCACTGTTCTTCTGAGGCCCAAGAAAATTCCTGAAGGCGCATGAAAGCTTCTTTCTTTCTTTCTTCTTTCTTTCTTTCTTTCTTTCTTTCTTTCTTTCTTTCTTTCTCTCTCTCTCTCTCTCTCATGCCTGTGTTCTATAATCAGGTAGAGAAACACTTGTTTTGTCACAAAAAGCTACCATGCTGTCTTCCAGTTAGACGTTCCATATCAAAAGTTCATCTATTTACAAGATACCTTTACAAAAGACGAAGATGGCTTTCCATTGAAATTGCTGTCGCTAAAATATCGATTTAACGGATGTCTTTCTTTTCTGTCAAATATATGGCGGGAGCTGTTCACAGAAATGTCAAAATTTGTAGTATTGTATGAAAACATGCTCTATCTCATAGCTTTTGTTCTGGAGGGCGTTACGCATTACAAGTTTGTAAACAAAATACGAAGGATAGGATTGTTGGGCTTTTTTTTTTCTTGACTCTATATTGCGAGTTTCAAAATATTCAATAACACGCTGAATTATAAGAGTTCAAATAATCTTTCACTCATGCAGCTTAAACTAGTTAGGATCTAGAATATTGCAGAACGACATCAAAAACACACCTGAGAAAGTCATCATTTAATAATAATAATATAATAATAATAATAATAATAATAATAATAATAATAATAATAATAATGATAATGACGATGATAACGATGATATAACAATAATAATAATAATAATAAATAATAATAATAATAATATAATAATAATAATAATAATAATAATAATAATAATAATGATGATGATAACGATGATAATAATAATAATATAATAATAATATAATAATAATAATAATATAATAATAATAATAATAATAATAATAATATGATGATGATGATGATGATGATAACGATGATAATAACAATAATAATAATAATAATAATAATAATAATAATAATAATATAATAATAATAATAATAATAATAATAATAGGCCACAGAGGCCAAAGGACGATATCTGTACTTCAGTTGTGAACTGAGACATACAAAGGAAATGTTAAAACAAGAATTTACAAAAGCAAACAAGATTGGCAAAACAAAAATAATTGAAAGCAAAAGAATGACTTGGAACATTTCCCGTTGAATATATTAAACTTTCGATGAAGCATTAAGAATAATAAAAAAGAAACATTATATAAGCAAAATAGATCATTCAACATAGCAGCTTAAATATGGTGCTTGGGTGAGGATTTGTTTTACTCCATGATTCTTGTCGCTTGCCACTTGTTATATTGAAACTGGATACACGCAGGTTCACCCCTAAGTAATTTTGTGTTGGCCCCATTAAAATAATGAATTCCCTGTCAACAGAGTGTTTCTGTTTGGTGTGACTTTTCACTTCCAATCTATCATTTGGATGTCTTCTGAATGCAACACAACGCCATCTCGTTTCTGTTTCATGAAGTCAACCATTGGTCTAAGACACACGTTTCTCACTCTCACGGCTGTGATTGTTTGTTGACCTGTAGAGTAGAACACTACTCTTTGTCAGTTTTACACACCTTTTGCTTCCTCTTTGCAGAGTTTGTTCTGCTTTCATTTTCGTGTTTATTTTGTTATTGTTAAGTGAGACATCAAAATCGCTGTTGCTCGAATTAAACACAACAAATATGTAATTATTTCTTATTTCAAAATGCAATGGTTTCGTTTTACAGTATTTCTTCTCCATTCCCTTCTTTCATTTACTTTTTTGCTTTTCTTTTGTTGCTGCGTGTTATATGTGGAGCTGTTAAGGCTTATGTTTCAGGGAGTGTTGCTCGATGACATTTCCATTGAATGTCAGCCAAACACAGCAAGTGTTCAGAAATGGCTTTTATTTTGCCCGATTTGGACGAAGGAAAATAGAAATTGATAAAAATCATTTCATCCATCTTACTTTGAGTCAACTCAAACTGACTGACACTGAGAAAGTCATCCGATTTTAGAAAGGAAAAAAATTACGCAAAGTTAATCCATAAACAATAACATTATGAAGCACGCATTGTCACGGTAAGATCCAGGAATAACAACAATAATGATAATGATGATGATAATGATGATGATAATAATAATAATAATAATATAATAATAATAATAATAATAATAATAATAATAATAATAATAGTAATAATAATATCAACATCAGCGTTGATAACAAAATTGACAAAACTACAAAATACCAGCGAATCTCCTGCCATGCCAAGAAACAAACACATACATATATCCACAGCGACATCCAGTGTCGTCATATGCGGAGAACGTGAAAATGAGGCCCTTGGGTTTATAAGAACGACCACAAATATAGTTGGCCTCATTCGGAATATGTAATCTATTGCTATCACCCACTCACTGGTCAGACATTCACAACAGTCAGTCCATCTCTGGGTTGTCGCGCACAAGGATACAGACTTTGTTTAAAAGTCGTGAAATCTAGTTAAACTCGGTCTGGCTAAAAAGTGAAAATTCCGTACTCAATAATCTTTGGCATCCTACAGTGAAACCTTTTATAGTGACTGTCATGAACTTTTGCTTGTACTCGATATTCCAATGAAATTGGCAATATCATAGTTCCAGGTAACAGAGCTCGTGTTTCATCATCATCATCAAGTAACGTTGCTTAGTTCCTGACTGGAAGCTATTCCCATACATCACGAAACTAGAGGAGATGAAACGTATCGGGTCCGTTATTTTTTTCCCCAGTCTTAGAAACTGAATGGAGACGTTTGCAAGCCACCGAGTGTGCAAAAGTATACACATTTGTATAGGCGCAAAGGCCCAGTGGTTAGGGCAGCAGACTCGCGGTCGGAGGATCGCGGTTTCGATTCCTAGACTGTTGTGTCTGTTTATTGAGCGAAAACACCTAAAGCTCCACGAGGCTTCGGCAGGAGATGGTGGCGACCCCTGTTGTACTCCTTAAAAAGGCGGTGAGCCGGTAGAATCGTTAGCACGCCGGGCGAAATGCTTAGCGGTATTTCGTCTGCCGTTACGTTCTGAGTTCAAATTCCACTGAGGTCGACTTTGCCTTTCATCCTTTCGGGGTCGATTAAATAAGTACATTGATAGAGAAAATCAAGATGATACTGTATATTTAATTCATCCTGAATGATCAATGTGTATCAGCCTGGAATCCTGTATCTCGGTGTTAATTAAAACCAACCATGCAAGAATAAAGTCTGGTACTACTTTCAGAAAGTGTTCCGCTACGCTCTTTACATTCATTAATCGACTTCACAAACATATGTAAAGAAAATGACCTCGGTTTGTTTACCTATGTTGCAGCAAGGCTATGACACCTGTATCTGTGAAACTTATCTGAAATAATAATTCTTTCTGCTACAAGCCTGAAGTTGTTTCGGGAATGAAATGAGTCGATGGCATCGGCCTCGAATACATAAAAGGCAAAGTCGGCCGCGACGGAAGACGGACTCGAGAAATGAAGGCAGACGAGACACCAGTAAGTATTTTCTTCGGCATACTAAACTTTTGTCAGCTCGCCACATTTAGTGAAATAACGACGATAACGATGACAATGATGATAATGATAATGACAATGGTGATGATGATGATGATGGCGACGATAATGATAAATAAATAAATCAAAACGTTTGACAAAACTTGCTGTGATTATTAATGTAGAAGAGCTTTTAGAATGGGTTGACGTCTCTTCTGTCAATTAATATAGGATAATGCTGGTATTTTCAAAACGGTCGTAATTGCTAAACCTTGACAACCAACCGTGTATTCAGATCTTTAAGTAACAAGGTAATAAGAAAAAAACGGTTACGATTAAAATCGACAAAATCAGTTTCCTTGATCAAATTCCAATCAAAGTCCGGGAGAATTCTCGGAAGGATTAATCAATCCGTTTTGAATATTGCTCACGTGTGATTCTTTTTGCGGCTTAATATCCAAATCAGTTTCAGACTAACTCTGTCATGTGTAAATATTTGAAAAAATTATATAAAACGTCAAAAGCTGAAATAAGCGGAACCGAATCCAGGCCAGTTAAAAACGACTTCTTTCCTACAAAAAAGACCCCTTTAGCCGTAAATCTCAAAAATGTATATACTAAAAACTTTTTCTATGCAAAAGACTGGAAGTAAAATGTGAATCATTATTTTTTTCCTTTTTCCCTTCCATCCCTCTCCCAATTATTACATATGTTTATATAAATTATATATGCCAAACTCACCTGAAGAACACGTAAGCCAATATAATTTCAGTTGAACTATGAACATTTATTCGGTGAAAACGTGTCTTTATATCAATTTTTATTTTTCATACATATGACCTCATGGAGTAAAAACATTCTGCACTCACCGACACACACACACACACACACACACACACATATATATATATATATATTAAAAAGATATATATATTACATATTATATGCTATATGAATGTTATTCATGTTTTTCAGCAACATCAACAGAATACCGGAATTAACAGTTCACGGATAATTGCAAGTCTAACAACCCCAGCT
>NC_043009.1:66270242-66280242 GCF_006345805.1 Octopus sinensis
TGGCAGGTTTCATAATTGTTGAGAGACTCCTCACAACAGGAAACCATTGGTAGCCTTGTTAACACATAAATAAAGAATATTTATCCACTAATACAGTGTTGAGTACTCACTGTCACTGTTTGACATTAGTATATTATATCTGTATGAGTGTGTGTGTGTGTATGTATACAAGGACATACACACACATTTATTATAAATTTTGATTCCCCCCGACAACTAGACGTATGTATGCATGTTTATTTATATACCTATATACACTCGCACTAACGCACACACACACATATGTATTCTCATCCAAGATGGAGAGGAGTGCCGATGTTGGATCTGCTCTAGGAGGAACAAAGGCCAACTTCACAAAGCTTAATTTGCCCCAAATTAAACGGGTACTTAGCCCTGCACAGGGTCGCAGCATCGGGGGCATTTGTAAAATTTGTCAACCAGGATTTTGGGCCGCAAGCAGAAACATTACCATGAATGCTGGAATATTAGGGCCAACTGCCGGATGTGGTTAGCATTTGCAAGGGACGTGGTGAACTCATCGGTTGGAGCGACTCAACCCATCCCAGGTGAATGCCGCCGCAAGTACAAGCACGTAAGTATATATAAGTACATGTACACACACATACACACACATACATGCACACACACACACACACACACCACACACACATACACACACACATACATGCACGTGGCTTTGATCTTTGGTTTGCTCGGTCAGCTTTTGTCTGCGATTAATCAAAATCCGAAAGTGCATTCTGCACCTTCGCCGTTTTTGCACTCTAAGAAATACAGTGAACTCTATTGATTGACCTGTTCGATTTCTCATTGATATCTAAATATTTGATGAAGCTATTGTTCAACGATATATATTTATTAACAAACAAAAAACAAAACAAAAACAAATCAGCTCAATCTGGGCCGCCCATCAGATGTACACATATGCGTGTGTGTATAACGGTATGTATGTGTACTATATATATGTGTGCGTGTGTATGTGTGTGTGTATTCTTATATCTACGCATACATATACACACGACAACTGATTTACGTACACACACACACGCGCGCATACACATGCATATATATATATATATATATATATATATATATATACACTAATCAACATAGCAGAAAATCAGTTGGTGCCAAATTCCCTCAGTTTGTATCATTTATTTTGATCCAAAAAAAAAAACGAAACAAAATGAATGTTAGTTGTCTTACAAAGGTACACCAGAGAGTCTGAGGTATGCAAATAGCAGAATAAGTTCGCAAAGTAGAATAGATTATTGTGTTTTTAATAAAAATAATAAAAAAAAGTGATTTATATTCTGGGTAGAACTTTCCATTAGTGAAACAGATAAAATCTCTATCAATAAACGTCTCCCTCTCTCTCCCTCCCCCTCCCTCTCTCCCTCTCGCTCTCTCTCTCTCTCTCTCTCCCTCTGACAAACCTTTAGAGTTCTCTCGTACATTAAAGTAATTTATTCCCCTTGGCCAAGATTTTGTCGACTTTTGCGTGTGTGTAGGTGGACTTGTGCCGTTAAGAAATTCGAATCGCACCGTTTGGTTGGAGATTTGAGTGTAATATACGAAACGCTGAAATAGGAATGTGTTCGATGAATTTGACCAATGGTTATACTATTGACCTTTCTGAAGGATAAAAGCCAAATTCGACCTCAGTCAGATTCGAAAACAAAGCGTGAAGGATCGCGTTGTGCAAGACAGTATAAACCAATTCTACAAAAGAAAATGACAGAAGGAAATGTTACGATTACGATATCCTCTAGAACCCTAAGAGATCTGAAGAATTTGGACGACTCTCTTGAACAGTTCTGTTACAATGGTTCGTTTGTACTGGTTACAATAGTGTCAGTTCGTGTTCTTATACATAGCAAAATGTTTAACTTTTTACTATTTACGTTTTATTTCTCTCAGTTAATGGTCTGCGGCCATGCTGGGGCATCGCTTTGAAGTATTTAATCGATCAAATCGATCCCGGTATATACTTTCAAGTGGTTTTTATTTTATCGGGTTCTTTTGTCAAAACACTTAGTTACGGAGACGTCAACGAATCAACTCCAATTATCAAGTGGTGGGTGGTTCGATAAACCCGTATACAAGCACTCTCTCTCTCTCTCTCTCTCTCTGTCTCTCGCTCACACACACACACACACACATAAAGACAGATAAACTGATACATACACACACATATATTTATGTACGGCCTGTATTCAAAAAGTATCTGATTATTTTTCCCGCCAAAACTAATGCTATGTCAGTTCCCTGCTGGTATACATTTAGTACACACGTGTAGTACGCGTCCGTCAGATTTTCGTTTTCACCGAACGCATCGACCAGAGATATTGCTTCACATTTTATCAAAAGCTTGGCGATTTACAAGCTCAAAACTCTCAAAGGATTCAGTAGGCCTTTGGTGATGATGCCATGGGCAAATTTCAAATCAAGGAGGGATAAAACCGCTTCAGACATGATACATCTTCAGTGGAGAGCGAGAAACAAAGAGCTGATTGAGGAAGTTCAGCGAATGATCATGGAAGACCGTCGTGTAATAATCCAGGTAATAACTCACGAAGTGGGAATAAGCACAGGGTCAGGGCATTCCGTTTTAACGGAGGATTCATGCATGCGGAGAGTGTTGGCGAACTTCGTCTCCAAAGTGCTAGCAGAGCAGCAGAAGCAGTTCCGTATGGAAATCGCGAGACATTATATTATGCAAACCACAACACAGACTCGACGAGGACCGTCATCACGGCTTTATGGTATCTGCTCGATGCATTTCGTCACCTTGCGGGAAAACGAAGATCCAAAGAGCGCGCACTACACGTCTATACTCTAGGCGTAACAGCCGAGTACTTAAGCATGCGCAGAAAGGGCGGAGAATTTTCACGCATTCGCAGGAAGGGTGATGGCACCTTCCACCCAGAGAATTTTTCCCACGTGCCATTAGTTTTGGTGGTTAAAAATTAAATCGGATACTTCTTGAACGCACCTAGTACCTATCTATCTATCTATCTATCTATCTATCTATCTATCTATCTATCTATCTATCTATCTATCTATCTATCTATCAGTCTATCTATATATTTATCTCTGTCTCTCTGCACCCCCCTCTCATTCTCTCTCTCTCTGTTTATATACGGCGAGATTCCAAACATTTTCCGCCTTCCAAATACACCCGGAAGGCATTAGTCAATCCGGGGCTACAGGCAAAAGTGGGGTAAGAACGGCAACAGGGTGGAACAGGTTGCGTTGTTGAAGCATTTTTCAGACATTAGTTACTTGAAGAAAGCAAAAATAGCTACAAATAAGCTATCAAAGCTTTTATCATCGATCTGATTTGGATTCGTGTCTGTAGATTACGCTCTGTGTATGTGTGTATGCGTGTGTGTGTGTGTGTTGGCATGTCAGTGATATGGTTTTACTATAATCGCTCTCTTCCAATCGATTAGCTGATTTTCAATAATAAGATTACCATTACATGCTCTAACAAGAGATTATCGCTACTCGGAGGAATTATCGCAATTAATTCTCGGTAGGAATTATTCTCAACCTAAAACCTCGCCAGATTTCTTCTAACACAGCACTGACCCACGCCAACCCGCTTTTGATGCTGCCGCAGGCAATACCTATTTTAAGTTACCACAACTTACGATTTTTCTCTGAATATCCGTGATGGCAAAATAAATTAATTTCATACTATCAGCTTAGGAGAATATCATAGAGGAAAAATCTCTGTAATGGCCAACGGAATAGAGGCAATCTACCCTTGTAGATTTAATAAAAGGATCACATTGAAATACTGAGAAAGGTACTGAATGTGACACGTACCTGAAGTTATTGACGCTAGTACCATCAAGATATTCTTTTCTATTCCAAGTACAAGGCTCGAAATTTGGGGCTGAAGGCCAGTCGATTAGATCGACCCCAGTACGCAACTTGTACCACTAAGATATTTATTTCTTTATTGCCCACAGGGGGCTAAACATAGAGGTGACAAACAAGGACAGACAACGGGATTAAGTCGATTGCATTGATCCCAGTGTATAACTGGTACTTATTTAATTGACCCCGAAAGAATGACAGGCAAAGTCGACATTGGCGGAACTTGAACTCCGAACGTAACGGCAAATAAAACACCTATTTCGTTACTACCCACAAGGGGTTAAACACAGAAGGGACAAACAAGGACAGAAAACGGATTAAGTCGATTATATGGACCCCAGTGCGTAACTGGTACTTATTTAATCGACCCCAAAAGGATGAAAGGCAAAGTCGACCTCGGCGGAATTTGAACTCAGAACATAGTGGCAAATGAAATACCGCTAAGCATTTCGCCCGGCGTGCTGACGATTCTGCCAGCTCGCCGCCCTGTACCACCAAAATATTGACACTTCTACATATATCTCAATGTATAATATTGTATTTACGACTAGCGACATTGAAACCTACGAAACAGCCTCAACGTTGTCACCGAAACTATTAAGAATATCAGCTAACTGTCCTTCAAGTAACACTGATGTTTTAAAATACGAAACGAAATACCGGATAATGTAGTTGTGGACTGTTCGCGATTGAAACAACGTCTGTCTAGGTTGTGGTTAAACAACACTATTATTATTATTATTTTGGTTTGGCTCAGGTTCGGTTTTATTCCTGGTAAGATTTATGTGGGTAGCGGGTAGGTCGCCCGGATCACATAAAACTGTTTGATTTTCTTTTTCGCACGCCTTTATGGGGCATAAATTTGAGAAGAAAACCTTCAAAATTTTTTTGAGAATATTCACCCCACCAAAAAAACCCCCACAATGGCTGATTTTGCAAGTTCATTGTATGGAGAAGTGAGAGAAAAGTCTGGGAGAAAGTCGCAGCCCATTTCAGCATCTCTCGTTCACACCCTTCACGTGGAAGAGGAGAGGAACATTCTTCAAGTCCAAAGAACTGTCGCACTGCTGTTAGGGCAGACAGCAGTAGTAGTAACAACAACAAAAATATCATTCGCAACAGACACAGAAACGTCAGAAGCAATAAAACCGAAGAAGGAATGCGACACGTTGAAGGGGAGGAGAAAATATCAACGTTGAGTGCTCAAAGTTCAACGGATGTAGAAAATGACTACAACGGTTACAATTGCAGAGTTCGCAGCAGTAGCAGTGGCAACAACAACAACAACAATGACAGCATCAGTAACAACAACAAAAAACAATAGCAATAACAGGAACAACATAAATAAAGTTGACGAGAAACAAAATGATGAGAGAAACTCGACGGACAGGAAATCTTTTGCCGGGAATGGAAGCAAAATCAATGCAATTTGTCTCGCTGTCACTAAGTGACAAAGACACAAGGCTGACAGGAGTAAAACAATTTGTAAGATGAATGGCAGGAGAGCATAAGTTGCTATTCCACTTGATATTTTCCCAGTAACTACCCGATAGACGGTCGCATATAGCTGTGTGCCAACTAAAACCTGATGCTTGGAACTGGCAATACATGTCCAGGTTGAAAAAGCCTTTAAAAAATCGATTTACATAGATCATGTGACGAAGGTTAGAGAGTTGGGGAGCGTGGAAGGTCGTCTTCACGAGCGAAGCACTCGCGTTGAAGCACTCAATAGCTGCGGTACCTGATAGGTATTTCAGCCTTGACCCAACCTATTTAGGGAGAAGGATTTGTCGCGTTAAGAAAGTAATAGTTCTACCTGAGTTGAACATCTGCTGGTTGCTAGCGTGTGTCACTGTGGAGGGCAGTGAAGCGTCTTGAAATGAAGTGAACGGAAAGGGAGCCTTGGTTAGGGACCACCTTAGAGATACTCATCCAGATCAAATCGGAGAGGAGCTGCTTGTGTACTGCCCTCGAAAAAAAAAAAAAGCAAGAGGAGACCGTCGCTACTGCTGATAGCTCCATCCCAACAACGGTTGCAGTGTAAAGCAGATGCAACAATGGGAAGAACAACAACAGCATTAATATCAAAACTGACAAGGATAGCAACAGAACGAGCTACAACACAGACTGCAGAAATATTACTCTCCGTCCTTCGCACCCTTTTTGAAACACACACAAAATCATACCTTCTCTTCCATCCCATCCGCATCAGATCTTTCCGATGAGGAAATATCATTATGCGAGGAGGATGTAAAAAACCTATTAAATCAAAAAAATAAATAATAAATAAATAGAGGGAGATAGAGAGACGCTATAAAAAGACACCACATAATTGCAACAGTCACACCAAACATAAAAAGCACAAAAACTACTCCACAACCACCGCCAACAACAACAACAACAACAACTTCAACTAAAAGATTATACACAGAAGGTAAGCACCAGCAAACTGGCACAAAACACACCAAACGTTGTAGTAGTAAGAAGTATAAAAAAGGGGGAAAAACTGACTGTTTTTCATTGCAGAATACGGGAAGATCGAAATAGATGGAGAAATCTCCAGCTGCAACAGTTTCAAAGTGTCACAGAACTTGAAAATAATAAAGATAGATGTGGAGATATATCAAAAATTGAAGGAGGATTTTCCCAACGACGTGGGAAGCTTGAAAGTAAGGAGCAGCAGAAGGATCTTCTTAAAGAACTTCTTAAAGGAAACCCCAAATCCCGCGGAGACCGAGTCACTCGAACTCCGGGATCACCATATAAGTATGTAACCTGATTCTTTTACCCTTTGCCTTATGTTCAACGTAGTAACCTCAAGATTGGGTAGCATAAATGTACATAACCTAGGATCAGCCTAGAATCAGAGCAACCGACTCAATGATCTCGACCGAGGGACCTGAATACTGGAAATTGAATGCGTTTTTCCCGGAGCCCCAAGTTTACAGAGGCCGGATTGGAGAACTAATTAAGAGGGAGTTATCTGGTGAGATTATCAACAACCGATCATAGTTAACCATGTAAAGAGCTATTGGATTTGAATGGATAAGGTTTATTAAAGAAAGTGATAGATAATTTTAGACTAATTGATGAACTAGCTAATAACATAAGTGAGGCGTTTAGTAGAGGCATTGCGATTGTCATGCTGGTTACGTGATGGCACTTAACCGATTCTTCAACGTTAAACTCAAAGGATGCGTTCTTAGGTCAGAGTTAGAACGCATATTCTAAGCCTTGAGGGAGTGAAAATCATTCCAAGGGCCCAGGTGACAGAGGTGTAACGCAGCAACAAAGTCAAATTTCGGTCTTTGATGGATCAGGTGGAGTGCGTGCCACTCGATTTCAAGCAAATTTGTGTGGCTTTTCAATGAAACTTTGCTCAACTGTTTAGGGCGAACGGTAGGCTGGAGAGAGGGGTGAACTTTACTGCCTATTTCGACATCCTGACGCTCTCGGATAAGGACGCAGAGTTTTGCAAAAAGAAATTTACAACCAAGAAGATCTGACAATTATCAGTTAAGATCATCAGAACTGTCGAGACGACCTATCAGATCAAACCAAGGCGCACGTGATTGCAAAACGATCTTCTTAACCACGTGGTCCTGTCTCTGACACACTAACACGTGGTCATGTTTCTGGCAGCTAATGCTTAGGAGATGGATTATCGCAATAATCCCAGTATAGAGAGACAATCGAACTATCAGAGTAGAATATATATACTCTGCCTCTCTGAAGGAATTATCGATGTCAATGTTTAGACGAGGAAATTATTACAACGAACTCTGATATCGTAAAATGTCTCTAATAGACCGTCTCAGTGAAACTCTCACATCTAAACATATATGGAGCGTGTGGTGAAATATTGGTAGATACATAGATATAGATAGATAGAAAGAAAGAGAGAAGCAGACAGACTGACAGACAGACAGACAAATAGATAGATAATATTTCGTATAGAACGTATTTGTTAATCTTTATTATAGCTAATCTTCTAAAGAGACATCATTGTAGTATAACACCAAAAAATTGATTCACTATACACTAAACTACAAAGACTGGAATATTCTATCTACTTTAAGCGTAAGATCGGCCCCAGTACGCAACTGGTACTTAATTTGTCGACCCCGAAAGGATGAAAGGCAAAGTCGACATCGGCGGAATTTGAACTCAGAACGAAGGAGAGACGAAATTCATATCATAGCTATATATCCCTGCTGGGTTTGCTGTTGAAGAACACCAAAACAACCTTGCAATTAGGAGACATCTTGTGACCATAGAATTTTTAAATAAACCCTCGATTTAGGCACGACCAACCCATTTATTTCAGTGACCTCTACCAGTTTGCAAAGATAGGCTAAGGTCACGGAAACTGTTAATCAAGCTCTCGTTAATATTCTCCCACCTCTGTCTCTCTCTCTTTGTAATATATATATATATATATATATATATGTATGTGTGTGTGTGTGTGTGTGTGTTATTCTTTTATTTGTTTCAGCCATTTGACTGCGGCCATGCTGGAGCAACGCCTTTAGTCGAGCGAATCGACCCCTGGATTTATTCGTTGTAAGCCTAGTACCTATTCTATCGGTCTCTTTTGCCGAGCCGCTAAGATACGGGGACGTAAACACACCAGCATCGGTTGTCAAGCGATGTTGGGGTGGGGGTGGGGCAAACACAGACACAAACACACTCATACACATACATACATACATACATACATACATACATATATACATACATCATATATATATATATATATATATATATATATATATAAAATATTATTCGAGACAAAACCACTATTTTGCAAAACAAACAAGGAAAGACTTAATCAATACATTAAATTTAATAAATAGTCAAAAAAACCGCCACTACAATCGTTTCTTGTCTTGATCGACAATCTTCAGGTGGACTTCCAATAATTCAGTGTCATAATTTGACACTGAATTATTGGAAGTCCACCTGAAGATTGTCGATCAAGACAAGAAACGATTGTAGTGGCGGTTTTTTTGACTATTTATTAAATTTAATGTATTGATTAAGTCTTTCCTTGTTTGTTTTGCAAAATAGTGGTTTTGTCTCGAATAATATTTTATAATATTTTACTATAAAATCGATTTAATCCTAAATCTGATTTTTTCCCTGTAAATTTGGATTTATTCCCTAATATTTATTATTTATATATATATATATATATATATATATATATATATATATACGACGGGCTTCTTTCAGTTTCCGATCGGTGGATCTCACATTTACACACACACACACGCAAACACATGCACAAACACATGCACACACACACATACACACGTGCTTTCCCTTTCCCTTTCATACTTTCTTCTATTATCTAAGTCTTATCTCTCTCCTTTTCGTCTTTTTCTTTCACCCTATCTCTGGCCGCCTCTCTCTTTCTCCCACTTTTCCCCCCTCTCTCTCTCTCCCTATCTCTGTCCCCTTCCTCCTTACTCATCATTGTCTATATGAATAATTCCACCACCACTCCTGCACACACACTCACACACACACACACGGGCGCGCCCACACCTACACCCACCCATATACACCGTAGCCATTTGTCCAGATGACAACATGGTGACGACATTTTCGGGAGTGTCAACTTAAATTCTGACATTTATGAATTAATGGAGGAATATTTCTCTTGTATGTAGGACGGCGAACGTGTACGTGCATCTGTGTGGAACTATATATGTGTAGATTCGTCTATTATGTAGATATATACACACATACAGTCATACACACATACACGCACACGTACATATATACACATACATATATATGTACACACACATATATATATGTATATATATATGCACATATATATGTGTATATATATATATACATACATGCATATATACTCACGTATGCATATACATAGAAACGTATGTATGTTTGTTTATATATATATATATGGTTCGATAGATAGATTTAGATAGATTTAGATATAGATAGATACATGCATGCATACATATTACATACATATATGTATGTATATATATATATATATATATATATATATATATATATATATATATATATATATTATATATGGTGTATCAACCCTATAGAG
>NC_043009.1:66282742-66289419 GCF_006345805.1 Octopus sinensis
ACTTTAAATCAATTTAACTGAGTGTAAGCGTGGCTAAGTGGATAAAAAGTTTGTTTCCCAACCACATAGTTCTGGGCTCAGTCCCACTGCACAGCACTTTGGGAAAGTGTTTTCTACTATAGCTCCGGGCCGATCAAAGCCTTGTCAGTGTATTTGGTCGACAGAGACCGAAAGAAGCCCGCCGTTTATATCTATTTGTTCTGTTAACGGCTAGGCGTTCAGGCAAGTATACTGGCATTGATGTGGCAACATTTGAAATATTCTCCAGGTAAATGCAACTGATGAAGACTAATCAAATTTACGTTGGCAAACGTATTTGAAGAGTCTGAAACCTAGGTCCTTCATTATCCGATTCTGGGTTGTCCATTTATCGAATGTTTTTCCTAGAGGTAAGAGAAATTGTTCATGTTTGTTCCATTCACACGTCTTTGCCAGTATATACGCAGTGAAGCTTTACAATAGCGTAGTATTTGCATCGATTGCTATTTCCAGTAAATATTAGTACCTTGTACCACTCATCTGTATTTGATAGATCGTTAGCCACTACACACATTTTACTCTCCTTGTTTCTCTCTTTGTTTTTTTTTTCTGTGTCCCTTTCTGTAGAAGAGCGTAGGCTCGAAACGTAAAAGACTTTTTCTATTCCTGAGCGTTATACTAATACATCTGTTTGTTTTGTACACCACCTGTCTTCGACTTTTGTTTTTTTCATAAACTCTCCCTATATATATATATATATATAGTTGAAATTTATAGAAAAACAAAAGATGAAGACTGGTGTATGAACAAACAGCAAGTGTTTTCATTGAGAAAGTATTTTACGTTTCGAGCCTATGCTCTTCAACAGGAAGGAATAAGAGAAGATAGCACAGAGAGAATGAAAAAAAAACTTGTAGATTTTAGCAGTCTAGCATGGCAAAATACACACACACACACATATGTATGTATGTATGTATGTATGTATGTATGTATGTATGTATGTATGTATGTATGCATGTATGTATGTATGTGAAAGACCATGCCTTTCTTTTGCTGGGCTCAAATCTCATTTGCGGACCCCTGGAAAACGAACCTCCACCAACTATCCTGCATATATGTCTGTGCACACCTGTCAATACAGTGTATGCCAGAAGGTTTGCAAATTTAATGGAGGCCTCAAAAGACATTTTAAAATCCACAAGGGTCGGAGCTTATCTGCAGCTCTTGGTGGTCCAAGTTGGATGTGCAATCGCTGTGGGTGTCTTTTCAGAACATTGTCTGGTTTTGAAAGACACATCAGATGCTATGATGGTGCTAAGGTGTAGGTACAGGAGGTGGTCAAACTCTGCATAAGGTGTAGACAACCACCATCTATGTATTCATGTAAGAAACGATGTAGACGTTGTGGTTTCACTGGTTTTCTCAAATGTATCCATTTTATAGATTAATCAACGACATCGGAATCGAAATCGTAGCGTCGAGTACTTTCGGTGAGCGTAAAATGATTATCAGCTAAACTTACTAAACTACGAGAACCTCACCATGAGAGTCGATTGTCTAAATATGTAGATACATATCTTTATATATAAAAGTCAAGTTGTGTGTCTGTCTCCTACGATTTAGATTCCTAACTACTCCCAAATTTTGCGGTGCAGTGTAACCAAAACCGGGTATCTTATAGTCGTGATTCATATCGAGCCCTTCTGGGTATTAGCGCGCGTCTACGATGAGTCTACGATTTAAAAAATAATTTACCATCATTTTTTTCCATTTTGATGCATTTTTTCGCTATTATATAAGGGAAGTAACTCTCTAAAAATGTCTACGATGAGTCAACGATTTTAAAAAAATTTACCATCATTTTTTTTCCATTTTTAATGCATTTTTTTGCTATTTTTTGGCTATAACTCTCTAAAAATGCTTATATAGTTATTTCCCTTACAAACCCGAGCAACGCCGGGCGATACTGCTAGTAAGCAATACAAATATTACACACGCTAACATACATACACACGCACGCGCGCACCCATGGATATGTTTATACATACGCACACACACAACATCGGGTTCCTCGTGTACACCCAGCAATTCCACATCGTATACATATCTACATCCACACAAACACATACACTACAACTACACAAACACACTTACATGCATCCGCATTTCGATTATCAACACCACCGCTTGCAACACCACCAACACTATCACAGCCACAATGTCACGTGTGCCACATATTGTTACATAATGTAAGGGGTATTCCATAATGCCGGAGGTATTCCACAAAACCAAGAGAATTCCATAATGCCGGAAGTATTCCATAATGCCGGAAGTATTCCATAATTCCGAGAGAATTCCATAATGCCGGGAGTATTCCAGAATTCCGAGAGAATTCCATAATGCCGGGAGTATTCCATAATGCCGGAATTATTCCATAATTCCGAGAGAATTCCATAATGCCGGGAGTATTCCAGAATTCCGAAAGAATTCCAAAATTCCGAAAGAATTCCAGAATGCCGGGAGTATTCCATAATGCCGGGAGTATTCCATAATTCCGAAAGAATTCCATAATGCCGGGAGTATTCCATAATGCCGGGAGTATTCCATAATTCCGAGAGAATTCCATAATG
The DNA here is from genome assembly GCF_006345805.1 of Octopus sinensis. Taxonomy (NCBI): domain Eukaryota; kingdom Metazoa; phylum Mollusca; class Cephalopoda; order Octopoda; family Octopodidae; genus Octopus; species Octopus sinensis. The sequence goes on from NC_043009.1 coordinate 66,285,352, forward strand.
CCGGAAGTATTCCATAATTCCGAAAGAATTCCATAATGCCGGGAGTATTCCATAATACCGGAAGTATTCCATAATTCCGAAAGAATTTCATAATACCGGGAGTATTCCATAATGTCGGAAGTGTCATAATTTCACGGGTATCACCTACTACCTCCGTATTCACGAGTATATAACTACAGTGCCATAATGTCACGAGTATCACCTACGACCCCATAATCAAGTGATAACAGGAGTATCAGTAGTCACCACAACTGATTCTTAATCCAAGAGTCAAAGAAGGAACCGAAACGCGGTCTCTCGGTTGGCAAAAATTACAACTCAATCTCTTGATAATATAAACTCTTACAAGGAAGGACATTTGTATAAGGGTGTCAAAATTTGGCACAAGGCCAGCAACTTTCGGATTAATCGTTTATATCGAACCTAGTTTTTAACCGGTACTTATTTTATCGATCCCGAATTGATGAAAGGCAAAGTCGAACTCAGTGAAATTTTAAACTCAGAACGTAAAGCCGGAAATGTTGCGAAGCATTTTGTTCGCCGCACTAACAATTCTGCCCGCTCGCCGCCTTCGACATATTGTATGATGCGTAAAAGAAAACGAAAATAAAGAAGGCAGGATGGCCTCGGCTGGAACGCTTTTAAACATAGATCTCCTCAATCGGCGATGACTCAGTGTTACCAGAAAGAAGAGCAATAATCGGAACAAATATGTATTCTAATTTGTAAATAAAGATAAGGCTTCACCAAGTGGGATTCGAACTCGAGGAGATTCTGTCAAAAAGAAGTATAATTTTACTCTGTACGGACTGGGGATATAAAATTCATGAACTACAGTATATAACGGGTGAGTGTCCTACGTACCCCTGGATGAATGTCAAAGTCACGTTTGATGGGATTTGAAACTATCCCGCAAAAAGACGTTACTAACTCGATGCTGCAAGGAATTTAGCGTGGAACTTTAAACACGTCTCCACCTGTCATTCCGCTTTCTTCGGAATAAATGGTAAATGAAGACTTCCGTCTCCCCTTATTTGTCGTAGAGCTACCATTACTCACATATGCAAACCTATACTTAAACACATTCACTCATACATGCACACATGCACAGACATGCACACATGCACAGATATGCACATACAGACGCTTACACAGACACGATCCTCAGTGTACATACACACACACATACAAACAAAGGTCAGCTTGCACACACAAACATACCTCAATATGCACACACACACACACATACACATCAACATGCAAATAACCATTCATACACACACACATGCACACATGCACACACACAAACACATTCCTTTACATGAACATACTTCAGCAAACATACACACACACATATACACATACACACATTCTTCTACAAGCGGACATAACATTCTTCCACGCATACAGTCACACACACACACACACTCATACACACTAGTACAATAACCACCACATACACGCACACGCATACACACACAATCTTTACCTCTAAGAACTCTCTCTCACTCTATCTCTCTCTCTCTCACACACACACACACCTGTTTAAATGCCACCACTGCCAACTACCACCGCCCAGACACCCACACTATCACTATTTACACACACACACACTCGCATCCACTATTATAACCATCCGATCACCACTACGACTACCACCACCACCACCACCAACACCACCACCTTTACCATCACCATCGCCATCACCACTGCCGCACCATCACCGTCATCATCCCCACGACCACCGGCACTACCTCCAGCATCAACAACACCACCACCACCACCATTAGATGCTCACACAGGCATTAGTTACTATTTAACTAACGCATGACATTTTATCAGTTTCCTCGCTTCACTGGTTTCTGCCATCTTCTGTTTCCCACACAAACACACAAACACCCCCACCCTCATCGTTTTCTCTCTTCGTATCTAACTGATTCCACAACACAACACTACACTCCTCCATCACCCCTCTCTCTCTCTCTCTCTCTCTCTCTCACTCACTCACTCTCTCTCTCTCTCTCTCTCTCACTTTCTTCTCACCCTCTCGGCTTTCTTAGTTCGACTCTTCGTAAATTTATTCTACACAACTGCCATTCCGTCAGATTCAACGACGAGGGTTCCAGTGGATCCAATCAACGGAACAGCCTGCTCGTGAACTTAACATACAAGTGGCTGAGTACTCCGCAGACAAGCATACCCTTAACATAAGGAGATTCAGCGTGATACAGAATGTGGCAAAGTTGGCTTCTTTGAATATAGGTACAACTAATTTTTGGACAGCTGAGTAGACTCGAACAAAGTGAGATAAAGTGTCTTGCTGAAGGATTCAACGCCCGCCAGGTATCGAAAACTTTGTATATGCATATATATTCATATGTATACATATATATATATATTTATATATGTATGTGTATATATATATGCTTACATACACACACGCGCGCACACCACACACACATACACAGAAACAGCACACATCCGGTCACATGCATAGACGCACATACATATACAAACATTATACGTCACTGCATATTTTTATCTGCAGATGAAGCTATGTTCACATGCATCCTCAATAATATAAGTCGCAAGCTGCTCTCAACAAAAATGGATTTACCGAGAAGGTACATATAATATCCCGAATCAAAGGATCGGAATCCTAAAATTTCGTAATATACAGCTGTGAAATATCTGAAGATTTCTTGGCCTGGTTTATCATTTTCCGGGTCAAGTATTAAGGAAGGCTATTCTTGCAAACATTACTACCTCTATTAGAAGTTTCAACGCCAAACAAATTTTTATCGGACAGTTACCCTCTTGATGTTAATTGCCTGCCAAATTCATTAATATACAACTCTAAGATAGTTGAGTGATGATTTTAAACGAAATCTTACGCTGGATTAACTGCACAACGTTTTAAGATACGGAATTATCAGCAGAGGCATTCCTTTGTTAAACCCGAAAGCGACTTTAAAAAATTTTTGTCGTAGTATATTTAGTTTCTGAAAGAGGAAAGCAAGTATGAATTTTCCTTGGATCAATCTGACACGAACAACCATCGAAGCTATAGATCGATAATTCCTGGTCGAGTCGGCCTATGTGAAACGCTCTTGATATTCTTATGGGATTCTTATCGTTTGAAATTATAAGCAAAACTGTTACACCCAAGTAAATATGCTCCAAAGTACCCTCTGGTCGGTTATAAACCTGCTCAGTCGATAACGCCAAACTCATTTTGTCCTGTGCAATGTCTGTGTGTCTGTGTGTTTGCGCGCGTGCGCGTATATGTATACACACGCACCAGCTTCTGTATTCATATATTCTTTTATTTGCTTCAGTCATTTGACTGCGGCCATGCTGGAGCACTGCCTTTAGTCGAACAAATCGATCCCAGGACTTATTCTTTGAAAGCCCAGTACTTATTCTATCGGTCACTTTTGCCGAACCGCCAGGTTACAGGGACGTAAACACACCAGCATCGGTTGTCAATCGATGTTACGGAGACAAGCACAGATACACAAACACACACACACACACACACACACACACACACACATATATATATGTATACATATATATATATATATATATATATATATATATATATATATATATATATATATATATATATATATATATATATATACGACGGTCTTCTTTCAGTTTCCGTCTACCAAATCCACTCACAAGACTTTGGTCGGCCCGAGGCTATAGCAGAAGACACTTTCCCAGGTTGACACGCAGTGGGACTGAACCCGGAACCATGTGGTTGATAAGCAAGCTACTTACCACACAACCATTCCTGCATACATACCTACATACACGCAGGCATTACACGAATTGGTATCAATTAATTTTTGTTTACAATTCAATCACATACATTGTTCATTCGGCATAGTAAAAGAATGTTCGCCCTGCACACGAAATTTTCTAGACATTGTCATCATCTGATTCCCGTCTTTCAATATTGTACACTTAACGCTTTTTACACGATTGTATATTCTTTATATCAATTGTGTTACGCTTTAATCGCGTGCATACTCTATTAAATAAATATCATAAATTATG
>NC_043009.1:66289519-66312019 GCF_006345805.1 Octopus sinensis
CCAAGCTCTCTCATTCTCCCAACCATTCTCTCTCTCTCTCTCTCTCTCTCTCTCTCTCTTTCTCTGTCTCTCTCCCTCTCTTCTTTTTCTCTTCCAAGCTCTCTCATTCTCCCAACCATTCTCTCTCTCTTCTTTCTCTTCTTTCTCTCAACTACTTTTATTCTATCTCCACTTTTTTATCTCTCTCTCTCTCTCCCAAGCTTTTCCCTTTCTTTCCACTCTCTCTCTCTCTCTCTCTCCCTCTCTTCTTTCTCTCAACTACCTTTATTCTATCTCCACTTTTTTATCTCTCTCTCTCTCTCCCAAGCTTTTCCCCTTCTTTCCACTCTCTCTCTCTCTCTCTCTCTCTCTCTCTCCTTCTAATACATCTACTATCTTTCTGTTTCAGCCGTCTCCCCTCTCCTTCTCCTTCATATCAGTTGCATCCTTAACAAGCACTCACTCCCCTCCCATCCTTCTCACTCCAACCGTTCTTTGCGCTTTGTTCCCCTTCATCTTCTTTTTTCCTTTCTCTTACTCTCCAGCCATCGTCAGTCTCTCTTTCATTTGTATGATTCAGTGCCGTGCAAAGAGTCACATTAGGCGTCACTCAGCCGATGTATATATAAATACATCGCACACATACCCTTGTAAGCAAGCATTTAAACAACCATACGTACACACACACACACACACACACATACACGCAAATATATATAATATATATATATATATATATATATATATATATATGGATGGATGGATGTTTGGCTGGATGGCTGGATGGATATTATACACATATATTTATATAATAGTATATAATAAAACGCAAACAATAAGTAATGAAAAAACACAAGAAAAATGTTGACATACCCTTCGTCAGCCCCGTTAAATCGAGTACATTACGATTTCTGCATCGAAGTGCGTGATTTTCTCTCTCCCTCCCTACCTCTCTCTCTGTAATGGGCATTCAACTCCACTTAACATTGCAAATATAGGAGTGTCTGGATATTATGCAGCGTATTTTGCACCCTTAACACCAAGAGGTATGATAGATTAACTGTTCCAACAATATAATGGGACTTATTTATTCTGATTGTGTAATGTATTGCTGTCAAAACCATGAAATTACAATTTATTAATATAATTAAATACCACGGACTCGAAGATATAGCGTTTGCTTTTGAACATATGATGTCCTAGCAAAAAGAACATCTACGTCACTGTTTGATTTGTAGCTCCCTTACCTTAGAAGTTATCACAATGTTACACACAAATGCATGGACATACACAGGAATTTCGAGGTGGCTTCGTTTAATAAGAGATCGCAAGTGGAAATCTCACGCAGGCGAAGACTAACCCTGTCTTCGTTGTCCTACTCAGGTGAAAGGTATGGGTAAAGGGGCGAAGCTTTTGGGACCATGAGACACTTGCTGATGATGCTGAAGGGCGCCCTACATTGTGATGGACTTTGAAAAGATTGAAAATCCTCCGGGGTGTTCGTATGGTTTCTGTGTACAACAAAACATCGGAGATGCTTCTTTTTCCGATGTTTCTTTCACCTGGAGTAGAATTCGTAGAATTCGTAGGTCTTGGCTTCTAAACCTCTACGTTTCAAACATCAACAACGTCGTTTGCTGTCAACTACAGAATTTTATTGGCAAGAACAGTTTTCTTTAGAAACAAAAAACGGGAATCAATTTCCATACTAATTAAAATCAAAGTTAAGATATATACAATTCACATTATCCTTTCACTTATGTACGGATTAGATTGTGCCACGTGGTTAACAGAAAAAAAATGAAGATTTGTTGAAGATTTTGAAAAGTAAGTCACGAGATTAATAATTGGTAAATACTTAACTGACAGAATTAATATAATAAATCTACGAAATATGACACGACTACTACTAGGTTTTAGCTTATTCAAAGCATAAAACTACTTTGCCATTTAACGGATTTCTTTGTGGTTTTCTAAGATTTGTTGGAATGGTATGGCTCCTGGAAAGAGAAACCGAGTACTCCCCAACAGTAGATGATGAGAATAGACCTTAAAATAGTCTCAAAATCAATCATCAGTAGATCTCAATGCAATGGCATTGACCGCCGAGTGGCTGACACATGTGGAAGAAATGTATTCTTGACGTTTCGTTTTCTTTTGCACTACGAACCAACGATTAAAAACATGTGTGTATTAATGGATGTTCTATATGTATATATATTAATATTGTCGAACGGTTTTGGTTGTATATATACGAGGAGTTATCCACAAGAAACCAGAAACATTCGCTGTGGGACAAACCCGTTGTAGTTCAGGCTTTTGCCGCTAGAAGCAACTTGATGCAACCCTCAGGCATCAGTCTGCCAAGTGGCGTCTTCGCGTGTGGTCACACTGCCAAGTGCGGTGTCTTTGTTTTGCGGTGCTTCTCCCCTGTTCGTCAATTTTTGCGATGGCTGAAAGGAAGGAGCAGTGTGCTTCTGTGAAATTCTGTTTTCGGCTGGGGAAAACGGCGGCCGAAACAGTTGTCATGCTTCAAACAGTTTACAAGAACGCTGCCATGGGCAAAACATAAGTTTATGAGTGGCTTTTACGCTTTAGGAATGGTCACTTGTCGCTTGACAACCATCCTTGTTCAGGACGACCGTCGACCTTCCGAACGAATGAAAACATTATAATTCATGAACTGATCTTGGAGGACCGTCACCGAACAACTGATGAACTTGTTGATATGACTGGTGTGTCTTGGACCTCCTGCCAACGAATTTTGAGCGAGGAATTGCGAATGAAAAGAGTTGCACCAAAATTTCTGCCTCGCTTGCTTACCGATGAGCAAAAGCAGTCACGACTGAATGCGTGTCGCGAATTGAAAGAACAGTTGGAAGTTGGTCTGGACCTTTTTTCGAAGGTCATCACGGGTGACGAGTGCTGGTGCTACGGAATTTGCAGATATGGTAAAGTTGAAGAGGAAAACGACGGAGGCGTTAAAAGGCATCACTTCGCAAGAATTCCAGCACTGTTTCGAACAGTGGAAAACGTGCTTGGGCCGGTGCATTGCTTTAAATGGAGAATGCTTTGAAGGCGATAAAAGTGTAAACATGTAAAACTAAGTGAATAATATAATATTGAAAAATTCCGGTTTCTTTTGGGTACCCCTATGTATATTTATGAGTGTGTGTGTGTATGAGTTTGTCCCCCACCAAAATTAACAACTGGTGTTTACATTCTTGTGATTTAGCAGTTCGGCAAAAGAAACAGATAGAATAAGCACCAGGTTTTAAAAAGAAATGGTTTTGATCGCTCGATTAAAAATTGCTCAAGGCGATACCCCAGCATGGCCGCAGTCTAATGACAGAAACAAGTAAAAATATAGTTGATAATAGATTTTATATAAGAAGAGAGAGAGAGCGAGAAGGAGGCAGAGTGAGTGAGGAAGCAAAGAGAGAGAGAAAGAAAGAGAGAGTGAGTGAGTGTGTGAGTGAGTGAGCGAGTGAGGGAGGGAGGGAGGGAGGGAGAGAGAGAGAGAGAGAGAGAGAGAGAGAGAATCCGTATAAAACATGTGAAATTGCTTGTTTGGCCGCTGCAAGTCCCTTTTTCTGCAAACATAACGAGCAACATATTCCTGCAGCTACCGTCTATAAATAAGAAAGCGTTTAAAGTCGAATAATGTCTCGCAGACAGAATAAGGCTTCCGATAGGCGACAATTGAAGCCGAATTGAAAGAAAAAGAATGAAGATCGTTATGAATGCACTTATCACATTTTGTAAGAGGAAAACAGCTTAAGGGAATCCAACTATGTTGTACAAAAATACACAGCAATGTTTAAAATAGAATTTAGACCTATAAATGTTAAATATAACATAAACAAGGCAGTCAATACTGAAGCAAAAAAAAAAAAATAATCACAAAGTGCTCAATAAATAGTTAACAATAAATTAGAGCTTTGAAAGTAGCAACAATTAAAACGGTCTTGAATTTATTTTGTGTAATTCTATATACTGTTACTTGGATATTTGTTGAAATATATACTAGGCTGAAATAACTGTTGTAGATGATTTAGAGGTTGCTCCAGCATGGATGCGGTTCAGTGTCCGAAAGCAGTAAAAGAATGTATTATACATGACATATGCACACACGCACAAAGCACACACATACACGATCATATATCCACCCATCTTTTCATCCATTCATACGTACATGCATACACACACACACACACACACACACACACACATATATATATATATAAATTTAATGTTTATTGAGCATTAATTGAAACGGCTGTAAGTGAAGATCACCAATTTCTCGCTAATAATAAAACAATTATTAACCTCTAAATCTCCATTTTCTTTTCTTCTGAATGAATATAAACTATATATATGTATAGATATGTGTGTGTGTGTAAAATATACATTTTTCGTTTGTCTACTCACTCGTAGCCAATATATATATGTGTATGTATATATATATATATATATTGATATATATATATATATATATATATATATATATATATAATATATATATATATATGTATTGTATGTGTGGTGTGTGTTGTGTGTGTGTGTGTGTAATAAGGGTAGAATGAACAAGAAGTACTCCACCCAATGAGAGATAACTATCAATTTAATACACAACCAAAAGAGCTACTAATCTTTTCATGCGTTCCTCATTGTATCACTGGGAAGATCTTCAAACACTTCTTTGATTTTGGCCACCAACCCGGCCTTGACGTTGCAAGTAGAACGGTTAGTGTCTTGGGCATACCCCATACATAGTCATCCATGAGATTACAATTGCGGGAGGACATTAGAAGACCAGATATCGGGGATGATGGATTTGTAGAGATTCTCCAGCATCCGCTTCTGTCTCATTTCGGAGGTACGGCAAGGAACCGAATCCGGCCAGGGTTTCACTATAGTCTTCAAAAGCTTCACATAGCCGTCTGAATTGAGTCAATATATTCGGGTGAGCAAACGCAGTCAAAACGCCTGCTGTACCCCTTGCTCTTGGCCACGGCTTCGTACTTTCCTTCGTAGCTACTTCTGTCACGTATTGCAGCTTGTACGGTACGCACAGATCACCGCGCAGCAGTCATAATGTCGGCATTTCGATACCCGGAACGAATCGTCATGACACAAGTAACGAGTTTTCAATATTCAGATAGATTCTACTCCGCTAAGTCAGCATACGTTTTCTCAACTAAAACTTTAAACTATATGCTCTCCAACGCTGTTGACTATTCGACAATACGTCAAGTTGTTCCTGGAAAAAGGAGACATAAAAATCGTCAACTTTAGCCCGAACTCCTTGGGCAAACATACATACATACATACGTACATACATACATACATACATACATACATACATACATACATACATACATACATACATACATACATACATACATACATACATACATACATGCATGCATACACACATACATACATACATACATACATATATACATACATACATGCATACATACATACATTCATACATACATACATTCATACATACATACATACATACATACATACATACATACATACATACATACATACATACATACATACATGCATACATACATACATACATACATTCATACATACATTCATACATACATACATACATACATACATACATACATACATACATGCATACATACATACATACATACATTCATACATACATTCATACATACATACATACACATACATACATACATACATACATACAAAAATATCCTGTTGTTGTTGAAATTCCAATGAAGGATCTAGGTTAGAAACCGGCTCTTTCTCTATTAGCGTGAAATGAAATAAAACTCAACAATGACATACATACATACATACATGCATACATACGTGGAAATTAGATGTCTAGCGGATGTTAACATGAAGCTGAAGATCAGTGAAAAAGAGAACACCTATGCTGAACTATTGAGAAATCTGCAGTTACTCTATCCGGACTACAAGTTCAGGGTTATACCTGTAATTATTGGGGTCCTGAGATATGTAACACACTACCTGAATACCAATCTTCTCAAAACCAGAAAGGAGAAAGCTAATCCGATGACTACAGATCCAGTCCCTCACTGGTACTGGAGCATGTCTAGATATGCAACTATATGCATGAGAATATATACATAAAACATACTAATCTGCATGTATATATATATATATATATATACATACATACAGTCATACATACATACAAAAATACCCTGTTGTTGATGTTGAAATTCTAATAAAGGGGCCTTGGATCTAGGTTAGAAACCGGTTCTTTCTCTATTGGCAAGAAATATTCAAATAAAACTGAAAAATTACATACATACATACACACATACTGTCGACAAGCTTTCTGTCTTTTCAGTTGGTATGTATACGTTCATGTTAGTAAGTAAGTGTGTATATAGGATATGAATATATATGAAGCATGATCACCAAAAATTTACATATGAAATGACCAGTGTCTGAAGATTCAGCCAATATCCAATTGGTGCCCATTTAATAATTAGTCTAATATTAATCTTATTTGCATATATCATTCTTAGTTGCATTCACCTTAGTCTGTATAACTCGCCTTCTCATGTATGGCTCGCTTCTGTATCCATGTATCTATGTCTTTATCTACGCATAGGACTGTCTGATGTGTAGGATTACCGGTCGGTATATTTGGTAGTTCGTCTGTACATTCAACTGCCACACACACACACATACCACACATATACACATATATGTATGTATGTATGTATGTATGTATGTATGTATGTATGTATGTATGTATGTATGTATATAAGGTGGCTAGACACAATTCAAAGATAAAAAGGAAATAATTCACTATCACTAAAATGTGACGAACGGAGCAGGTAGAATCAGCGCTGCCAGAAATAAGAGTCAAAGAATTCATTAGCCACAGAAGCTCATTATCTATTTACTGACAGGGGAGAGAACCTCTCCATTTATATATATATATATATATATATATATATATATGTATCACCGTGATCATCGTGACCGACCAGGCTATCAGATGTTGCTACACATCACTTCGCATTGTTTTAGCCTTCAATGACGCCACCCCGCTGGCTAAGCGAGCAGGGTTCTAAAAGATTGAAGTACCTGCTCATTTTTCAGAGAAGTAATAACGACTTTTCTTCAGTGGACCAATGTAGAACATAATGTATCGGAGCATCCATAGAGTAATTATACGTTAAGAAGATCTCGATGGCATAAAGGTCAAAATTTCGGTTTGTCTGTTGTACACTTTTTGATCCGCATGATTATCTTAGCAATATGACTTACAGATAAGAGCCTATATACTGAAAGCTGAACATCAGGAAAACCGCAAGTTTTGTTGTCGGCGCTAAAGCGCATGCTCTTTGACATAAAGGGGCGAAAGCTGTTCTATACGTTTCGGTTGCAAAGGTGCGACATAGAAAGACTTAACTGGTCACTAACAAACCACCATGAAGAAGCGATTTTAAGCAAACGTGGGCAGCTTTTCAGTTACAAATAAAAAATAAAAACACCGAACAAGGTTAGATTGAGACAAAGTATAAATAGATAGATTTAAATTCTGCAATATATTTTGAATATTACTTCATTCTTTTGTAGATATATATATACATATACATACTATACATATTGCACGGAGAGAAAAGGTGGGTTATAAAAAGCTGCCTAACCACGTGTCGTAATGGCAAGAAGCTTTTAGCAACTCATATTTTAGTACAGTGTGCATTAAATGATATGTTTACGTACATATATATATATATATATTTATGTACGTATATATAGGCGCAGGAGTGGCTGTGTGGTAAGTAGCTTGCTAACCAACCTCATGGTTCCGGGTTCAGTCCCACTGCGTGGCATCTTGGGCAAGTGTCTTCTGCTATAGCCCCGGGCCGACCAATGCCTTGTGAGTGGATTTGGTAGAAACTGAAAGAAGCTTGTCGTATATATGTATATATATATATATATATGTATGTGTGTGTGTGTGTGTGTCTGTGTTTGTTCCCCCTGGTGTGTTTACGTCCCCGTCACTTAGCGGTTCGGCAAAAGAGACCGATAGAATAAGTACTGGGCTTACAAAGAATAAGTCCCGGGATCGATTTGCTCGACTAAAGGCGGTGCTCCAGCATGGCCGCAGTCAAATGACTGAAACAAGTAAAAGAGTAAAAAGAGAAAGAGTATATGTATATATATATACATATATAAATATATACATATATATTTGTATATAAGAATAGATATTATGTATTATGAATGTATATGTATGTGTGTGAGCGTATTTGTGTACGTGTGTGTGTTTCTCTGGTTTTGTGTTAGTGAATAGATTAAAAATATTTCTTATGAACATCTACAGATTTACAGGTAAATCTGCATAATGCTTATTGATGTTCAAATTACGCGTATATATTTACACACACACACACACACACACACACACACACACACACACATACACAGATAACAGCATTCTTACATAGAGACGCACAGACATACTTGTGTATACACATACATATATGTACATATATAAATGTATAAATAATAATAATAATAATAATAATAATAACAATAACAATAATAATAATAGCAATAATAACAACAACAACAACAATAATAATAATACGAAGAAGAAGAAGAATAACAATAACAATAATAATAACAATAATAACAACAACAACAACAACAATAATAATAATAATAATAATGATAATAATAATAATAATAATAATAATAATAATAATAATGATAATAATAATAATAATAATAATAATAATAATGATAATAATAATAATAATAATAATCGTTACAACAACCAGAACAACAAAAACAATAATACGTATCTCACTAATTGCTCCTACCGCAATTAGTAAAAATATATTAACTGTTAACAGTTTTGACCAAAGCATTTTTACCAGCAATTATCGACATTTTGTGTGAATAACTTAAACGTTTTATTTTTGTTTTCTCAATATTTCGTTGCTTTCTTCTTTTTCCTTTTTATTAACTTCACTATAAATATGCATTAATGTATCTCTCTGTCGGTGTTTTGTTTTTGGTAGGTTTTGTTTGGATTTTCTTCGTTTTTGTTTCTTTTGTTACCTAGATGGGTTTATTATTATCATTATTTTTATGTTTTTATTTTATTGTTTCTTCCTGCAAAGTTGTGAAAGAATTATAGAGAAGAAAAATTCCCGAAGAAACAAGTGCATGTATGTATATGTATATATATATATATATATTATATATATATTTATATATATATATATATATATATATATAAATATATACATATATATATATATATATATACATATATATATATATATTTATATATATATACATACATATATATATATACATATATATATTATATATATATATATACATATATATATATATTTATTTGTATATGCATGTATGTATGTATGTATATACGTATATATGTATGTATGTATATATATATATATATCAACGGTAGTGTTCCAGCATGAGCGCATCTTTAGAGCTGAAACAAGTTAAAGAGCATATTGTATGTATATTTATATTACTCGTCGATCATGTGGAAGTCCACTCACTTATTGACCTTTAGGTGACCATTGGCCTTACTGAGTTGTTCCGTTCTTTTCCAGATTTTGTTTTTTTAATTATCAAGATATCCAACAAACCACCCACTTCTTACCAAGCAGGCCACGCAGGGTTATTAGTCTAATAACCGACGGCCCTACCATGCTACACCTCGTGCTGGGTTACGTTTTACAAGAATCATAACAATGACCTCACACGTAATTGGGATTTAATTGGAAAACTGCAAGTCAGAAAGTACAACTGTAAGAGCATGTTGCTACTTCAGATTCATCAAAAGCTGGATTTGCACATGGCGAATATTTCGGCAGAAAGATAAATACAAGAAGGTCAAAAGCAAGTGATTGGTTTTGGGGGCGACAAGGGTGTCGTTTTCCTGAATTCTCTGGAAGGTGGTTGTAATGTGGAGAGTGCGCAGGACATAAAAACACACGAAAAGCTAAGAGAAGCCATTAGGAGGAAGAGGAGGACCTGAGAACTATCCACATCTACCATGTGTGTATCATTTGTGTGTGTGTGTTGTGCATGTTTGTATGTTGCGTGTGGGGGTAGTTGTGTGTTGTGTGTGTGTGCGTACAGTATAAGGCGGCGAGCTGGCAGAAACGTTAGCGCGCCGGGCGAAATGCTTAGCAGTATTTCGTCTGCCGCTACGTTCTGAGTTCGAATTCCGCCGAGGTCGACTTTGCCTTTCATCCTTTCGGGGTCGATAAATTAAGTACCAGTTTCGCACTGGGGTCGATGTAATCGACTTAATCCCTTTGTCTGTCCCTGTTTGTCCCCTCTGTGTTTAGCCCCTTGTGGGTGGTAAAGAAATATATATGTGAGCTTAGGTTGGCTGATTGGTTCGTTTCGAAATATTGAGTCTTCGGGTTGAATGTCAATGCGCCTCATTTTGATCAAAGACCTTTAGAGCAAAATCCAGCGGTCAGTCTATGATTTGTCATTGAAATTGGGTGGAGAGAAACTGAATGGAAGTCTGTTGGATGAATTACACATTTAATGGGAATTCTCAGCTCAAAATATCATAACGCAATTGGTTAGTATCTCAGTTGATAATGCAATCCAATCGGTCAATGATGCTAAGCACTTCCACTAATGTCTATGAATATGGTGGGGAAAATTGGTGCTGTAGGCTTCTGCTGTTCTTCAGAAAACTTTGGCAATGCGGTAAACTGCTGCAATAGTGCAAAGATGCACAGTTATCATTTACTAGTGGAATGATGAACGACAAGACTTTCAAAATTATCAAGAAATTTCCCAAAATTATCAAGGAATTCCGCAGTGAATTCTCGAAAGCTTGTCAGGATTTCGTAGGTGTTGGAATTCTATCGGTGACAAATTTTTCTCCTTGCGAGAAATTCAAGAAAAGTCTATCAAACTGCGAGTCCCCTTTTTCGGCTTATTTGTCGACTGCACGAAAGCTTTCTACATAGTAAGAAGAGAGGGTGGATGTTCCCTGCTCATATTGGCCTCCGGACAAGTTTGTAGATATAATGAAGTAGTTCCAGGAGAGCTTGTCATCCCTTCTTTCTGTTAGGAACTTTACCTCCATTCCAGAAACTCATACAGTAAAACAGGGCTCTCTACTCGCTCAAACGTAATTTGCGTTATTTCTGAGTGTTGTGTTTGAAGAAATAGCTCTCAAGCTTCCAAGTGAAGTCTATGTCTGCATAAAAAGATGGGGGTTTGTTGAATTTCTCTAAGCTAAGATTAACTGCTAAGTGCCATGATTTGTGATTTCTGAAATTTCTTGTCGATTATGCCATAGTATTGGTGACTCATGTCCCAAGAGCTATATCTTGAATGAGAAATGATAGCATCTAGCTTATAAATAAATGTAAAATGGCTGTAGCGTTGTATGAACCTAAAGCCAGAGTCCTTGAACATGACTCTCCGACTTTCATGATCCTTTGCGTGCCTGGCAGAATAGTGTGCAAATTGAAATGTCAGCGGAGGAGAATTTCTAATGATACATATCTCATATGGGTTTACTTCGCTGCGCAGTCTGGAGTAGTTGCATTTCGGGACGTGCAAGGATGGATTGAGAAAACTTATATATAACAAAAACTTATATATAAAAAAGATGTCATCAAAATGTATTGGCTATCGAACAGTTTTACCATTCATGTTGTAATATTTTCCTCAAAACTACATACTGCATAGACAGCAAAAACATAATGAGCTGACATTTGAAGCAACTGCGATCTATGATGAACAATCCTTGTCCAGACGACATTTTCAATCTGGGGGCCTTGCAACACACTGATATACCTAGTGTTGAGTCTATTCTGCTGGAATCATAGTTGCACTTGTTGTGACGAGGGATCTATATGGGATCATTAGTATCACCAAAAGCAGCCTATCTACAGCGAGATGAAATGTAGAATCACTCGAAAAAGATGCACGAAAATCAAAATCTAAATGACAGATGAGCGATTGCCTGAATGGGCCAACATTGAAGCAGACGACAACAGCGCGTGGCAAGAAGTGAGCAGACGATAGGGAGAAGGCAGAAGGAAAAGAGGTAAGAGATAAAAACTAGAGCAAGAACAACTCCGGTTTATCAATGATATTCTGCAATATCTGCTGTCATGGCTGTTGTTACCACCTTTAAATGAGAGTCCTTCGAAACAATGAAGCATTGGTGAATGCGATTTTCCCGTTATATGAGGGGGAAATATCCTTTTATACCAACATGTCAGTCAATTGGGAATAACAATGTATAAATATGTTATATACATCCATATAAGGGTTATGTATATGTGTGCATGTTAGTGTGTGTGTGTGTGTGTGTGTGCTTGTGCGTGTGTGTGTATATGTGTGCATGCATGAGTGTGCATTGGTGTAGAGAGTAGAGAGAGTTTAAAGAGAGAAAAGTGACAAATATATCATACATGTTTATTGAATAGATGCACCTTTATACGCATGCATGCACACACATATACATATCGACACACGCATACACACACATGCATGTATGCATGTATGTAAATACATAATTATGCAATATGTATTATATATTCTATACAAACACACATGCATACAATTACGTATGTATGTATATATATATATATGCATATATGCATATATATATGTATACACACATGTATATACATATAAAATATTATCTACATATTGCACACATATATAGATATATGCATATATATACATACATATACATACATACTTACTTATATACACACACGCGTGCATATATATATATATATATGTATGTATATACATGTATATGTATATGTATATGTATGTGTGTGTATGACTGCGTGGGTGTGTTCGTGTGTGCTTGTGCGAGTTTTTTCTGTGTGCATGTGTGTGGGGGGATGCATATGTGTGTGTCTGTATGTGTGTGTGTGTGGTGTGTGTGTGTATGTGTATGTGTGTGTGTGTGTGTGTGGTGTGTGTGTGTGTGTGTGCACATTTGTAACCAACAGCCAGTCTCACTGACGTCAGCTGGAGCTGTTGCAACTATTTTCGACGATAAGAGCATTTGTGTTGCATGCCATTATACAGCGTTGGATATGATTTTATCAGTAACAGCCAATGTGTTTATGGCTAACTGTACACATGTATCAATGTACATAGGCATGTATGTATGTAGGTATGTATGTATTATGAATATATGTATGTGAATGGAAGTGTGTATAATATGTGTGCACATGTGTGCGAAAGTACATACATTAACACTTACATATAATATGTAATATATATATATATATATATATATATATATATATATATATATATATATATGCGTGTGTGTGTGTGTATATATGTATATATATATACACTCAGATATGCATCTGTATATATATATAGGTATGCGTATTTGCATATATACACATGTATACAATCAAAGCATAAAAATATGATCATAAAAATACAACTGTACTTGTATATGTAGGTGTGACTGAAGAAGTATGTGTACTTGTCATATATATATATATATACCCGTCCGTATATATGTGTACATGTAAGTATACACACACATACATACATACGTACACACACACATATATATATATATATATATATATATATATATATATATATATATATATATACATATATATACATAAATATGTACACATACATACATATATATGTACACATACATACATATATATGTACATATATATGTATATATGCATGTATATATATATATGTATGTATGTATACATATGTTGGTAGGTAGAGAGATGGAAAGAGAACTGGAGATAATGGGGAGGGAAAATTAATAGGAATATATGAAAAAAACTAAAAGCAGTAAAGAAGGAAGGTACATGTGTGTACATGTGTGTATAGGAAAATATATGTGTATACTTTTAAACACACGTATAGAGGTTGACGCACGTTCTTAAACACGCAAACACAGAAACATACAGACACACACACACACACACACACACACACACACACACACTCAGATAGGCTGAGTATACGGTTTAAGATTCTTGAGTCTGTATATTCTATGTGTCTCTGGGTTTTGTTGCGTATGCATAGAGATATATTAGGTGTTACACCCCACCACACGCACACACACAGACTTATATATGTGAATATATACATATATACATATATACATATATGTACACGTATACATGCGTGTGTGTGTATGTATATGTCGATATATATGTATATATATGTATATATATTTATATATAAATCTGTTTGTGTGTGTGTGTGTGTCTTGTATGCATTTGTGTATGTAAGTCAGTGTATAAGTATTTTTTACACATTAAATACTATTACCGACACACTGGAAACTCTCTCCCACATGTGTGTATACGCATGTGTACGCATTTATCGCAAGTGATCTATCTGCAAGAAAACAATACTGTTTAGCCGCCATATTGTCTTTCTCTTTACCGTGTTATTGTTTCTCAATCAAAACCAGCTTCTTCTTAGACAAGGTATAAATAACGTTAACAAAGCTCTTTTGATATATTTATTTCTCTGTTTATTCTTCTTGATGTTGTAGTCATCATTTTATAGCATTGTCATTGTTGTTGTTTTTAGGTTTTGTTGTTTTGTTGTTTTTTGAGAGGTTTCTTTTTTTTTTGTTGGCTCTTATTGCAACTAGGTTCAACAGAACCACAGCACGGATCTCTGTGCTGTATCACGTGCATACGATAGATTTGTCTAGAAAAGCCAATGAAGACTTTTTTCTATACAGGAACTAACGCGGAGCCTCTATACAAACGCATAAGGCTAAACCTTCTGTAAATAGCAGTCGAAATCTCCCTAAATCTTAGCCTTCAGACTTCACAAAATGACACAGAAGAAATTAGATATCTAGACATATTATGATGGAAAAGTATTAAAAAAAAAGTGGGGATTCATCACAGGTGTTGTGCATCTGAAATGAGCCTGGAAAAAACTACTTCGGGTCTTTCAGCCAACTTAAGGAGCATCTACATCGTTACTTGCTCCGTTACAAACAATAATAAAACTCACCCTCATCCTCTCTCTCTCTCTCTCTCTCTCTCTCTCTCTCTCTCTCTCTCTCTCTCTCTCTTTCTGTCTCTCTTTCTCTCTCAAATCACATTGAAGAAGGTGGATGTAGATACATTCGCAAAAAGACTAAAAGAAATGTAAGTTGAACGAACGGCGAAGAAACATTCACGTTGGATGGCCACATCAAAGTTACGTTGCATCAGATAAGACTGCATCCGAGAAAGAACTGCGAAACCAATTATTTTGTAAAAGATAATTTTTCATAGAAACTTTAGTGAGACGCAAAACTAACGGAGTTTCGGCAAATGGAAACCCCACCATTACATTTTCACGAAAACGTCTTCAGATTTCTGTTTTCAACAGAATTGTAATTACTTTAAACAAATAATTAGAAGCATGCATAAAAATTAATAGTTGATATTTCTAACATTCGTATCTAATTGAAAAGATACTCTTTAAATAAAATAAAAATCATATTAGATTACAATGATTTGCTCTGAAGCTGTGTTCGACTTTCGGAAAATTATATTTAACATTTTAGGAAGTTGTATGCGGCATTAATATGTTTCCACAACATCTGATGAGAAGCCGTCTGTTAAATGTCTGCTCGATAATCATTGTGTGGGGTTTAATAACAACACCTAATACAAACGTGTTCCCTGTAAAATTAAGATATAAATAGTAATTAGAAAGTTTTGTCTGAGTCGATCAAAATCAGAGCAGATGTTAACCACAAAATATAGTTTTTGATCTTATCTAATCTCAGTTCAGCTCTGATAATTCAGACTTATATGAACGGCTTTCCAGATCTGACGTTCCCGTCTTTTTAGTGCGTGAATTTAATGTGTCCTTTCGTTATGTGAGAAGCAGAAGGTGGGGTTTGAGAGATGTTTTGGTTTTTATTCCAACGATTCAAATGACCACACAGAGCATCCTCTAAGGATTCATCGGGATATAGTTTTTGTTGTTGTTGTTGTTTGATCCAAGTCAGTTTTGCTGGATCAGATCCACGAGGAAAGACTCAGGATTATATTGTTCAAGGTATTCTCTTATTAAAGACGGAAGAGTATGGATCTGACAGGAAGCCACCAGACGCCAGTGACGATTAGAGACCGTCAGCATTTGGATGTTGCTTTATCTTTCACTGGTTCCAGCCATTTGACTGCAGCTAGGCTGGGACACCGCCTTGTAGTGTTTATTCTATCGGTCGCTTTTACTGAACCGCTACTTTATGGGAACGTAACCACACCAACACGGGTTGTCAAGCGGTTATGGTGGACAAACACAGACACATAGACATACATAAACACAAGACACACACACACACACACACCACACACACACACACACACACATACGATGAGCTTCTTTCAGTTTCCGTCTACAAAACCCACACACAAGGCTTTGACCCGAAGTTATAGTAGAGGACACTTGCCCAAGATCCCACACAGTGGAACTGTACCCGGAACCATGTGGTTGGGAAGCAAGCTTCTTACCCCACAGCACCGCCAGCGCCTATATCTCTGGCATTCTAGCATAATTATATTATTCTCTCATAATTCATAAATACGCCTGTATTCAGTAAGAACTGACGCCGTGCAGACATCTATTTGTTAACACACATGTTACAATATGGAATACAGAAAGAGATTATGCAGAAAAGAAAAACATGTAAGATTGTAAAAGCGACGTCTTTTAGTGTCATTACAAGCTTGAGCACTTATTTCATTTCTATGCCCCATTATCAGGTCTTCATTTGAAATGAATCATATATATATGTGTTCATTATTATTTTCGTGTAACCAGGCAAGCCCTGATGCTGTCCATAGTGTGCAGATTTTGTTACAGTCCATTGATCAAAGTTTGATGGATTTAGATCCAACGGGCAAGGTAGACCTGTTTGATGTGTAGGTAGTAACCCCGTCCTATAATAATCATCAATCATTGATTACTGTAGGTATTGGATTGATGAAGAGTGGAACAATCACGGATAATTTTATTCGCTGTTTTTTTTTGTGTTTGTAAAGAAAGTCGATTAAAAAATGTGATGTCTGGAATTCGCAATTCGGTCTCCAACTTTTTGATCATGTAAGGTTGTTTCGAGATCAAATGACCACAAGCTAATCTAAGAGATGGCACCATGATTCGTCTGTAAAGAAAGTGACCCCCAACACAATAGCAGTATCTTCTTCGATAAATCCGTTAAACACCGTTGTTTTAAATAATGGTTTCTTTTCATGATCAGTTGATTTTAGTCCTCCTATCATCATTATTTTGTATGGGAAGAAACGAAATTCCGTTCTGATGGCCACATGAACGATTACAAGATCAATATGACCACATGACCGATTACAAGATCAATATCTTGCTGTTGTTGCTGTTGCCCTAACTTTCCTATTGATTTTGTTGGAGCATGAAGTTAGAAATGTCCACCGACTTCCGCTCGGTTAGCTTTGACGATCTTCCAAAACGTTCACCGTCTTCTAGTGATGGACCCCTTTTCACAGAATTTTGCGACGTGGAACAATTGTAGGGAGAAATTTATCAGCAGACTACTGTCAAACTAAATCTGTTTGGCGACGACTTCTCGAAACACGAATTCGACCAGAAAAATGCATCCTCGATTATCGAAACTATGTCTTCGCCGTAAGCAAATCTGAAATACAAATAAACAGCGATTCTAAAAGTGCACACGAACTGAGATATGAATTCCGCTTATAAAACTGAAATACAAATGGATTCCGATTGTAAAAGTGCGCAGCCATTTACGAATAAATTTTCTTAATAAAAATTGAAATTAAAATACATTTTGATTATAAAAATAAGCAGCGTCTTTACGATCAGTTTGTAAATACAAGCATCAACAGTTCAAACAGCACATTCAACATATATAAAATCTGTGTCTCTTGTATAGACAGATTCGTATGATGATGATGATGATGATGATGGTGGTGGTGATGGTGATGATGATGATGATGATAATGATGATGATGGTAAACATTGTTATGTGTTTGAAATTTTGCTTCTAATTGGATTACTTTTTAGTTTTCCACACATCGCTAAAAGTAAACAACAATGGCATTTAATCCGGTTTGAAGCTATAAGTCGTCCAATCTCAATATGGATTGTTATATGAAGGCTTTGACTCCACCCCTATCTCTTTAAACTTCCCTCATTCGTGTACACGGACGACTATTGCAATTAGATTTCTACCCAATTAAATAAAAATACAATTATAGAAATAGTAATACAGATCCACTCCCATCCCCGTAATACATGCTCCAGCTCTAAATAGAGTAACTATGTTGCTTGTTCCATCTCGAGGCACGCCCGGCTCATAAGGGCCGGTTTCCTGGTTTCATTGGTGTATAGGTATTGGTCAGTCAAAGACGAGTTCAGCATGACATTGCCTCAACACACACTACCAATGTGACCATTTACAATCTGGAGGAGTTTGAGGCCCTGAAAGGGTTGGGCCACTCTGCCTACAATCCAGACGTAGCTCCGTCAGATTACCACCTTTTCCAATTCATGGTTCATTTCTTGCACCGAAGGTTCAGCAACGTGAATGAAATTGAAAACGGGTGTGAGGTGTATATTCCCTCTAAACCAGCCAATTAATATAAAAGTGGAACTGAGCTTCTGGTACAACGTTGGCAACAGACAATAGAATATGATAGGATATATATTATGAGAAGTAAACGCTTCTCGTATGTAATTTGTTTAAACAATTAAAGCTTGAAATACGAAAACTCCTTTGACTCAACCTGGTAAACTCCTAATATATAGGTGACAATAGCAAATAAATACAACAATAACAACGCCACCCTATTATCTCTCTCTCTCCCTCTCTCTCTCACACACACACATCTCTATTTATGGAAGACTCTACACTTCTCTAACCCTCCGATCGTTATATAAATACGACTCTATCCGTTAATGCTATTATAGAGAGGATTATAGCAGCTATATTTCGACACCCCGTTCTAAATAAAGATGAAAATAACAATTTATCTCCAAATGTCTTGTGATGTAAGCTATGAATAAGTAAATATAGAAAGAAAACCTGCGTATTCACGCTAAAAGGAAATTCATCAGAATTGGCGGGTGACAGAATCAGTGATGCGGTGGACTGAAGAACTACCACGGTGCACTTCAGTTGGCCGATTATAATATTGTCCAGCAAAATACCCAACGGGTTAACTTTGCCTTCCAGTATTCTAGGATCGATAAAATAAAGGACTAGTCAAGTAGTGGGGTGGATTTCATCGATTAAACCCCTCCTCTCAGATTTCAGACCTTCAGCTATGCATATAAGTGTATTAATATATATACTCCTCTTCAGCTATGCATATAAGTATATTTATATATATAAGTATGATTGTTACTACACTTCATATTTGCAAATAGGCGAAAGATCTAACAGAGAAAATCAAGACGTATTTTCTTAAAGTACTTTGTGATGGTTGCTCTGTATCACACTCTATTCGCTCCCGGAGTAGTAAATGACTTCGTGGAAATCTGTACCTAACGACACTCCTGTTCACTAACGAGGATATGAAATAAACCAGAAAAATTAAATTTCATTCGGCAAGTGCCGTAAATATAAGTGCTTAATAGGGATTGAGTCGTCTGATGATGATCGGAGATGAAACGGCTGAAAGCGAAGTGAAAATGTAAATATTAACAAAACAAGAATTTCGTTCAATAAAGGCAAGGTAAATAGTTCCGTATTATGAAGAACAAATAATCTCAGACATTTAGGTCTTTCATATGAACTTAAGACAATATAAAAGATGTCTTTTAAGCTTACAAATGGTTAACCACATTTACACATTAATGAACACTCGCTTATAAGTTCTCTTCACACCATTCGCAGCGGGAGGGCTTCAAATCTAATAATATATAACAAAGTCTATTTCTCTATTTGACAAAAAGATATATTACAATGTTTGGCTATGAAACATCGGATATTTTGATTGGTGTTGTATTTTTTATAACGAAAAACACGGCCTCGGTACACTAAGACATTTACTGAGTTCATTATGAGAGTTTCTGTCCTCTCTGCCCCACGAAACAAACGATTATTATAATTGAAGTTAGATTTTAGGTAACGCGACGAATTGACGGGCTTTTGGATAAATTTCTTAGCAACATTCATTCTGGTTCTGTGTGCGTTGAGTTCAAATGCTATCGTGGTCAACAGCAACTTCATTTTCAACACTCAGAAGTTAATAAGTAAGGCCCTACACAAATACTGCCATTGGTTCTTATTTTAGCGTCATTTTGGTGTAAGCTTCGTTGCAGTGTTAGAAGGGTCGCGGAAGATTAACCGTAATGTCCTTTCTCGTGAAACGGACAAGGTTTGAACGATAAACAAGCAAACTGTTGTCGTAGAAAAAAAAAAAGAAATTGGTGTGCTATTGGAACCGTCCAGCAATTTATCGATGTGCAATACAGTACGGAAGGATAAAAACAAGATAAAGAAAAGATATTTCCACTGAGATGACTGCTAGACAGAAGTCGACATCGTCACCAAAGCGTTTCTTCCCAAATTCTGTGGAACCTGTTTATGGTCGGCATTTCTTGCTATTTGTCCTTGGGTTTTCGCACCACCCTCGTTTTTGAAGATCATATATAATGCTAAATGCTCTCTCATTTTCAACGAAAAGCACAACACTTAAAATGCCTGTCAAGGCTGACACCAATTCAAGCACGGATGGGATTAGAACACTCGTTGTAAATTTCATGAGAGAGTGCTACCTCTGTAATTACTTGGAAAATTCTGGCCCCGATCAGGTTTATAATTTCTTGAGAGAATGTTTTATAATGGAGTGTTTTGCTGTCGGACTAGCAAAAGCCAGTTTATTTTTATCCGTAGTTGCACGCGAAAAGATACGCGCATGCGTATTAATGCTGTTGTTGTTGTCAATAGGATTTCGATTTAGTCGAGTTAAAATGACGAGGTTTTCTTTCTTTTCGAGCCTTTTGTGAATATCTGATGTTGTAATTGTATTAGCATCTTGTTTTCTGTTTGTTTTCTGCTTGTGGAATGTAATATTTTCTTTAAATATATAGCAGAAACCATATCTTTTCTTTAATCAAACACTCTAAAAGAAAGCTCTGAGCTGCTTGAAGTTGTTTGTAGGTGAGTAATTTTGGCTTTAAAAAAACCCTTTCATCTAAAAAAATCTTTCGCTTCGAAGAAAGATTTGCAAAAATATTTCTACTTCATCAGCATTGAATACTGATGCAGATGCTGGTGATGGTCATGTTGGTCCTGATGGTGACTATGATGATCATGATGGTAGAAATATACCCTTAGCT
The DNA here is from genome assembly GCF_006345805.1 of Octopus sinensis. Classification (NCBI taxonomy): domain Eukaryota; kingdom Metazoa; phylum Mollusca; class Cephalopoda; order Octopoda; family Octopodidae; genus Octopus; species Octopus sinensis. The sequence continues at coordinate 66,310,889 of NC_043009.1, forward strand.
CAGTTTCTTTTGTATCTTGCTTTACTAACACTGATCCCTTTGTTGGTTAAAATAAAGAAAACAGAGGAAGGATATCCACTGGGAAACATAGGGCAAAAAGGAACCGTCCCCAGTTTATGGACAACATACAGCTTTAAGGCGGCGAGCTGGCAGAAACATTAGCACACCGGACGAAATGCTTAGCGGTATTTCGTCTGCCGTTAAGTTCTGAGTTCAAACTCTGCCGAAATCGACTTTGCCTTTCATCCTTTCGGGGTCGATTAAATAAGTACCAGTTACGCACTGGGGTTGATGTAATCGACTTAATCCGTTTGTCTGTCTTTGTTTGTTCTCTCTGTGTTTAGCCCCTTGTTGGTAGTAAAGAAATTGGAATTTAGTCTGTCTTTATGTTCTGAGTTCAAATTCCGCCGAGATTGACTTTACCATTCATCCTTTCGGGGTCGATAAATTAAATACCAGTTGTGCACTGGGGTCGGTCTAATCGACTGGCCTCCTTCCCCAAAATTTCGGGCCTTGTGCCTAAAGTAGAAAAAAAAAAGAAAAATATATCTTTACAGCAAAGACAAGAATTAAATGGATTCCTTATTTGAAGCCGTCAATATATTTCGTCGTGACATTGAGATCACGTTTGGAATCACGAAATGAGTTAGGATGGAGATGAAGCAAGAAAAACGAAAATCATAAAAAGTACTGGAATAGAGGATGTATATAATGATGGCAAATATGAAATTCTTAAATGTAGGAGACGTATATATGAATCTTGGATTACTGGAAACGGATTAAAACAATGAAAAGTATAGAAGTTAGAGAAATACTCAGGAAAGATTATTTTCATGGAATGAAGATTTAAAATCCGAAATTGAATGCGACTCGTAAATAGGGATTCTATTCTAAGATTGACACTGATAGGTTGTATTTGTCCGGAAGAAATGGTGGGAGAGGTTTGATTCGTTGATAGGTTTGTGTCGAAACAGAGAGGAAAGTAGTTCAGGGCGGTATGCAGAAAATGCCATGGAACCATTGTTGGTGTTTGTGAAGAAGTCCGGCATCATCAAAGCTGATGACTGTTTTAAGAAAGAGAAATTTAAAGAAAAAAAATAAAGAACACGAAAAAAGATACGGTTCGGAAAG
>NC_043009.1:66317019-66332019 GCF_006345805.1 Octopus sinensis
ATCTATCTATCTATCTATCTCTATCTATCTATCTATCTATCTATCTATCTATCTGACAGTCTGTCTATATACAGGATGCGTAAAATATTTGGGAACAGATTTACGTTTATAAAAAAAAACATATAAAAACAAATAATAACTTTGTCAAAAATGCTTTGAGGATAAAAATAAACCTTCTTTTCGATAATGTTATTCAATAATGCCACCATCGGCTTCAACAACATCTTCTATACGAGATCTAAATCATCTACATGCCCGAATCAAGTGGTCTTGGTTAATATTGGACATTACTCTGACTATGGCAGTTTTCAAAGAATCTTTGGTGTAATGGGCGTGTTCATTGACCTCTCTCTCAACAACGCTCCACATGTAATAATCCAATGGGTTGCGATCTGGGGAATTAGGAGGCCAGATGTTAGCGGTTATGTGATCCTGACAATTTTCAGCAATCCATTACTAAAGCAATATGTGGCAGGGCAGAGTCTTACTGAAACACATATGGCCTTCCATTATATACACTCCCTATCCAGAGCTTAACAATTATTTCCAGGGTTTCCGTGTACGTGGCAGAGTTAACTCTAAGGCCTTGTGTAAAGAAGTCAGGAGGCATACCATGTCCTTCATTACTGACAACCCCTAAAACCATGACAGTTTCAGGAAATTTTGTATACTTGGGACTTCAGAAGGTTCTAAACGTAACCATCTGTCATTTCTTCAGTTAACTTTTTGATCTTGGTCTTAGTTTTTTCTCGTTTGAGAAAAACCAAATCAAATCTTATGCTGCATTTTTCACTTTGCGTAAGAGAAGTTTAGATCTGATGTAAAGATTTACTTTTGGTTTTTCTTTTGTTTTCTTCATCATATAAGACTTATATCTGGTGTCTTCATGGGCAACGTTTCTGACTGTTCCTTCTGACACATGGAGATCTTCTGCAATTGACTTCATTGATTTCTGAGATTGTAATCAATGGTCTGTTGAACTTGCTGGATAAATTCAGGTGTTCAGATGATTTCAGAGTGTTTAAAATGCTTTTTATGTTTTGATACTGGTGTAGAGGCAAGGGATTTGGTTTACTTCCTCATAACGTACAGGTGTCCATGATTACAGCCAAGACTTTCAAATTCATTGTAAGGCATAAAATCTCATCGACACATCATAAGCAACTTTATTTACGCAATGTTAAGATTAGCCATTCTTGCTCTGAAAACATCGCTTCCACCATGAAACACCATTATCGATGATAAATATCTCTGTAACGCATCTAATCAAGTACTCATTGGGTCTTATATATGCACTCACACACACACACACACACACACACACACACATATATATATATATAAAGACAAACCAAACAGTGGTATTTTGAAATTCGATACGTACGTTTCAGGCCTGCGAAATATATGATAGGAAATGCATCCATTACGTAAATCCAGTTAAAGCATTTCATAATAGCTTGGATCCTTTACTCTGCAAGCTGTCATTTCATATCTTGCCACCTTCCACTGGTCCTTCCTCGTGTTTTTTGATAGCTCACAGCCTTTCCTATTTTTTTTCTTTTTCTCAAATAGGATCAGCCATATTGTGTATCTGAGTCTCACGGAAGGATTGTTTAGCAGCACAAGGTGTGCCGTGGTTTCCACAGTATGACAATATTAGCGGCTCGTATTGAAGTATCGTGTATAGTAAAATGTGTGTGTGTGTAAAATAGGGTTTGTGAAATCCACTCAAGCGAACATTGACAAACAGAAGCTATTGAAGGGAGCAACGCTTCAGTAGAATAAAATGTCCTGCAAATTTCTTTGTATTGTGCATATGGCATAAAGGTTAAGAGCGCGGGCTACTAACCTCAAGATTCCGAGTTCGATTCCAGGCAGTAATCTGAATGATAATAACGAAAATAATAATGATAATAATAATAATAATAATAATAAAAATAATAACAACAACAACAACATCGAAAAATACCTTAGGAATCAGAACCCAGATTCGAAATTTCCCCAAGACACCTGATGAAGGCTGGAGGGTATATCAGACGAAACGTTGTGTTACCAACTAACAAGATGAGAAAAAATATCTGTCAAATGTAAATAATGTCTATAATTCCTCATCGCTTAAATATAGAACTGTAGAGAGTATAAAATTACAAGTAAAACAATTGAGGTATTAGTTGATTCTTAGACTGACGATAGTTAAAGAAGAGATGGGTTAGATAAATCTGTTAATATGGCGGAAGGCATATGATGGCGAATGTAAACAACGATTAAGCAATTTTAAGCTGTATTACATGCAACCCACTTGTCATCTCATCAAGACTAAATGATGAAATCAATACGAGTGTAGTTCGATGAATACTACCATATTTATACACACACAATCAATGAAAGAAGCTTATAATTTCGCGAGAAATCAATCACTTTGACTCTCAACTCAGACAGATTAAAGAGACACAAGGGACATTATAGTATTCGTGTACTCTTAAAGATGGTGAGTTGGCAGAAACGTTAGCACTTCGGGCGAAATGCTCAGCGGTATTTCGTCTGCTTTACGTTGTGAGTTCAAAATCCGCCGAGGTCGACTTTGCCTTTCATCCTTTCGGGGTCGATAAATTAAGTACCAGTTACGCACTGGGGTCGATGTAATCGACTTAATACCTATGTCTGTCCTTGTTTGTCCTCTCTGTGTTTAGCCCCTTGTGGGTAATAAAGAAATAGGTATTTCGTCTGCTGTTACGTTCTGAGTTCAAATTCCGCCGACGTCGACTTTGCCTTCCATCCTTTCGGGGTCGATTAAATAAATACCAGTTACGCACTGGAGTCGATATAATCGACTTAATCCGTTGTCTGTCCTTGTTTGTCCTCTCTGTGTTTAGCCTCTTGTGGGCAGTAAAGAAATAGGTATTTCGTCTGTCTTTATGTTCCGAGTTCAAATTCCGCCTTTCATCCTTTCGGAGTCGATTAAATAAGTACCAGTTACTCACTGGGGTCGATATAATCGACTTAATTCGTTTGTCTGTCCTTGTTTGTCCTCTCTGTGTTTAGCCCCTTGTGGGTAGTAAAGAAATAGGTATTTGGTCTGTCTTCACGTTCTGAGTTCAAATTCCGCGAGGTCGACTTTGCTTTTCATCCTTTCGGAGTCGATAAATTAAGTATCAGTTGCGTACTGGGGTCGATCTAATCGACTGGCCCCCTCTCCCAGAATTTCGGGCCTTGTGCCTAGAGTAGAAAAGAATATTGGTGTACTCTTTCATTAAACATAGATCTCTTCTCATCATCTAAGGAGTCCAGAATCTCGCGTAGTTTTGATGCGTTTAAAGTTCAATAGTTTTAATTTTCATTTTACTCCACCTCTGGTTGCACCAGTGAAAGCTGATGTCCCATAAGTGATGGACCTTATAACGACAAAGACTAATGCTGTAAAGTACTACATACGTACACATACATATTCGTACATATATACATACATAACCCTTTATTGAGTGAGGTCAGTACAGATGTGACTCAACAACCGCTTGAGGATCGAGCGATGTCCTTACGGAGAACAACGCGAGGCAACGAGACTGACATACAAAAATGTCTGCAACTTTATATACGTGAACGCATAACAGTATCTGTCCTATTTCAGATCATAAATGTAACCAATAATTCTCTTGCAGGAAGTATTCAACTCCACATCGTGTACAGTTTTTCAGAATTTCGTCTCCCATCACAACAATGAGAAAAAATAGTACACCAACTGTTACATATGGCATGAAATGGCTCCATTACGAAAATTATTATTGTTTTTATTTCTGTAATTGAAATGCAGCCATGCTGGAGCATCATCCTGCAGTGTTTAGTCAATTAAATCGAGACCAGTATTTATTTTCTGAAGTTTGCTACATACTTAAACTAGTTGCTGTTAACGAATCGCCAAGGTACGTACACATGAGCTAGCCAGCAACAGCCGTCAAGCTTTGCGGTGAACAAACACAAAAACACGCACGATCATACTCGCGTACACGAACACACATATCAATGGCTGTGTGCCTTTGTGTCTGTGTTAGTCACCCATCATCACTTCAAAACCGGTGTTGGTGTGTTTATTTCCTCGAAACAATGGTTCAGCGAAAGTATGTCATAGAATGATTCCCACGATTTAAAAAAAAAATTAAATAGTTACTGGGGTTTAATGGTCGGACCATCCGAAGCATTCGACAGGCCTTTAGCGGGGATTCCATGGGCAAAACGCAGATCAACAAGTATTTCAACCGCTTCAAACACGGCTGCGCCACAGTGGAGCGCGAGGCGCACTCACGTATGCTGTCCACAAGCCGAAACGACCCATTATCTTATATCTATGTATATATATATATCATAATAATTGCAAGTTAACTCTCTTATTCGATAGACTTTACGACTTTACTCTCTGGAAATTGGAGCATACTAAACGTATTCATCATGTTTGTGTGTGTGTGTATGTGAATAAATGCGCGCGTGTGTGTGCATGTGCGTGTGTCTGCATGTATATGTGTATATATACATACATATATATATATATATATATAATATATAATATATATACATACATACATACATTATATATATATATATTATATATATATACATACATATATATATAACATATATATATATACATATACATACATATATATATATACATATATATATATATATACAATATATATATATATATATATATTATATATATATATATATATATATATATGTATATATAGATACATATATATATATATATATATATATATATATATATATATATACATATATATATATATACATATATATATAACATACATACAACATACATACATACATACATACATACATACATACATACATACATACATACATATATATAGGTATACATACAGAAACACTTGCAATGCATCATGAGAAGCAATTTTGAAGAACATTTTTCTTTCTCCATTCCTCATCCCACCATCATCAGCATGTCAGTCTCATTTTTCATAATTTACCATATTTCTCTCTCTCTCTCTCTCTCTCTCACACACACACACACACTCACTCTCTCTCTCTTTTTTTTCTTCTTACGCCACTTACGCGTCTTGCCAATTTACTCCGTGGCTGATAATTCTTTCAAAGCTTTCGTCTACGTGTTATTCCGTATTTTTGAGTGCAGCAACGATTTTTACCATCGATTCTTTTCAAAGATTTGGTGCTTTAGCGTCTGTTTTCCATTTCGGCAATTGTTTTCTTGTTACATAATTATAGAGTGGTGACAATCTCTTCTAATTCACTGATGGATATCACATTCGTATACATATATACATACATACATACTTACATATATCCATATATATAATATATATATAATATATATTATATATAATATATAATATATATATACATATAATATATATAATATATATATATATATATGTATATATATATATATATATATATATGTTTATGTATATACGTATATATGTATACATGTATGTATATATGTGTGTGTGTGTGTGTATGTATGTACAGACCTATACATGTATATATTATATATAAGAGCATGTGTATGTTTTTTATGTCTATATGTGTTTATATGAATTTGTATTTGTAAGCATACACTCAAACTCATACACATATATATGTATGCACTCCTGTATGTAGATTCGTACGTATGAACGAATGTATATGTGCATGCAATTTTCATGTACGCCTGGTTATACGAATGACTGATTATTTGTCTCTACATAAGCAGATATGTACATATGTTTATATACGTGTATACATGTAGATGTGCATTTCTATATGCATAAATATTTGCACGTATGCACATAGATATGCATATTTCTATATATACATAAGAATTTGACAATATTTATAATTCTTACTCTTTATGTAATTATACGATTAAATATTTGATTAAATCGTTTATTGAGTGAGAAAAAGTTACATATGTTGCTATGTTTTTTTTTAACCCCGAGCCGTCTTCAATTGAGTAGACTTATGATCAAAGTTATTCCAGTTATATCTGCTGCTTTAGGTGTGAGGTTAAAAAGTTTTCGTTGTAAGTACTGGAATTCGTGGTTCAGTCTCACTACGCGGTACTTTGGAAACGCGTTTTCTACTAAACCTCCAGATAGACCCAAGACATGTGAGTGAAACTCTTTGAATAGAAACTGTACAAAAGCCCGTCAGATGGCGTGCAATTGGGCTTCGTAGGTGACTTTAAAAAATTATAGGTGCGGGAATCAGAAACTGGGGTGGAGATAAAGAAAAATGTAAAGAATTTTGAAAAAATATACACATAAACAAGTGCGGAACACGTACAGGCACACTCACATAAACACACACACACACACACACACACACACACACACACACACACACACATACATAAATATATATATAGTTCAAATTTATGGAAAATAAATGACGAATTCAGGCGAGGAAACAACGAGCAAGTGTATTAGTTTGACGCTCGAGAAGGATGGAAAAGTCTTTGACGTTTCGATCCTACGCCCTTCGACAAAAAGAGTTTAAAGGAAAAAAATGGAGAAGGAATATGCGTGAGGACTAACGGCCCAACATGCTGAAATGGCAGGAAAAAAGAGTCTGAATGAAATAGATATATATATATATATTCTCCTTTTTTCTTTCCTTTCCTGGGCGTCCAATAACACTATACGTGTTCCATGCCCTCGCGTTGTTGTGTTTTCTCTTTGTGCTTTCATGTTTGGATTAACTATATGTATATATATATATATATAATAAATTTCTACATTTCTTTAAGTTGTCGGTTATAAATAGTTCGGGACAGCGAAACTGATCTTTCAGCTCATTTCCACTATACATATACAGACGTTTGTATGCACGTATGTGTGTATGTATGCATTACCCGTGGGACTCGAACGCACATCTGTAGACAAGTTCCACGGGCACCCTTCATCTTTTGTTATGGAAAGGTCTTTTAAACCAATATTTACATGCCATTGTTTACTTGTCTATTTATTTATTTATTTATCTATTTATTTATAGCCTTGTTTGTTTTAAGATACTCCGTTAGCAAAAATGATTTCGCATTCTCTCGAAGCCTATAGATTCTTTTGACAGCAACAGCCCATATGTATATATACGAAGGGGAACTGAGAAGTTCACAGTCTGACTATGAAGGAGTGATGCTAGGGCTGTGAAATCTTGTATTCATTAATTTCAACTCTTCTTATTAATAACTGCATTGTTTTTGTTTTTTTTTTGTTGTTGATGATGCTGTTTTCATTTAAACCGACATCTGACTCGTCAAAAACTTCAAAGGTAACGACTTCTCTTGAAAACGGACAACTTTTGGCATTGTGCTGTTTTCAAGTACCTGCAGAAAATGTTTTAGCCCCCAAAGACATTCACGTTGACATGATTGTTACATTAGGGGGACTATCGCTCCAGCTTCATCAACAATGCATAACGGAACAGCTAAAATTAGGAGAGGAAGGGAGATTCGTGAAGAAGATCAAAGGCGGACATCCTGCAATTGAGGAAGACATTGATCGTATTCATCACATGTTGATCGATGACAGACTATTGACAGTAAATCAAATAGACAATGTTATTAGCAAATCTCTTGAAAGAGTTGAGAATATTCTGCATAATGATATTGGCCCGATGAAGGTCTCTGTTCGGTAGGTACTACGTTTCCTGACACCTCATCAAAAGCGCATCAGGCTGATCACATCACAGGAGAATGTGATATCGATTCAAGCAGATCCAGCAGATTTCCTTCAACGTTTCCTTACTCAGGGAGAGTGTTGGGTTCATCACTTTGAGCCAAAGACAAAGAGACAATCCATTTCATACAAACACACTCCTCACCTGCTACAAAGAAGGCCGAAGTCGTTTCTTCTGCAGAGAGGGTGCAGGCTTCAGTCTTTTGGGACTGAGTACTTATTAACTATCTTCAACATGAGAACATCATCAGTGCAGAGAACTATGCCAACTTGCTGAGGGTGTTCTGAAAGACTATCAAGACCAGACGTCCAGAAAGTCTGATGAAAGGGATCCTGTTTCATCAGGAGAAATGCTCCAGTACACAGGTCCTCGGTTTCAATGGCTGCTGTGCGTGACTGTTGCTTCGAACTAGTTGATCACGCTCCCTTTTCTCCTGATATAACCCTATATGACTATCATCTGTTCCCCATCATAAACAAAGACTTTTGACTCTAAACCAGTATCGCAATGATAATGTCGTCATATCTGCTGTTGATGACTTTTTTCACCAAGATGAAAGCGCTTCATCACCAATGGGATCCAAGCACTACAACACTAGTGGAAGAAGTATAAGGTTCACAGGATATGTGTGTGTGTGTATATATATATATATATATATATATATATATTTCTTAAAATTAATATAGGGTAGGAAAAATTATAGAAAGTTTTTCTACCAGTGGCCTAGCATGTATACAAAGTCAATAGACATATTTTTCATTAAAAAAATAGTGTACATTTAAACACAAAAGAGGTGAGCCTTAATAGGTCGCCTTACATAGTTTGGATTTTTTTTACTGTTCCTTCTAGTATGTAAGGCGACCTGTTAAGGCTCACCGCTTTTGTGTTTAAATGTACACTAATTTATATATATATATATATATATATATAATATATATATGGATGTGAAGTATGGCATTCTAGCTGTTCGATCGACTGAGCTCGGTGAATATGGTGGTAATTGACTGAGTATTCCGCAACAATGCTTATCCATATTTACAATTCCTGGATTGAATCAAAGTCCCATGATGTGACAAATGTCGACTTTTGAAGGAAAAGTACAATTCGTACAATGGGCTTCCTCACAGTTTCCGCCTACCCAGTTTATGTCACAAAGATGAGAATGTGCTAGCGTACAGAAAATGTTATTCACCCAAGATGTCACTGAAATGGGAACTTCTTGATTGTGAACAAACGTACAACCCATTCGACCATTCAACCTGTCTGCGAACGTGCACGGCAAATTAGACACATGCATGTATGTGTGTGCGTGCGCGCGTGTGTGTGTGTGTGTGCGTGTGTGTGTGTGCGTGCGTGTGCGTGCAATCTGGTGCAATCTGGGCACAATTCAGAGAGATCCTACATTTAAAGTTCCACGCAAATCAGTGAAACAATTGATCTATTCTAGTAAAACGCTGAAAGTAACGAATGTAAATTCATTTGAAGATTTATCAAAACATAATATAAAATTTCCTCCCACCGGTAAAATTTCCACTTCTTTTTGACTTTTTAAAAAATTTTCGTTGCGTCTTGCAACCTTTTCAATAGTTGCAAGACGCAACGAAAATGTTTAAAAAAAACAAAGAAATAAGTGGAAATTTTACCGGTGCGTGTGTTAAATTATAAGGCACCAAAAGAGAATGACTCTCCCCAGACACAACAGAATATGCTTCAACACACGAACTCACATAAAGAATCTTGCAAACCAAATCCCCAAACGAAATAATATATAAAACAATCTACAATATATGTCTCATCATCTGTTACTGAATGAAAAACGACATCGGAATGAAATTAGGGGAAGTTGTGTAAGGGTGTGAGATGTTATTTAATTAACAACACACAATATTTTACTGAGCGTTGTTGGTATGCCATATCTTGTTTTATTTCGGTTCAAGTGATGCTTTCAATGTGGGACCATGTGAGTTCACTTTCTTACAATGGAGTTCGACTGAAATGGGTTTTATATATATGTTTTTCGTATTTAGCTTAAATTGAAACGGATTAGAGGCTTGCTTTATAACCAAAGCAAATATTTGTTTTAGAAATGTGCTTTAGATATGGATTTTCATCGAAATCGATTAAAATCAATCTAATCCGAGATACAATATTATCTTTAAATGTTGATTTTGATATTGTTTTTCCATGGATAATGTCAGCACTAAGATTCATTAAACTCTCTGTATGATGTTTTAGCTAATAATTATATCAAAAGTTAATTTTAAAATGTAATAGTATTAAAGTATTGGTAAGATAAAAATGTTGGAATAGCAAAGAATGAGTCTTTCAAAATTAATTTTACTTCAGAAATCCACAAGAAACCTAAACAATCAGATCTGTAACATCAAAACTACAAACAACTCTGAGATTACATTAAAAATTACGTTAGCAATGCGAAGTTGCTATCCAAAATTCCATTAGCATTTACATCGGCCTCTTTTAAATTTAGATATAAACAACACATATATACATTTGGGAAGAAAACACTTAGTAAAAACACCCCCCACCTCCTGTCGTCATTTATATATCAATCATATAAGAATAATATACTACATAGAGTGAAAAGAGTAATCGTCGTTTAAACAAAGTCTGATAACAGCTGAGGTGACAGAGAAAACTGTAAACGAATCAGGCTTATGCTATTCGTTATAAACATCCGGAAAGTGTCTACATGTACCAGGATATTCAAAACATTATAAACCAGTCACACTTCCCAATTGGTGAGACATTTCAGTATTGATTAAAAAAAAAAATTCAGTCTTTTTCATCGTTTATATAGTTATATTTTCACATTTTTCTTATACACACATTATACATCTCTTATACATTTCGTTTTCCGATTTAGTATTTATATACATATTTATCATTGTTTCTATGTCTTTAAAAATTTTCAAACATATTTTAAGCAGTAAACGATACATCCATCACAACACATCACTTTTGAAACTCTGAGTAGTTTTCGAATTTGGATTTTTGATTTACAATGTTTTGCATAATTTTTTTTAATGTTTTACCTTACAGAAAGTTTTACCTTTCTTATATATTAACATTATCTTTTGATAAATTTATTATTGGAAAAAATTGAGTTAAACCCAAGTGTAAATATTTAGTTCCAACGTCGTTTCACTAATGCCGTTTTTTAGAACTCAGCATTGGTTATTCCAAACGTGCTTGGTTGCCTTAACAATATGGATCATCACAGGAACATTTTACACCATTCTATTGCAGAGATCTCTAAAATTATTAGACAAAAATAACTGAGCGTTGCCAATACACCTTAGTTTTGCCATGATCCATTCAAAGCCCTTAATCAACTTTTACAGATGATGACATATTATCCAAGAGTCATCTTAACGCATTTCAATAAAATAATAAAATATTCATGTAAAATACATCACTGAAAAATAGATTTGCAAGGGTGACGAAGTGAGCACCTCATCTGTTTCAATTAAAACTATAGACATTAAAGCCACTTCAAAGACCATTACACAACCAATCACATACCAGTGAAAGAAAGAGGACTCAAGTTATAATGCATTAAAAAACATTAGTTAACTTCTACAAAGGAAAACATGTAATAGATACAAAGCTAGATTACAATGTTGCCTATTTGTTCAGTTAGAAAGTACTTCACGTCGGTAAAGAAAGGAACCAGCTTCTATTTTCATGATTTATGTATCTTTATCCTCGAGTGGTTGTCACAAAATCACATGTATGTTACACCACATTCAAACCGCTTTTATTTTACTGCTCCACAAATTTGAAACAAATAAAACGTGTGTACACCTCCTGCAATCACCGCTACACATACGTACGAGTGGGTGCTGGAAAGTTTCTGGCTTTGGGTAAAAGAAAATAGGGGAGGATCAGTTAACTGCGATTTTATTCAACATATTCCCCTCTCAGACTCACACATTTATTGCAGTGGTCCTCGGAGAATTGGGCTCGCGATCAGGCTTTTCTAGATACCCTTAAAGTCATAGACATTTCAAATTACCCCGTACGTACGTACATACATACATGCATACATATATACATACATACAAAATCTGCAAAACCTTAAGATATAAAGGATGATGAACAAAACAAGATACTTTCCTTCATAACCTTCACAAGGAGGTAGCCGGTCAAAATTTAGTTAAAATTCAAAAGAGGAAGAGAACATCCAGCCAGCCAGCCAGCCATACATCCAAACATACATACATACATACATAAATACATACATGAATAATGATAATAATAATAATAATAATAATAATAATAATAATAATAATATAATAATAATAATAATAATAATAAGCAGTACCAGGCAGTGGCTCTCATGGCTTCTGATCTTAACTGATTGGAAGTGTTATCATGTACATTGTTTTGTCTTGGTATAAAAGATGGGCTACAGCAAATATTCTGTCAATACCACAGATTTGCTTGTCAGTTGTTGACCTTAACCAGTTGAGCATGTCCCCTCGTGGCTGACAATATGTGCATCTCTGATCACGAGCAGAAGTAGTGGGGGAGCATCATAGCCATGTGTTGAGAGGGTTCTTTGGGGTTTGAATAGTTCACCCCTGGAAACATGGGTGGTTCTTTCAACATCCTTAAACAACCCTTATTCAGGGACCGTTTGAGCGGGATGGGCTACTCAATCTGAAGAAAATTCTAACTGGGCCGGGGGGAAGCAAGGTCATGTGCTGTTTATTTTGATATGAGATCACCATGTCGCGCACATATGGTTGTGATGCATGTGCCTGGTGTACCTTTATCAGACGGGTAGTCATGATGGGTATATTGGGCTTCGTATATTTTACCCCAGTGTCACTTTGATGGCATGCACTGCTCTCTCACATAATAATAATTATTATATTATTATTATTATATATATATATGTTATATATATATATGTATATTATATATATGTATATATATATATATATATATATATATATATATATATATATATATATATATATATATGTATATAGTATATAATATATATATATATATATGTATGTATGTATATATGTATATATATATATATATATATATATATATATATATATATATATATATATATATATATATGCATATATATTTTATATATACAAATTATACACACATAAATATTAAAGGAAATTCATATTTGTATCATTTATTATAGATGTACTTTCATATACTAGCTGGTCAGACAGTGCTTTATTGACGTGTCTGACAAGCCACCGAGGGCTAAAACTTTGGAGTCTCGCTGTATTTCTGTCTAATAAAACACGTGCTTTCTTTCCTTGTACTGAGATGTTTTTGTTTTTTTTCCTAACAGTGTGTTATCTGTTATTTTGAATTTATTTTTCAAAACACAAACTGAACTGCAAATATACCCGCATATACAATACACACATACATACATTTGTACACACACATATATAGATATATATATATATATATATATGTATAACAAAACACACACACACGCATATATATATAATATATTATAATTTTATATTATATATATATATATATATATATATACTACATATATATATATATACATATACAATATATATACATATATATATATACATATACATATATATGTATACATATATATATACATATACTATATATATGTATACATATATATATATACATATACATATATATATACATATATATATATATATATATATATACATATACATATATTATATACATATACATATATATATATACATATACATATATATACATATACAATATACATATATATTATACATATACATATACATACATATATATACATATACATATATATACATATACATAGATATACATATACATACATATATATATATAATATATTTATATAATATATATATATATGTATGTATGATGTAATGTATGCATATATATATATATGTATATATATATATATATATATATATATATATATATATATTATATATATCAGTGTGTATATGCATTAGTTTCTGTGGTTGTTTGTTCTGAATAACACTCAGTCCATACACTAATTAGGGTTGAACAGAGAAAATGGTTTTAAAGCATAATGTTCACCGTTAATCGCTCTTTCGTTTACGCTCTTCTTTTCTTCTCTTATATTTCCAGGTTTGCTTTTCTGTTTTGCTTTGCGCAATTGTGAACTTATCTTTATTATTGTTATTTTTTATTATTTTTAGTATGCTCCTTAAATAAAAAAAAAAAGAAGGAAAAGAGATTATTTTTCGAATTTGCAATTTGTTACCTTTTGTGAGCATACATATGTACATTCATACACACACACACATATAATATATATATATATATATAATATATATACACATACGAGCATGATATCTGATAAACAATCATATACGTTTGAAGTGTGTCGGTGTATATGTGTATATGTATGTATGTATATAAATATATACATATACACATATGTATATGTGTATATGTTGTATATATATATATATACATATATATATGCATATATATATATATCTGTATATATATATATATATAAATATATATATGTATAAATATATATATATACATATACATGCAGATATGTATAGATATACATTTATACGCATACATATATATATATATATATTGTATGTATGCATTATGTATATGTGTGTGTATTTATATATACACACATATATATGATGTATTGTATACATTACACACGCATATAAATACATGTATAATCGTATATGCGTATTATATATGGATGTGAGTGATGTATGTGTGAGGAGAAAGAGAGAAGAGAACGAATAAGAGATAAATAAATATATAACATATATAGATATACATACATACTATATATATATATTATCATATATGTGTATACATATATACATAATATATATGTATATTTTATATGTATATATATATATATATACATATAATATATTTATATGTATATATATATATACATATAATATTTATATGTATATATATATATATCTATATTATATTATGAATATAGTATAGATATAGATATAGTTATATATATATAATATATATATATATATATATATATTATATATATATATATATATACACATACATTTGAAAGTGTTACTTAAAGAAACTAATTAGGCCACCATTATAATAAAGGACTTAAAGAATTACACGTTCAGGTACACACACATGAAGACAGGTACGCGCGCATGCACATATACATACAGACATAGACGTATATATATATACCCACACATACACACCCGACACACACACGTATATTTAAGTACGTAACAACAA
>NC_043009.1:66334519-66357019 GCF_006345805.1 Octopus sinensis
CTGTAGTAGAGCTTCTACAGAAAGTTTGTTTCTTAGAGAGAGGAAGGATTATCAGGAGGGTTCTAAGCACTTGAAAGACTGCGGAGAACTTGTTGATCCCGAAGATTACAGGTAGTAACCCACTACCCACATAAGTCCTACATGTGATAAGATCGAACCTGAATCATACCAAATAATAAATGAAAAGTATTTGAGAATTATCCCTGCATGAAATACAAAAGCTTGTTTTAACTAATATGTCCCATTTTTTGAGAAGAGCATTATCGCAGTGAAATGTCTTTCCTTCCTCCACATTTTTCATTGTCTTTTCATTTTTTCTATATTTTTTTATTTTTCGCTTTTCCTTTTTTTTCTATCACATAACTTGACTTTGTAAAGGAACAATCTGATGTGTTTATTTTGATTGCCTATCAATATATATACATTAAGTTTTGTTGTCCTAGGTGTCGCGAAGAGACTCGGCAAGAAATGGAAACGAAATTGAAAGAAGAAAAATACTCCAACTAATAAAGATAATTGTTTCAAATTTTGGCACGAGGCCAGCAAATTAGGCGGAGGTTTTAAGTCGATTATATCGACCCCAGCGTTCAAATAATACTTATTTTATTGACACCGAAATGGTGAAAGGTAAAGCCGATCCCGGCAGAATTTGAACTCAGAATATAAAGATGGACGAAACAACAACAACAAAAACAATAACAATAATAATAATAATAAATGCCCTGATGCAGTACCAGGCAGTGGCTCTCATGGCTTCTCATCTTAACTGATTGGAAGTGTTTTCATGTACATTGTTTTGTCTTGGTATAAAAGATGGGCTACAGCAAATATTCTGCTCAAAACCACAGATTTGCTTGTCAGTTGTTTGACCATAACCAGTTGAGCATGTCCCTTAGTGGCTGACGATATGTGCATCACTGATCATGAGCAGAAGTAGTCGGGGAGAATCATAGCCGTGTGTTGAAAGGAATTCTTTAGGGTTTGGATAATTCATCTCTGAAAACATGGGTGTTTCGTTCAACATCCTTAAACAACCCTTATTCAGGGATCTTTTGAGTGGGATGGGCTACTCGACCTGAATAAAATTATAACTTGGCCCCACCTGTTTATCTTGATATGAGATCACCATGTCGCGCACATATGGTTGTGATGTGCTCGATGTACCCTTATCGGGCGGGTTGTTATGACGGGTATACCGGGCTTTGTATATTTTACTCCAGTGTCACTTTGATGGCATACACTGCTCTTTCACTCACTCAATAATAATAATAATAATAATAATAATAATAATAATAATAATAATAACAAATAGGGGCTGCAATGAGGATGGAGCACTTGCAGAAAACAGCACTGCTTGGAACCGCACGAATACTCCGGAAGGTGCTCGAAAATAAGGTGTGTTACCTTAGTTCACTGGTAGTGAACAGCTGTCACTGTAGTACACCTCGAACGTTATAAGCTGTGCAAATGCAAAACTGTGTTCATAGGCAGCTACGGTCCTATACATACAGTGAGTGGGAGTGACTTGAATGGATTGAGGGGAGGATATAAAGCACTGGTGAAGGCGCATGCTTCAGTGGTTGGAGCATCTGGTTCACAATCATGTGGTAGTGAGTTCAATTCCTGGACCAGGCTTTGTGTTGTATTCTTGAGCAACATACTTTATTTCAAGTTCATAACTGGTGCCAAACTGTACGGATTTTTGTCTTTCCCTTGAATAACATTGGTCACATGGAGAGGTATGGCTGGTATGCATGGGTCATTACTGGTCTTTCATAGACAACCTTGCTCGGACGATAGCATTCAATGTGCAATCCCATGGCTATTCATGACTGAAGGGGGTCTTTACCCACATTTGTATAACACAAAATCCTGATGAATGATTTATTGTAACATCGGGATGGCTAGCACTTGTAGATCAAAGAGGCTGAAATTTACAGTGTATGTGAGAAGAGAGTTAAAGTTTCAGATTCTAGTAATCTAGTAATTCCCACTAGATTCCTCCATAAGCCTTTGAACAAGAAAGAAATGCGAAAAAGGAAGGAAAAACTGTTATGAAAATAGGATTTTGAAAGTTAATGATATGGACGTAGGGTTAAAGAAACTATGTACGTCCCATGAAATGTTGGTAAATATTAGGTTAAATAATAAATAACAATTGCAGAGTGGAAGGTGTTTATAAGCCATTTAAAAACCCACAAAAACCGTTAGATTCACTTCAACATTTAAATTTATTTTCTCAAAATATTTTCGTTGATTTGAAACCGCGACCTGCTGACTGACAAAATTTGAGATGCAGCACAAAATTTTCTCAGTGGAAAGGTCGCGGTTTCAAAGCGACGAAAATATTTTGGCAAATTAAATTTAAGAAGTGAATCTAACGGATTTTGTGTGTGTTTTAAATGGCTTATAAACACCTTCCACTCTGTAATAAGATTATTATTTTGGAATTGGTATTTTAGTGAGGACGTATGACTTGGTGGTTATGGAGTTGCACTCACAATCGCGGTTTCAATTCCTAGACTGGGTGGTGCGTCGTGTTCTTTAGCAAAACATTTCATCTCACATTGCCCTTCGACAGCAGACATGTGGTGTACCGTGGACCTTTTTAGGTAATGTCGATTTGATGGAGAGAGTGTACGGCCCATACACTTGATCAATGTAAACAAATCTTTTGTGCAGGTCGTTCGGCAAAAAGCTGAACGATCATATGTCGTCTTTGACGAGAGAGTCCATCATTTTGTTGTGAAATATTAAGCTGGAAAATAAAAGATAATTATATTAAAACCGAAATGAAAAGAGTCTTAACGTTTCAAACGCTGTTCCTTCATCAGAAAGAAAGTATAGAAGGCGCAGGCGTCACTGTTTAGTAAGAAGCTTGCTTCCCAACCACATGGTTCCGGGTTCAGTCCCACTGCGTGTCACCTTGGACAAGTGTCTACTAAAAAAGCCTCGAGCCGACCAGAGCCTTGTGAGTGGATTTGATAGACAGATGCTTGCGTAGTATATTTAAAATTAGATGGCCCGAACACATAAGCAATATGGAGCTATGGCAAAGAACAAACGAAGTTTCAATTAGGGAGAAAATATTTAAGAAAAATTGGAAGTGGATTGGTAGCACAATTAGAAAAGACACACCAAATGTAGCGAAAAGTGCTTTACGGTGGAAACCGGGTGGATATAGAAAGAAAGGTAGGCCTAAGAACTCGTGGCGTAGATCAACACAAAAGGAACTAGAGAAAGGGGGACATTCATGGCAGAGTATAAGTACAGAAGCGAAAAATTATGCGACATAGAATTCATAAGTGGCCTATACTCCGCGTTGGATGGTTAAATGCATAAAGAAGAAGAGAAGAAGAAGAAAGAAGAAGAAAGAAGAAGAAGAGAAGAAGAAGAAGAAGAAGAATAGATATCTGCGATGTATGGACTGTTCTTGTACCTGGTATATTTTCTAGATCTTGTTAGTATAAGAAAAGTTTTTGGGATTAAGTCTATATATCTTGTTGTCGGGGATTTCGTGTGGAGTACTGGGTGTTCGACTGCATATCCCGAAAACAACTTTTTAACTCTGTGTGTGTGGGGGGGGGGAAGAAATTATCAAAAACAAAAAGAAAGGACAACACAGGTGCGCGCAAAGATTTAACACCTGTAGTATTATTTTATCGCCTAAAAACGAAATTAAAGGAGTCTTAACGTTTCCAACGCTGTTCCCTCATCAGAAGGAAAGTATAGAGGGGGCAGGCGTAACTGTTTGGTGAGAAACTTGCTTCCTAACCACATGGTTCTGGGTTCAGTCCCACTACGTGTCACCTTGGTGAGTGTCTTCTACAAAAGCCTCGAGCCGACCAAAGCCTTTTGAGTTGATTTGGTAGACGGAAACTGAAAGAAGCCCGTCGTATATATATATATATATGTGTGTGTGTGTGTGTGTGTGTGTGTGTGTGTGTGTAAGGGTGTGTGTGTGCTTGCATGTGTGTGTCTTTGTGTCTGTGTTTGTCCCCCCACGATGACTTGACGACCAGTGTTCGTGGCTTTACCTCCCAGTGACTTAGCGGTTCGGCAAAACATGCCGATAGCATAAGTACCACAAGGTTTAACAAAAAATAAGTACTGGGGTCGACTCATTCGACTGAAAATTGTTCGAGGCGTTGCCCCAGCATGGCCGCAGTCTCACGAGTAAAGAATTTAAAAAGTATAGAAAAAAGTAGAGAAGAATCGTGAAAAAGGAAAAGGTGTTAGGGGTCATATAGGGATGCCGTTGTAGGGGTTAATTAGATAGGCAGTATGGGTTGGGTGTACACGTAGGGAAATGCAATCTTATTTTGAGATGGGCATAAGTGGGTTGTGCTCTGTGTGGGGGTAGATTAGGGGTGTGCAAACAGAGAAGTGCCATGGGTTAGTAGGGATGGGGGGGGGTTCGGATGGAACCACTATCCATTTGTGGGTGGGAGCGGGTGCGACTATGAAGTAACATTGAAGGCGAGAGGGACGTGAGTGTGATAGAGGTGTATGTAAGAGTATGGGTGGGTGTGATAGAGGTGTATGTAAGGGTATGGGTGGGTGTGATATAGGTGTATGTAAGGGTATGGGTGGGTGTGATAGAGGTGTATGTAAGGGTGTGGGTGGGTGTGATACAGGTGTATGTAAGGGTATGGGTGGGTGTGATAGAGGTGTATGTAAGGGTATTGGTGGGTGTAAGGGTATGGATGGGTGTGATGCTGTTGTGCAAGGAGAAGAAGAATGCGACGGGTGTGAAGGTGATGCGTATAAACGGAAGGAAAGAAAAAGCGAGAAAGAAAGAGAAAAAAAACGAGAAAAATGCGTTCGAGAGAAAAGTTTGAGTTCAATTAGTGAAGAGAAACGAGAGTAAATTAAAAGAAAATTTAGGAGAAAAATGGAGAAAATTAGAGAAAAACTAGAGACAAATAATTACATTACGATACTAATTAAAAAATTAAAATACAACACTGGTGAAAAGTCCTGGCAAGTACACAATCAGTGCAAAGATCGCAGAAGTAAAAATGCAAATAGCAGGAAAGATGCTGCAAAACGAAAATTAATAAAGTGATGCACTTAGAAAGCAAAGCGATGGATGTATAAACACGTGTCTGAGTTAAAAGTGTTTATAACGGGAAAGACGAAGTCCTGAACGTGTGTGTGTGTGTGTGTGTGTGTGTGTGTGTGTATAAATACTCCGATTATTGCAGGTAATGCATACAGCAAGAAGAACCCGAGTTCTGTTTGTTGTAATGTAGAAAAATATGTAAAATTGCCTATTGATGTCTAGACTTTCGAAAATACTAAATTGTCTTTGTTTTCCGAAATACTTGGATGAGTGGTGGGGTGGGGTGGGATGGGGGAAGGTGTCTGTAAATCGATATAAATAAAGAAGGAAATAAAATGAATTCGATGCAGCTTTCTATCTTACGAGTGTATTGGCTTGTAACAGCATATGCAATAATAATAATAATGATAACAATAATAATAATAATAATAATGATAATAATAATAATAATAATAATGTTAATAATAATAATAATGATAATAATAATAATAATAATAATAATAATAATAATAATGATAATAATAATAATAATAATAATAATAATAATAATAATAATAATAATAATGATAAATAAATAAATAAATGCTTTTAGTGTTTCTTCTTTTAATATCATAAATGAGTTGTTTGTTTTGATGTTTCTTTCTTCGCTCTATGCATGACCCTATAACAGCTGAATACATTTTTAACCTGACTTCTGACATGCATCACTCTCTCTCTCTCTCTCTGCATCCGGATTTGCATTCGTTATCAACGGTTTTCTGTCTGCAAAACTTCTAAAAATAGTATCATGTTCTTTAAATAAAAAATTCTCTCACATCTCGACTCGTCTTGGCTTTCATCTTCTCTATGCGTACCTTTCCGCTCCAATATTTATAAGGACTTTATCTCTGAGGTTGGAATCAAGTAATTGAAGCAGTTATCTCATATTTCGGTCGCTGTTTTAGACATTCCCATTCATAAACCTAGGAAACCTATTTACTTGTTTCAGCCAATCATAAACCTACAGATCCTCAAACCTCGGCCTCGAATCCACCAATATTATTTCTGTAGTGCAAACTTATATTTTCCCAATCCTTTCGTGTTGCTGTTTCTTGCCTTACGGCATGCATTACTATTATTTTTCACTGTATTCTTTATGGTAAAATTCTTTCGAAAGTGTGTAAGATTAATTACCTTTCGTTCTGTATATATTTTCTTTCAATAACCTGAACAAACATTTTGAATAAGAAGGCTTTGATTGTTTCTGTCATCCTAAGCTTCCTGGTACATTGACTGCAACGGTGATATTTAGGCTGTGATGAAATAACAACCTTATCGTCTGCACATAAGTCACCCTGTGCAGTTTCGTGACCCAGACCAGTCGTCAAAATTGATAAAAACTTTAAAACTTATATCTAAAATTTATATTCAATATATATCAGCCTCGGGACAGAATTCAATTCATAAACCAATCTTCAAATTAAGATTTTGCAACTCAAACACTTCTAAATTTCCAACAAACTGACAGGGAATGTTTACTGAACATTTTAAGAGCAACTGATATTTTTTGATTAATAGATCACCGTGGTTTTAATTTAAAACAACCAGCAGAATTCCTACCCAATAAAAGTGTGAGACCATCATTAACTACTTTGAAGCTAGGTTGCCATTTTTCTTCTCGTTAAGTAAGTGAAATTAAGCGTTCGTTTCAAAAACAGTCCCATATCGTCAACATCTAACATTTCTTCATTAATACAATCACCATCTTCAATAATTTCATTTTAATTTGCTGCGATATGTCTGCTGCGCTATCGTCTGCACTGGTAGTTTTTCTTTCGCATTAACATTATTGATTTCAGATCGTTTTCTAAAACTGTCAAAACATCCAGAACTTCTAGAAAATATTTTCTTAGTTTTCGTCTCTGCTTTTACGTGGGTCTCCCCCCCCCCCCGCGCCGCCGTTTTCTCTGAACTACTGAAAACAGATTGACCGCTTTTGAGTTGATGGTTATTTAAATGAAAGAAATGCGCTTTAAATTGCAAAGTTGGATCCCAATTGAAAAAATGTGTTCCATTCCAAACAATTATGCAACTGTTAATGTTTGTAGTTCGAATACGGTCGGAAGAAGCAACAATATGTCATTGTTTTCGGTTCTTTTATGAAGAACTTTCGTATTCTATGCTGTCGTTTCTCTAATTGTGTCGCCATATTTCGAGCTTTGGCAGCACCATTTTCTCTATTATAGATTTTATCTTTCAACCACTTATTATGTGTTTTACTTGTTTCAGCCAATCAATGGACTGCGGCCATAATAGGGCACCACTTTGTAAGACTTAATCAAACAAATCGACCCCACTAATTATCCTCTTAAGTCTTGTACTTATTCTATCGGCATCTGTTGCCGAATCGCTAAGCTACGGGGACGTAAACAAACCAACACTGGTTGTCAAGCTTTGGTATGTGACAAGCACAAGCACAAAGACATACACACACGTACTCACAACACAACACACACACACACACACACACACACATATATATATATATAGGGTTTCTTTAAGTTTCCGTCTACCAGATCTATTCATAAGGCATTGGTCGGTCCAAGACTATAGGAGAAGACAATTGCACTAGAAGTTGAACCCGGAACCATGTGGTTGGGTAGCAAACTTCTTACCACACAGCCACGCCTGCGCCTATATCGCTAATTTCTGTTCGTTTTTCTCAAATCCTCTAAATTACACCCCCTTATAGCACCTTCACAACTTGATACAAATGGTATTTAGTTGTTTAGAAACCATGGTAAGAAACTAAGGAGATAAAAGTAAACCAGCGATTAAAGAGATTTTGGTAACACAATTCTTGAATGATATCACGTATAAACTGACACGAAAACCTAAAAATACTGAAAGTGTTAAAGACAGACAGCAAAGACAACAAAGGAAAACTCGACGAAGGTCACGTGTCAAAAACAGCGAATCAGAGAAAGATATTCGGGCAGCAGCTGAGAAACGGGAAAAGGATCAAGAAACTGAAGACTTTAAACCGCATTATTTTTCATCCGTATTCAGACACGCAGTGATCGGGTGTACACACACACATTTACATACATACATACTTACATACGTACATACATACATACATACATACATACATACATGCATGCATGCAGACATACATACATACATACATATATACATGCATGCAGACATACATAAGTACGTAAGAACGTAACGGAAATATGCTTAATATAATATAAATAATGAAAAGCTCTGCAGAATAAAATAGATCACCAAAAAGGGAAACAAGAACGCACAGCGAAGAATATTAGTTTTAAACTTCAAGGAATACACACACACACACACACACACACATATATATATATATATATAGATAGATAGATAGATAGATAGATAGATAGATAGATAGATAGATAGATAGATAGATAGATAGATAGATAGATATAGATATATATACATGTATGTATGTATGCATGTATGTATGTATGTGTGTGTGTGTGTGTATGTATGTATGTGTGTGTGTGTGTATGTGTGTATGTAGGCATGCATACATCAGAGTAATTAGGAAATGAAGATGTACTCCGCACTAAGAAAAAGAAACCACAGCTCAATATATTTGTAGCGATGCATTTATGGGAACCTTCCAATACCCATTACGTACACGCACACACATACACATGCACACACACACATGCACACACGCACACACACATGTACACACACAATCAAGCACCAAGCACGTACGTACAAGCATACATACACACAAATTGGAAATTGGAAGGTTTCCATTGTAAATCTCATATATATAATATATATATATACATAAATACACACACATACATATATCTATACATATAATACTATATATATACATACATAAATACATGCACACAAACATATTTAAATATATATAAATATATATATATATAGATATATAGATATATACATATAACATATATATATATATATATATATATATATATATATATATATATATGTATGTATGTATGTATGTATGTATGTATGTATGTATGTATGTATACTAAATTTAATGTACTATCTTTTACATAATAGAATTTTATTTAATGTGTTAAACAAAGGTGCGAATTGCGAACAAGACAAAGCTTTTATCGAATAGGCCAGACTCCCAGCGGCAAGGTAGACAAATATGACACTAACCATTTCAAATACGATTGTGTTTACCGTTAAACATTATTGAAACTAACTGGTCAGACGAAAATGTTAGCAATATATTAAACACGAGCACAGGAATGGTGGCAAGCTGGTAGAACCGTTAGCACACCGAGTAAAATGTTTAGAGGCTATTTTCTTTTTGCTTTTTTGTCGTCCGTCTTTACGTTCTGAGTTCAATTTCCGCCGAGATCGACTTTACTTTTCATCGTTTCAAATTTTATTAAATAAGGACCAGTTGAGAATTAGGGTCGATGTAAACGACTTACCCCACTCCATTGAAACGGCTGGTTTCGTACTAAGATTTGAACTCTAATATATTAAGCCCAAACACAGGTAAATCTGCGAGCTGGCAGAATCTTTAGCGTGGCGAGCGAAATGCTTAGCGGCATTTCGTCAGTCGTATGTTATGAGTCTAAATTTCGGTGGCGACTTTACCTTTCACCCTTTCGCGGTCGATAACATAAGTACCAGTTGATCACTGGCGTCAATGTAATCGACAAGCCCCACCCATTAAATTTGACGCCTTGTTCCGATATATAGACATACATTAAGCACAAGAAGGCGGTGAGCTGACAGAATGGTTAGCATGATGGACAGAATGATTAACGGCATTTCGTCCGTCTTTACGTTCTGAGTTCAAATTCCACTACGACCGACTTTACTTGGAGTCGATAAAACAAGAATCAGTTGGTCACTGGGCTCGATGTCGTCCACTTAATGCCGCCTCCGAAATTGTTGCTCTTGTGCCAAAATTTGAAACCAATATACGTGGGCTAATCAATAAATATCCGCACTGTTGCCATAGTACCGAAGCTAAAGCACACAGTGTGACGCTATTTGGCACAGATTGACCTTCAACTCTGCTGTGTATGTGCACTAAGTTTTAACGTTCAAGCTCACTTACGCTGTTTACAGCTGCGCTTGAAAGGAAGGTGTGTAGCGTGTGATCGTGAAATTGACCATGACAGAGATTGCTGAGCAGGGAACCTGCATTAAGTTTTGCCAAAAGCTTGGCTATACCTGCTCAGAGACTACGCAAGGTTTTCAAAAAGTTTTCATCTCTCTGAACACAATCAAAGATGTTGTGCAAATGAGACCCGAGTGTTTTCTTGGTCAGCTGAAAGCAGTTTTGGCACAAACTTGGCAGGATCGTGTCTCATACACAAATCTTGTGATAATGGATTAAACTGAACCGTAACTAATCTGCACATCCTCTGATAACTCACAGATGGTGATTCGAGGCTTTCCTCCTCACAGCTGCACCCACATCTGAGATATTTTTTTCCAGTTCTCCCAGAACGTTCATCAATATCGTCATTTTTTCGGCCATCTTGGAAACGTCGGAACCACTCGTACACTTGTGTGCGGCTCATACATTCCTCTCCACACACTTTCAGCAACCTTGTGTAGGCTTCTGAGAAGGTATCGCCATGATAACTTTCTCTCTCATGGTCAATGTGACGATGACACGCTACACACTGCTGTAAACAGCGGGAGTGAGCTAGAAGTTAAAACTTAGTGCGCTTGTACAGCAGAGTTTAAGGTGAATTTTTGCTAAGCGGTTTTACTCTGCATGCTTTAGCTTCGTTACTATGGCAACAGTCCGGATACTTATTGATCAAACCTCCCCTTAATTATTTAATCTAGCTAGTTAACAACTAAATGAAGGACACGCTACTAAATGTAGTAAGGAAATATAATATAATTAATTTGTAATACTTATACTGTAAAATAGAGATCACATCAACTTAACGGCGGATCTTGGAAATTACGAGCGATAACTTCGGTCTTATTTTGGCATTATAAACCTTCTCACAGATCATAACTTCCGCAATACACACAAGATGAATGAAGCGGTTATCTTCATACAGATTGCAAAGAAAGTACACGAACAGGTATCGGAAGTAAACCTGATAACAAAGGGATGTCTTCTGCACGAAAAATTAACAGTTAAGTTAGGGCTATAATATGTAATAGTGCAGGAAAAAATTATTATCATTTAGTGGTAATAGTCACACGTTGAGTAGAAAGTAACACTATCTCAATATCTAGTCGCATCAAGTAGACTGTAAATAGTTAATTAAACTATTAGAAACAAATTAGACTTCTGATTGTAAATAGTTATACAAATCTGCCATAGCTAGTTAGACCAAACGGAAAATATCAAGTAATTTGTATGACAAAATTAGTTGTAATTCGTTAAATTAAAAGGCTCATAATTAAATAGATTTAATGAACAGTAACTAGCTAGATTAAATCGTTTATAATTAGCTGCATTAATTGAGCAGCGACTATTTGGTCCAGGTACAATATACTTGCAAGGAGAGACTAAAAACCAGTTAGGCTGCACAACTAGCAATAAATTAAACGACACGAACAGGGCAGCCCTATGCGGTCACACACTCTGCAAGAAATAGCAGTTAAATTACTCTTAAAATCTACCCGACCATATTGGTTTCAAATTTTGGCACAAGGCCATGTGGTTGGCAAGCGGATTTTTTACTACACAGCTACGCCTGCATCTGTATGTGCATGCTTGTATGCATTAAGTATTTTATACATGTTTCATATACTACTTTTAATTGTCATTCATTAATATTTGAAGGACTTAAAATATGAGAAGCAGTCGCTGTTATGGTTGTAATTAGCAGTTTCGTGTTTTATATGAATACTTATAAACTGACGTTGTGAGACTTACGTAAGCAATACCGTAGATATATATATAACAGAGCTTCGGAGAACATGTTTTTGATGTACAACAGTCTGATAATTAATCATGCATTTTAGTGCTGCAAGTGAATATTACTAAAAAGGTACCTATAAACATTGGTAAAAGCTGCAGTCACTTCAGATGTGATGCAATTTTCTAATATTCGTATTAGTATTAAGGCGGCGAAATGGCGGAATCGTTAGAACGCCGTGCATTTCGTCCACCCCACCATTACGTTCTGAGTTCAAATGCCGCCAGGATCTACTTTCCCTCTCATTCTTTCCAAGTCGATAAGATAAGTACCAGTAGAGCACTGGGGTCGATGTAATCCACTTACGCCCTCCCCCGAAATTGCTTGCTTTAAGTTAAAATTGAAGACTAATATTCGTATTAAACAATGTCAGAAATTGTTGTGGGTGCCTTTGAGTTTGTTGCTGGAAATCGCATTCGCTGCAATAACAACAACAACAAACAAACAAACGAACAAAAGCCAAGATTTCGACATACAACAATCAAAATGCTAAGGTCTACAAGATCCGTAACGATAACAAGTATCAAGTTACATACAATTCCGATCTCTCAAGAATATTGTTCTGAATTGTAAGAAGAAAATTGATTCATAAAACGTAGTGTGAAGGAGTGAGGAGTGAGCTTTTTTTTTTTAGCACCGAAATAAAACAGGAATAAACCAGGGACACCACTGTACAGTTTGACATTAATGCGATGAAGTGTAGAGTGCAGAATTTGGGCCCGCATGACGTGAGACAGAAAATGGGTCCCGTAGTTCACAGCAGATTGGAAAAGGAAGCTTTTACAAGAAGACAACACAAACGGATGTCTAAATGTCTTTCCTTATTTTCATCTGGACTTTCACATTTATTTGCAGAACCAATGTCACATTATTGGATGACGAACCTCTTCCTCTAGATATTATATAGTTCCTTGGTCAAATAACGGAGACCCAGAATAATTTACAAGGGTTTATCTTTGGCTTGTATGTGAATATTCTTTAAAGAAAGTGGATTTGAAAGCTGTATCACCTCTCAATTGTATTAAGACACATGATTAAAACGTAATAAGACGTGGCAGATTGTTTCTAGAAACTAGGTGCATTTTGGCTGGACTGTTAGATTTGCTCTGCGTTTAGTCCGTCCAGATCGAAATATATCGATTTTCAGCAGATAAGAAGAAAAACTTTCTGGTACTGGATGACTTTGGCGGGGATGAGCGTGAATAGTTGTCAGTAGTTATGCTAGATGGCCACACCCCTTTAGGCATCTGTAAAACCTCCTGTCAGCATCTCGCTTAATTAGATTTGGCGGAGAAGAAGAATGGCGTGTGGGGCACAAGTCGAGATTTTGTGAAAGTATCAAATAGAAGTGAGACGATAAAGACTCTTAATCTAATGCAGATATATATCCATTTTTGTGCGGATATCAGATGGATTTCTCGAATATGCTAATGATGTGGCATGGACATAATGCAGTAGGACATCCAATGTGTACATCACTTTAACGGAAAAAAACACAGCAGGACGCTTACATTTTCTGCCATAGTTTTATAGATGGCTGCACAGAGCACCTGTGTGCCAACATTGAACTTAGAATTTTTAAACAAGAATC
Organism: Octopus sinensis; assembly: GCF_006345805.1. Classification (NCBI taxonomy): domain Eukaryota; kingdom Metazoa; phylum Mollusca; class Cephalopoda; order Octopoda; family Octopodidae; genus Octopus; species Octopus sinensis. The sequence continues at coordinate 66,348,108 of NC_043009.1, forward strand.
CAGCTGCTGGAAAAGCAACTCATCCTTTCTGATAGAGTAAGCCTGCCTTTGCTGGGTCTAAAACAAAGCAAGGATTTAGCGACGGTCTTATAAATAGGCAATTATAAATAAATTAGTGAATTAACATCGAAAATATTAGATGTTAGACGAGAAGTTTCCTCTCCTCTGTGCTTACAGTGAGACTTGCTCTTGGCTTTCGACACGAAACAGAAGCCTTTGCGTTGGTCATTCTAAGGTATGTGCTTTCAGATGTAAGTTCACTTCAGATGTGGGCCATTCGATTAATCTTGATTCCCAAATGCTTAACTTGTCAACATGAGCGCGATATACATTTTTGATGAACGCTAACGGATGTGAGGGTCGGATCCCAGGGACACCTGTGCGGTCTTTCAGCAAAATTTTCCCAAGATACTTGGTGGAAAGAATTGAAATGGAATAACTGGAGCCTTATCGTTCGCGTTTAATGTCACGTGATTCTGCTGGAAATCAGATTACGTGGCACTAACAGAGTTATATTACCATTAAACCTGTTAGAATCAGCTGAAGTCAATATATGTTCCAGATATTATCCGGAGAAAATAAATAATGGCATTCAATTTATGTCCCGAGTTGGAAACTTCATGGGTTCAGCGTTGCTTTTCATCCATAAAGGGTCGATAGAATGTATTGGAGTCGGTTTGATTGAAAATTCCTCTTTCTGTGCAAGAAATCTTCCATGAAATACTCTTCATCCGTTTTCTCGTTGTCATCACTGTCGTCGTCATCACCATCACTGGGACCACCACCACCACCACCATCAACACCGTCGTCATCAAAATCATCCTCATCGTCGTCATCGTCGTCATCATCATCGTCATCATCATCATTATCATCATCATCTCCATCATCATCATCTCCATCATCATCATCTCCATCATCATCATCTCCATCATCATCATCTCCATCATCATCATCATCGTCGTCGTCGTCATCGTCATCATCACCCCTATTAACTCTCGCTGTATAAATGTGCGCACGCGTTTATGCATGTATATTTAAAACACGCAAAGCATAATAAAAAGAAGCAAAAGCAATCAGTATGATGGTGTTGTTCTATTTGTTGTTGTTGATGTTGTTGTTAAGCAAGTGTTTATTTACAGCCGAAATGTTTCTTCACAAGATTATATTCCTCCTCAAGAAAAAAGCGACAAAAGCCTTTCACACTCTCCCCCACCATCCCTAACATCCACCCTCCCACCCCATCAACACCTGCACCGCCGCCGTCGCCACCACCATCACCACCATCGCCACCGCCCGCTGCCGCCACTAACGACATCACCACTGTCCTCTCCGTCGTCTTCGTCCTACCCCCATCACAAACACCCCCAATTGTCACCACCACCACCATCACGACCACTACCACCACCACCCAAAATAATTTTATCACCACCGTCGCCACTATCAACACCACCAGAACCATAACTACATTATCCCCCACACACACACACACCGCCGTCGCTAGCACCACCATCAGTAGCACCACTATAATTTCACCGCAACCACCCTCACCAAAACCGATACCACGTCCAACTACAACCATTAACGCCACCACCACCATCATCACCACCACTACTACCACCACCACCACCTGTACTACTACTATCACCTACCACCGCCACCACCATTATCACCACCATCATCTATACGACAGTTTTTTTTTAACAATCATCTCTGCCATCCTCGCCACCATTAATACCATCATCATCACAAGGAACACCCCCCACCGCCCCCACCCCCCCCACCGCCACCGCCGCCGTCACATCCGCCGCCCACGCCGCCGCCGCCCCCGCCATCACAGCTGCCGCCACGTCTTTATCAGACCATCTAATCAGCTAAAAGGCCGATAATTTCAATCACAGAATGCACAATGGTTCTTGCGAGTTTATGCAATTGATTTCTCCACCCCCACCACCTTCACCAGCACCGGCACCACCACTACCACCACCACCACCACACCACCACCACCACCACCACCACCACCAGCACCAATACCACCAATACCATTGTCATTATTACCACCACTTTTACTACCATTAAGAACAGCGTCATCATTACCACTACCATTATCACCCTCACACACACACACACACACACACCACCACCACCACTACCACCACTACCACCACTGCCGCCACCACCACTACCATCTCCTTCACCATAACCATTACCAACAGAAGTATTACCACCACTACCCTTTCCACCATCACCACCATAATTCCCACTACCACTACCACAACCCCACCACCGCCGCCACCACCGTCGATCCTACCATTGTCATAACCACTACCCTGGCTATTTCATTCTCAATACCACCAGCACTGGCACGAACGTCATCAGTGGCACTTTGGGAGACCCATAAAACCCCATTCGAGTCCCGGCAGCGGGAGCATCTGAAACAACAGGCCGCTACCAACAGCTTTAGTAATAATAATAATAGTGATAATAATAATAGTGAGAAAAAGAAGAAGAAGAAGAAGAAGAAGAAGAAGAAGAAGAAGAAGAAGAGAAAGAAGAGGAAGAAGAAGAAGAAGAAGAAGAGAAAGAAGAGGAAGAAGAAGAAGAAGAAGAAGAAGAAGAGAAAGAAGAGGAAGAAGAGGAAGAAGAAGAAGAAGAAGAAGAAGAAGGGGAGGAAGAAGGAGAAGGAGAAGAGAAAGAAGAAGAGGAAGAGAAAGAAGAGGAAGAAGAAGAAGAAGAAGAAGGGGAGGAAGAAGGAGAAGGAGAAGAGAAAGAAGAAGAAGAAGAAGAAGAAGAAGAAGATGAAGAAGAAGAAGAAGAAGATGAAGAAGAAGAGCTACGACAACAGCGGTAACTGGTCATCGATGATGAACGTTTGCGGTGTCGTTTAACTTGCCGAAGAGTGCAGCCAACACATTTACATTTAACAAACATAACACAACGCAGAGAAAAGGTAGGAAGGTCTTGGTTGGAAAGCCTTTGCTCATAGGTCTAGGTATGGTCAAATCAGGCGAAAGAAAAAACAACATCGGTAGAGGTAAGGGCAACAAAATCACGTTAATGACAAAAGTAAGTACAACAGATTGTTAAAGCTGTAATTGTAGAAAGAACAATATTAATACCAATAATAATAGTATGGACGACGAAAGGGGGAAAAGCAGCGGGAAGAATGATAACGACGAAACCACATCAACACCAAGCACACCAGCAGCTGCAGCAACAACGTTAACAACGGCAGATGCAACAAGAATGGCAACAACACCAACAAGAACAAAACCGGCAATAATGAGATCTTCAACACAAGCAATAACCTTAGCAATAAGAACAATGAAACGCCACCAACAACAGCAACAGCAACAACAATAACTACTACTATTACTACTACTACTACTACTACTACTACTACCACCACCACCACTACTACTACTACTACTACTACTACCACCACCACCACCACCACCACCACTACTACTACTACCACCACCACCACTACCACTACCACTACTACTACTACCACTACCACCACTACCACTACTACTACCACCACCACCACCATCACCACCACCACCACTACTGCTGCTACTACTACTACTACTAATACTAATACTAATACTACTACTACAACAGCAGCAACAACGCAAAAACTATCAATAGCGACAGGAGTAACTAAATTTGATGGAACACCAACGCAAGTGTCGTTGCTAACAGTTCTTGACAACGTTTGTCTTGCGGCAGGCAAATGGTTAGGTCAATGCGGTTCGTGACATTTAACTAAAGTGCGCTACTGCAATTAGTAAATGGATCTCCGTTGGTTTCGATGATGAATATTCAACTGTTTAATCAACTGAACTACCATGCCGCCATTGAAAATGCGTGTAACATGCATGTAAATGTCGGAGCAGGCAACAAACACGGCTTCCCTTGATGTGAACCCTTCTGTAAAATCAAGGTCACCTACTATGTGTAACCGGGAGGGCCTTTTAATTACATTTACAATCTATCCAATGGACATTCGAACAATTTCCTCAGCAGTTGTCACCCGATTTAAAAGATGGAGGGATAGAAATCCGAACTCAATGAATAAACGTTATATTCTGATCAGGTGATAGCGGATAAAACATGGGTGTTTCTCTACGATCAGGAAATAAGGACCAATACATGCAATGGCATCACAACTCTTTTCCAAATCCTAAAACGTTCACGAGCCAAGTGATTGGTGCAGAAAGTCATATTGACTGTTATTTCTTTTTCTTTTCCCTTTCTACATTTTTTTAAAGTTGTGAGGAGAGACAGGGGCGACATTGTCCTTGACTTTCTGGAATGTGGTTGTACCGCATCTTACCTTACGGGAAGAAACTAGGTAAAGAACAGTCTCCCATTATTGCAAATGATATGATTAATCTTTCTTTATAAAGGAAAATTTACAAACTTGTCGCTACTCTATGTCAGGCTCGATTTATTTATCCTGGTCTGTGCTTTTCGTTTCAAGAACCTATTATAACCTCAGCAAATTGGTATGTTTTGATGATGTTGGAGCATTAAGCATGATTTTCCAATATTCCCGGAAGAGAAAGATCTGTGTCCGCTTCCATTTTCTCCTCAAATTTATAAGCAAATGACTTTGTTTTCTCTTTTCGTTCTCATAAACATGACCATTTAACTGAAGCATTCTTCGACTGCTGGTGACGTTTTTTTTTTTTACTTCAGTCACCTTTGAAGGGGGTTGCTTGGCACATAGAACTTCCATACGACTTCAGGTCGTCAACAGGGAAAAGTGAGAGGTCTTTTTAGACTCGGGATATTCTTTACTATAAACCCTGTACTTTATGAGCAGATATAATAATGATGATAACAGGAAGATAAAGATAACCTATCATCGTTCAGAATGCATTTCTGTGACAGACAATTAATTCTGATTAGAATGAATTTTTACCTTTGATATGAAAAGTCTCGTTTAATTATTAAATAATCCAACACCACACTTCAGAGAAGTACATGCGGTCTTTTGCAACTCTGTTTCCAATTTCCCCTGAATAGCTTTGTTGATTTATAGCTTGTCCATCAAGCGCCATGCTTCCTTTCTTTTACTTTCGTGTTATAATATCGTTAGTGGCTCAATGAGCCAATAAGAAATCCTAGCCATACATTATGTATATTGTATTTAAGGTGGTCTGACAGGGTATATACTTTGAGATATATTGTGGGGAAGCAACGTTTTTTTGTTTTTTTTTGCTTAGTATGGTTTGATGAGTAATGGCACTTAACAACCATGCAGAGACGAAATGTATAAGACTTATTTACTTTCAATAAAATATTGGTTTCAAATTTTTGGCACAAGGCCAGTAATTTCGGAAGAAGGGAGAAATCGATTACATCGGCCCCAGAGATCAACCGGTACTTAAGGCGGCGAACTGGCAGAAACGTTAGCACGCCGGGCGAAATGCGTAGCCGTATTGTGTCTGCCGTTACGTTCTGAGTTCAAATTCCGCCGAGGCTGATTTTACCTTTCATCCTTTCGGGGGTCGATAAATTAAGTACCAGTTACGAACTGGGGTCGATATAATCGACTTAATCCGTTTGACTGTCCTTGTTTGTCCTCTCTGTGTTTAGCCCCTTGTGGGTAGTAAAGAAATAGGTACTTAGGGGATGAAAGGCAAAGTCGATCCCGGCGGAATCTGAACTCAAAACATAAAGACGGACGAAACGCCGCTCAGCATTTTGTCCGGCATGCTAACGATTCTGCCAGCTCACCGCCTTACTTTCCATGGAATATTCTCATACATTTCTCTAGATCACGTATGGATGTATGTAGGTGGGTAGGTGGGTAGGTGCATGTAGGTGGGTAGGTGGGTAGGTAGATATGTATGCATATATACATGTGTGCATGTATATATTTATAGTACGTATCTATGTATGTATATATATATGAGCATATGTATACATGTCTTTTTATCTCTCTTTCATAAAATGGCGTCCTACAATACGCAAAACATCGTCAAAAGCCAAAGACCATCCCACCATTCCACTCCACAATATTTCGACATGCTAGAAACCAAAGCCAAATTTCCCTCAAATTATCCTCTATATTTTCAAAAATATAAAGGTTAATGCAGTGTTTGATACAGTATAGCTATAAAACAAATGGGACGGTCATGTTTGGATTGCCTTTGAATGTGTGCTTCGTCATAGTTGAGCTAGGATTACATAACATCTCTTCCTCTCTTTTTCCTCTCATTTTCCGCCATTTCTATTCCTTTCTCTTTCTGTCTCCCTCATTTTCCTTACCTCTTCCTTCTTATTTACCTCTCTCTCTTTCTCTCTCTCTCTCTCTCTCTCTCTCTCTTTCTATCTATCTATCTATCTATCTATCTATCTAGCTTTATCTTTTCTCTTCCTCTTCTCTCTTTCTATGGTTCTCCTCTCTTTATCCATACATTTACTATTCTGTCTTTCTTTTCCCATTTTTCTCTTCTCTCAACCATTTCTTCTACAAAAAACCGTTCACAGTAACAGCAAAAAGAACAACAACGACCTAAGCACAAATTACCATTAATTTCAAGAATAACAATTTCTTAGCACAAAAGGCAAAATGGGATTAAATATGTTTGTGTCTTCTTTTCTTCTTTAATCTTCCCTTATAAACGATGACATTCTAGGATTCCACCCTCCATGTATCGGGGGATCAATACCTAGTGTTTGATGAGTTCTACCGAATTATTGTTATTTGTTGTTGTCGTAATTGTTTCCACCCATATCAGCTCTGATCAAAATCATTCCAGTCGTGACTACCATGCCTTTTTACTGATGGTTAAGGAACCCTATCCACATTTGTTGTTTAGCGCCCAAGATCGGACCTGTGAGCAAAGCTATTCTAGCCGTGACCATCCCCCTTTATCCCAATGTTAAAGTACCCAAAGACCACATATTCAACGTGGTCTTTAAGAATTTAGAGTGCAATTTCAGGACAACATGCCTGTTACTTCTAGCTAGTCTAGTGACCCACGTGGAAATCCTGCGGTTGATTCGTCCATCAATTTCGGACGGAGTAGTGAAATTTAAGAGATATTTAGCTGCTATTTCTAGTAGATCGAACGGTCTTATAATAAATGTTCTTCGTCGTCTCACGTTGTTAATTCGCTCCGATTCTGAAAAGCAGTTGAGGCCGACCTTTTCTTGCCTTTCAGATTCAGCGTCTCTCTGACCATGTTATCCAAAATAAGGTGGAGTGAACTTAGACAGAAATTTAGCTGCTACTTCTAGCAAATCGATCGACTACATACAGGTTATCTCGTTTGTTGGAACATACACTTTAGTACTCAGTGGTTGCTGCAGAAATATGCTGTCTTTATATGACAACAACGACGACAACAACAATAATAGCAAAAAGTTATACAACAACCATTCAACAATAACAACAACAACAACGACAGCAATAAAAGCTGTTAACAACGAAACAACAGCAATACAGCAACAGCTGTTAAGCAACTGCTGCTAATACTACTACTACTACTACTACTACTACTACTACTACTACTACTACTTCTACGACGACGACGACGACTACCAGTACCACCATTACTATTGTCACGACTGCCATTATCAATCACCACCATCATTACTACTAATGCTGCTGCTGCTGTTGCTGCCGCTGCTACCAGCACCGTCACTAATAATAACACGACCACAACAACCACTGCCACCATCACTACGACAATTTCTGTCACCACTACTACTGCGGCAGAGATGAGATAGACGGGAGGAGGAAGAGTGAAAGTAAAAGTAAAAGCGAAAGCGAAAGTGAAAGTGAAAGTATAGAGGGAGTAAGTGCAGTATAGAGGGGGGGGGGGAGTAAAAGTGTGGAAAAATAAGCAACAGAAGATTAGGGTGTGGCTGATCAGTTCGATCTGAAGTTAAAAGGAGAAATATTGAATTAAACGACATTTCATAATTAAAATTAATCAGAGAGCTTTTTTGAAGATATTAGTGCTGGTGGTAGTGGTGGTGGTGTCGGCGGCGGCGGCGGCGGCGGCGGTGGTGGTGGCGGTGGCGGCGCTGGTGTTGCTCTGGGTGGCGGTGGTGGTGGTACTGGTGCTGGTGTAGGTGGCGCTGGTGTTGCTCTGGGTGGTGGTGGTGATGGTGGTTATAGTGGTGGTTAAAATGGTAAGAGATATTAGTGGTAGTGTCCAAGATGGTGTCGATGGAGACGTTGTCTCTTTTTGGGGTATGGGCGGTAGTGTTGGTGGGTGTGGTATTGATTGTGATGATGGTTGTGGTTGTCGTTGTTGTGGTATTGTTCATAAGATTGAGGGGGATCCTGGCTTTTTTGATAATGGTGGTAGTGATGTGGTGGTCATGTTGATGGAGTTGGTAGTGTCGGTGGTAGTAGTTCTAGTGGTGGTGCTGATGGGGTTGTAGAGGTGGTAGTGTTAGTGACAATATTCTTGCTGGTGTTGACGGGGGCGTTGGCTCTTTTGCTAGTGGTGGTAGTGTTGGTGAGTAGCTGTTGTGTTGTTGTTGTTGTTGTTGGTGTTGTTGTTGGTGGTGGTGGTGGTAGGGCTGGCGGGTTTGTCAGTCCTGGTGGTTTAAGAATCTATGGCGCTGATGTTATTAATGATAGAAGCGTTTCTACTTGTATATAGTAATGGATGCCAGTGATGCCGTTGGAGAAGAATCACGTAAAGTTATATGTAATAAAGAATGGAGAAATGGTGTGTGTGGTGTGTGTGTGGTGTGTGTGTGTGTGTGTGTGTGGTGCGTGTCTTTGTAGTGAACGGCTTTCCTATCAAACACCGTGTTATAGTCAAGGCACGACTAGGTTCAAGTTTGATATTTTTTATCAAAGGTTTTTCTTCTCCTTCTTTCTTAATTAGTGAAGGTTTATTTTGGAACAATAGCTTTCCTCATCCCATTAACATTTC
>NC_043009.1:66362019-66374519 GCF_006345805.1 Octopus sinensis
ACACCGTTCTCTTTGTAAATGTGTTAAAAACTGGTGATTGATATTGTAAAAGTCTGGAAGAGGCCAAAGAACAAATGCCATAACAGAATTCTGATGATGCAATCGAATGTTTAACAGATGCGATCTGAAAGTGTTCCTTAGTTTTGGAATTTACCAATATTAACCAAGACTAAGGCAGCACCAATAATAAGCAGGTAGAGCCGAACACGTCAGGAATAAGTGGCAATTTTGAAGCTTCAAAAATGAAAAAGAAAATGGCGGTGGTGGTAACACAAAGGAAACGCATATCATGGCCACCACCACCACCACCACCACAACAACAACAACAACAACCACTACCATCACAGCCGCCATCACCACAACCACCACAACCACAATAGCAACAACAGCAATAACAACAACAACAACCACAACCATCACAACCGCCATGACCACCACCATCATCATTATCATCATGGTCACAATACTTATCCCCATAATCGTCGTCAAAATCCCACCACCACCACCACCACGACTATCACCATGACTACCATCACCTCCATAGTCATAATCGCTGCCACGAAGATCAGCACCAACAACAACAACAACAACAACACCATCATCATCACTAATATCATCATCATCATCATCATCATCATCATTGCAATCCGCATCCCACAGCATCCAACCGACTCCCCAACCATTACGACCACTATCACCACCACCACCATCATCATCACCACCATCATCATCACATCATCATCATCACATCATCATCATCATCATCATCATCATCATCATCATCATCATCACCATCATCATCATCATCACCACCATCATCATCACCATCATCATCATCATCATCATCATCATCCATCATCATCATCACCACCATCATCATCATCATCATCATCATCACCATCATCATCATCATCATCATCATCATCATCATCATCATCATCACCATCATCATCATCATCACAACCGCCGTCATAATTATCGTCGTCGCCGCCGACGCCACCACCACTAGTATCATTACTACCATCATCACCATAAACCGCTGCAATCGCAACCACAAGCATCACCACCTCCGCAACCACCAGCACCATCACCACCACCACCACCACTATAATTATAACATACTTTAACCTGATGTTTGCCGTTTAGTTGTCCGTTTTAATAACAGACTTGGCTGAATGCATGGATGTGTATATGTATGACTGCATGTGTACGTTTATCTCCTCCTCTATGCACATGTATGCATGTATGCATATGCTTGTCCATCAGTATATTTGTATATGTATGTGTATGCAGGTATGTCTGTTTGTCCGCTTGTATATGTATGTGTATGTATAGTTATTAGTGCGTAGATGAGTATTTGTGAATTTGACTATGTGGATATGAGGTCGTGAGTGTATTCGTGTGCATAATGTGCGTATATATATATATATATCCATGTATTTGCATGTGTATGCATATATGTATCCGTGCATATGCGTGTATGTAATTGTACGTCTGTATATATTTGTCTCTGCGCATATGTGTGCATGTATTTGCGCAGGTCCACGGATATATGAGTATGCACATTTTTGTGCGTGTGGAAATTTGTGATGAGTGTATGTATATTTGCCTGCGTACATATTGGTGCACTTACGCATGTATATTTATATATGCATGTGCATAATGTGCGTATATATATATATATAAATATATGTATGTGTGTATATATATATATATATATATTATATATATATATATATGTGTGTGTGTGTGTGTGTGTGTGTGTGTGTGTATGCACACGCACAAATATTGTGTATTAGCGTGTTTTTCTGTCTGTTTGTTTATTATCCCGCCTTATCCTTTTCATACAATTGAGGATCGTGCCTGGATTAAGCCGGATAAATACAGAGAAATCTTATCGACAGTCAGATAGACAGACAGGCGAACAGACACGAACAGAGACATAAACACACAGAGTTGCTTAGACAGACAGGTGCACAGTCACACATGCAGAGAGAGAGAGAGAGAGAGAGAGAGAGAGAGAGAGTCGCACACATACACACACACACACACACACAAGCCGAGTTAGAGTCGAGACATACTAGGCAACCAGAAACAGATAAACAAGATATATATATATATATAAAGAGAGAGAGAGACAGACAGAAGTCAGACAGAGGGAGGAGAGATGAGAAAGAGAGAAACAGAGAGAAGAGAAGGATAAAGGTAGACAGAGGCAGAGGGAGACAGAGAGAGTAACAGAGAGAAGAGAGAGATAAAGATAGACAGAGGCAGAGGGAGAGAGAGAGATTTAAGAGAGAGCGAGAAAGAGAGCGAAAGAGAGACACGTACCTATACACGTTCATAAAGAAACAAGAATATAAAATAATTTTATCCCCGAGTTTTCCCTTCCGCCATGTCAGCTTTCTTTTTCTTTTCTTCTTTGTTTTTGTTTTTATTGTTTCATATTAATCTTCATCGTTTATTATTATTATTATTTTGCTTCCTTCGACAGAAGGTCACAAAGATTATTTTGTAGAAAAGGAATTAGGTTGCAGCGAATCCTTAATGAGATCTTCTGATTCTAATGTGGCTTTTTTAGAAATAAAAATACTTTTTAATCCGAAGACAATTACTGGGAACTTGCTGTTTGAGTTTTTAATGAACTTCAACTTGGGATTGAAACTGCACTCGTTACATCCACGAACTTACCACGTGGGTGAACAGCCATTATTGTTGGCTGCTTAACCCTTTAACATTGTGATTCCTCTGTCAAATGCGATGCTTATTTGTTCGCTTTTTGAATTAGCTTTGAGCTTCGAATGACGTGATTGCTTATTTTTAGAATGACATTGTAGGTTAAGTGTGAGAGACTGAATCTGGCTGGTTTGAACATGAAACAAGAAGAATATTTAGGCCGGATGTGGCCGTTTTGAACAAAAGATGGAACCTCTAAGGAATCGTTCGACCTACGTTAATTTGTACTGGTTTCGGTCATTTGACTGCGGCCATGCTGGAGCACTGCCTTTAGTCGAACAAATTGACCCCAGGACTTATTCTTTGTCAGCTTAGTACCTGTGTAAACAGACGCTTTGCAACCACTTGTTCTCGGGTTCAGTCCTAGTGCGCAGTACCTTGAGCAAATATCTTCTACAATAATTCCAGGCCGACCAATGACTCGTTGGCGAATTCGGTTGACGGAAACTGCGTGAAAGCCCGGCTGTGTGTGTGTGTGTGTGTGTGTGTGTGTGTGTGTGTGTGTGTGTGTGTGTGTGTGTGTGCGTGTTTTTGTGTTGTGTGTGTTTTTTTTCCTGCCAGCGCTTGACAATCGGTGTCGATTTGTTCATGTCCCCGTAACTTAGCGGTTTGGTAAAACAGACCGATAGACAATGTACCATACTTAAAAAATATGTATTGGGAACGACATTTTTTGACGAAACCCTTCAAGGCGGTGCCCCAGGATGTCAGCAGTCTTGTGAGTAAAACAAGTAAAAGCTAAAAGTTAAAACCACTGGCTTCAGTTGGATATATTCGTGACACATCCCACATTGTCCCTGTTATCTTAGATATATAAATGTGAAGTACACGGGTAAGAGGGGTCAGTAGCACTTTTTCTAGTTTGACATAATATTACCTCCGTATCACCAAGATCTGAAATATATCACCCTGATTGCCTGGTCCTTTAATATGCTAACACATCTATAACTCTTAAGCTAATATTAACGAAAATATTATCGAGATAAACGAGAATGCTAATATGTTATATAACATTTTCCCCCATGTAGCCGATATCAACAAATATCTCAGGCAGATAACCGAGTTCTTCAATATGGTAATATCTTAGGACCAAATAGCCAATAACATCAAAGGCCAGTTCTTCAAATATATTTATATTCTCCACATATAATGTCAAGGGATATCACACAGATAAGCCAGTTTACCGATATTTCAATACCTTTCATTCATATCACAGGCACAGGCGTGGCTGTGTGATAGCAAATTTCCTTCCCGTTTAAATTGTTCGGGGTTCATTCCCATTGCATAGCACCTTGAGGAAGTGTTTCCTACAATAGTCCCATGTCGACTAAAGCCTTGTGAATGGATTTAGTAGACGAAATTGAAAGAAACACGTATATATATATATATATATATATATATATATAATATATATATATATATATATATTCACTTATTCCTTATTTTCTCCTTATTCTATATTTTCTCTTATTTCATTCCTGTTGAAGAGACTTTCTCACTTTCCCGAGCGTCAAACTATTAATCCTACTTGTTGTTCATACACCTGTGTTCGTCTTTGGTTTCTCTGTAAATTTCAACTATGTATATATATATATATCTACAGAGAGAGAGAGAGACAGAGAGAGAACAGAGAGAGACAGAGAGAGAGAAAGAGATACATATATACACTTATAATATATATATATATATATATATATATATATATATATTAAACTAATAAACTAATATGTTCACTCTAATTATTTTTACTGAGTATATCCAGTTCACTTTTTTGTTTTCCTTGTTTTATCTTTTGTTCTTTGATTTGCCTTTATACATACATAAATACACACACACACAGACACGCACACACACACATATATAATAAATGTGTGTGTATGTGAATGTGTATACGTGTGTATGTATATTTATGTGTGTGTGTTTGTGTTTGTTTCTCACCACCGCTTGACAATCGTTGTTGGCCTGACTAAATACCGTCATGGCGGTGGCTCAGCATGGCTGCTGTCCAATGACTGAAGCAAGTGAAAGGCTAAAGACTGCAAAGCTACCCCCAACTGACTAATAGTGCAACACAGTTTCTCTCATCTTTATCCAATATTTTCAAACATATTTTATCTCTATTCTAATTTATCCCTGCCACGCTCATCAGGCCCATCGTGCACGCGCATCGAGCACTTCATGCACGCCATTTTAACCCAGACTATTCTAGAGGAAGGAAAAAATCTCGGCCAGACGTTTTAATTCTAAGATAAACTCTTTCTCTTAACGATTTAAATAGCTTTATCCTATATTCTTGAATACTAGACGACATTGTTCCAGATTTTGGCTTCCAGCTTCCAGAAGCACTACCAATTATCGAATATCACAAGAGATTTGCTCTAGTTAATAAGCACTCATCTATAATGGGATCATACAAAATTCAAAGAACATTAAAAAACATAATTCCAAATAAACAACCAATAACAAACAATTCGACAGACAAAACAAAACTAGGTTAATGTTGTGACACTGTTCTCATTTGCTTTCCGTATTTATTTTGTTATTTTTGTGATATTTGCTGATATATTAAATATTCGATTTCGTAGTAGCTTCGTTTCTCGCTGTAGTTGTTGTTGTTGTTCTTCTTCTTCTTCTTACTTATCATTATTAATTTTTCTTTCTTTCTTTTTTTCTTTCTTTAAACCACTCCTGCTTTTGTTATTAAGTCTATATTGTTATTTTAACTGTTGTTCTTGTTGTTCTTGGCGGTGCTGTTCCCTTTTGGCATACAAATGCCCTTAATGGATTTAATAAGCGCTTTGCCTGGCTTCGTGGCATTCTTGGCTTCTTTCTTTCATTCTTTCTCTCCTTCCTTCTTTTCTTGCTTCTTTCTTTACTTCACAATCCATTTATTGTGTAATTTCCGTAGAGTAGAACTGCACATTAAGCAAATCATCCACCTACAGATGTATTGTTGTACAATAAATGCATATGTATGTATATACGTACGGATGTACACACACACACACACACACACACACACATACACTTATATATGCATACACGCATATATATATATATATTGTATTTATTCATACATATATTTATGTATATACATACGTATGCATACATATATGTATATACATATATATATATGTCTATATATAGCTATATAGATATCTATGTATGTATGCATTTATGCGTGCATGCATATATACATATATATATATATATATATATATATATATATAATATACATATATATGTATATATGCATCTATGCGTGCACGCATATATGCATATATATATATACTTACATACAGATGAGTGCTCGTTCACACAGAAGCATAGCATCTACGACCAATGTAATATCCGTACGTAGCTAATCAAACGCACACACACATGTATATATATCTAGGTGGTGGGCATATCAAGCCTGCCGGTTTAACACAATCTGCTGGCCGGTTGATTACTTTTGCGGAGCTCGCTCTATTGCACTCGCTCGCAATAGGCTTTCGGCAGGGTTTCTCGTGCCATATCGACGCCAACCCAAAGAAATACATAGAGACCAGTGAGTAAGAAAGAGAAGAAACTGTATAGAAATGATGAGTAAAACGTAAAATGTTTAATAGCCACAATAGTAATGCGGTAAAGTCGTGTTTAAAGTCATGTATGTGACAGATTCGAAAGTTATTCTTAGAAACACGTTGCATTCATCCACTGGATAACCGGAAGAATTGTAGGAAAGGATGAATTAATTTTGGTGAGAGCATGAAGAAATCTGTTTCAATTCGGATTAAGAAGGTGTGTTAGGATGTTGAACGCCTTCAATATGAAAAAGAAGGCATTTGTATCCATTAATCTAAGAAAGAACACAGTCAATAATCAACTTGTTTAGTTTGTAGTCGATATTTGTTCTTTTAAACTCCATATATGTTTCGATAGTGTCGTGACGTTTTGCTTTGTCTTCTTGCGTAAACGAGTGCGCATGCTGAATATGCATGCTACCCAGAGTTCTATTAAATTTAGAATTTAATAGAGTTCTGTATAAGGTCTATGTGTCACTCTGTATCGTTGTAGTTATTGATGGAAAATTTAGTGTAATATACGACACTTTTTTATTGAGGCGTTTACTGTTTAAAGGGCAAATACCTCAGTGGGGACAATTGCATTAATAACGCATGTAATAAAAGGAACAAATTTATTCCATTTAATTCGAGATAATGAAGAAGCGAAATTATCTGTACAGCTGTAACTTCAAGGTTATGGCTATCAAATATTTTATGGAACTTACGGTTTCGGAAAGTGCTTATTAACTAAACTTATAAAGGATCGGGTAATGATAAATATGACATTGGAAATGAAAGAAGGAGGTTTCCATATAACATCCCTTCTTCTGGTGTTGATAGCATTAGGGATTTTGTGTGTGGTGTTGGGAAGGAATATATTCTATTCTATTGCTGTTGCCGTTTTCTAATTAAAGCTTCATAGTAAAATACAGGAGCCTGGTTAAAAGTCTCACCCTCAGAAATTCTGGAAATTTTATCATTAATTCTTCAGAATGGTAAAGGATAATTCGATTCTTTGTAAAGATAACCTATGACTTCATTTGGTTTTCTACTAGTGCTGTAATGTCTAAAGAGTTGACTATATTAGCATTGACACATACAGTAATCTTAGGGTCAAAATTTTTATAAGTATTAATTAAATTGTTTTCGAAGTCTGTCTAATTTATGGTCATTCTTATTACAGGTTAAGTTCCGACAGACGTCACTGTATAACCATAATTCTGTGAAATCAAATTTGGAGAGCAGTTGTCTAAAATAAATAATCCACTTGAATGACAGGCTTCGGTTCCATCAAAGACGCCCACAGGGAGATCAAAACGCTCTGAGCTTTAGGAAAAAGGATCATCGACAGATTGCGGAATCTTCTAGCAAGCATAATGACAGCCATGCCCTAATGCATGATAATAACATATCTGCTGCTGAATTGTAAGGCTTTCATTAACAGCATTTCGCTAACAGAAGGGGAAAATTCAACGATGTCGGATTGTGTGAATTTAGTTTTGTTTGTTGTATAAATTATATAACCAACCTATTACTGAAGAGCAACCTTTCTAGAATGGATTGGTTAGAAAATTACATAATTCTATAATTATTTCTACCAAGTATGACATTGACAACACTACCTAAATCCCTTTTAGTAAGATTAATAAGCTTGCATTAAGGATCAGTTATAAAATTAGGTTTATAGTATTTTAAGGTAATCCGTGGAAACCTAACAACTAAACCGTCAATTTTATTGTCTAACTTAAAGACCAAAGTTAACTGTTTTGTTTCTTTGTTAATAAGGTATTAGCACTAGCTTTCTTATAAATCTTTGTAATGTTACAATTTTTCTCAACCTCATCAATGCTTTATTCTATCTGAAGCGACTTGCAATTTGCTAGAATTACGGCAATGCTTCAAGTCACTCATTAAAATTTCCTGGAAGGTATCAGAATAATTTTCTGAACTTTATCTTCCTTATCATATTCAGGAGGTCGAATTAAAAAGCTTTCGGTGCTCTAAGCTTTGAGGGCAATTTTTTGTCTTTGATCTAAATTTTCATTTAGATAATTCCTCATGCAAATTTTTACGTAACAGTACACTTTCCAACTTACGTTTTGAAAAAGATGCTTGCATTTGCGATGCTTCCTCATATGACCATTGCTCTCTGGGATAGTGATGACGGTATAGTTTTTATTGAGTATAGATAGGAATGAATATGCGTGTGTGTGTGTCTGCGCGTGATACATAGATCTATACATTAGTATATCTAAATTATCTATCTCTTTGTCTCTATCTTTTTATATCCGTCTCCACCTCTCTCTCTCCCTCCCTCCCTACACACACACATATATATATAAAGAGAGAAAGAAAGAAAGAAAGAGAAAGAGAGAGAGAGGCGCATGGCTCAGTGGTTAGAGCGTCGAGCTCACAGTCATGAGGTAGTGAGTTCGCTTCCCAGACCGGGCTGTTAGTTGTGTTCTTGAGTAAGACACTTTATTTCATGTTGCTCCAGTTCACTCACCTGTAGAAATGAGTTGCGATATCATCGGTGCCAAGCTGTATCAACCGTTACCTGTCCCACGGATAACATCGGTGGCGTGGAGATGGAAGGCCGGTATGCATGGGCGGCTGCTGGCCTTCCATAAACAACCTTCCCTGGACTTGTGCCTCGGAGGGTAACTTTCTAGGTGCAATCCCAATGTCATTCACGACCAAAGGTGGTCTTCTCCCTTTATATATATATATATATATATATATATATATATATTATATATATATATATGTATGTATGTATGTATGTATGTATGTATGTATGTATGTATGTATGTATATGTATGTATATGTATGTATGTGCACATATAGATGGATAGATAGACAGACAGACATTATGATTTTGCTTATATAATACCAATAAGCAGCTGTCAGAACTGAATAAACTTATGCTCCAGAGTAAAGCGTTAGGCGAGTACAGAGCAGACTATCAATTAATGAATGACAAAAGGACAGGAGTCACGTAATCACCTCAAATTAGCTTACGGCTGTTTCTGCCGTAACAAGCAGTGCACTCAGAGCTGAGTGCACAAAATGCTCGCAGTAATTTTCTGGTGTATTTCAACGTGTATATATAAATTATGTACAAATGTGTGTTTATGTTGTTTATGATGCATAGGAGAGATCTATTAGTGTATATTGTATGCATGTGGGTAGGTGCATTGGGATATGGGAGAATGTATGGGTGTAATATGTGTGCGAATATTTGAGACAACACGTGTGTGAGGGTATTTCATGTGTACAAAGGATATTGCGGTTTGTGTGCGTGTGTACATTAGTATTGCAGAGAATAAAGGAGCGAAGGGGTACATGAATAGATAGGTAAAGATATATGTATCATAGAGAGAGACAGAGATAAGAGACAGAGAGAGATAAGAGACAGAGAGAGATAACAGAGATAAGAGAGAGAGAGAGATAAGAGACAGAGAGAGATAACAGAGATAAGAGAGAGATATATACATAAGAGAGAGAAAGATAAGAAATTGAGAGGGAAGAGAAAGAAAGAGAGAGGAAGAAAGTATGTGTACTTATTCTGTACATCATTGATTTCTTTTCTGTCCCCGAGGGCAGCAATTACATAATGAGACTAATAGAATTTTGAAAATACCATTAAAACCATAAATAGACAGATAGATAGATAGATAGATAGATAGATAGATAGATAGATAGATAGATAGATAGATAGATAGATAGATAGATAGATAGATAGATTGATAGATGGATGGATAGATGGATAGCTAGATTGATAGACAAGATATACAGAGAGAGAGAGAGAGAGAGAGAGAGAGAGAGAAATATCAAAAAGGGAGAAATAGAAAGATACCTGTGTATGAGCTCCTATATTTATTTCTAATAATACATGTGTGTGTGTGTGTGTGTTCATGTTACCACGGAAGCCGTATGTAGTGTTGTGAATGTGCAAATGCGCACGTGTATATGTATGTGTATATATATATATATATATATATATATATATATATATTATATATATATATATATATATATAAATAAATATATATACATATGCATACGCACACACACGCATATATGCATACATATAAACGTTTGAATTTGGCGACTAAACTACTGGACGGAATGTGCACAGATGCACATTCATACACCACATCACGCACTCACACAATCCTCTATGAATGCATCGTGTATACATCTGCATGTGTTTTCACGTGCTCTGTGTATGTGAATATATATATACATATGTGTGTGTGTGTGCGTGCGTGTGGCTATATACTAAATGGAGATAGATTCAGGAATAAAGAAATCCGTCATCATCATCGCATCATTACTTTCGGCGTTCTTCAGCGTCACGTTTAAAGACGCTTGTTGGTCGGTCTTCGGCTGTTTATTGCCATCGATGTGAAAAAAGATATTTAGGAATCTTCATTATTCTGAGATAATTACGTAAAACAGATGCCTGTATTAAGTTCTAGCTATAATATTTTCCACTGAAAGCTGTGTCAATTAAGCAAGACGCGGACAGAATATAAAGGAAATAAGATTTGTATTTATAATACTTCAACTGTTTTACTGTATTAAACAGTGTATATAAAGAAGTTGAAAATCGTTATTTGCTCCGTGTTCACCAAGAGCTAATACGATGGTATGCATTTTTATTCGTAATACCTTCCGGCAGATTCGAACGCAAATATGCTAGGCGTGAGAGAGAAACATCTCCCTCTTACAACGACAATGTGTTCATAATACTCTCGGTTCTTTGGTGCAAGGGATTCTCGGACATTTGGGTATCGATACGTTGAGTTTCGTCAGCCAGAAGTTCCAGGAACTTTGAGCATAAACAAGCTGCTGGCTTTGTTTATAATTTCAGCGAAGAAGCTGTTTTTCTCTGATCAGTGCTGATATCTGCCAGTCAATAAAAATTTGTTATTTTGAAATTTCGCTGTACACAGTGTAAAGAACGATATTTAATCGGTTTGCAGATATCAGCACCATTTGCTTGTTTTATGCTCAAAGTTACTGGCACTTCTGACTGACGGGACACAACATATCGAAACTCCATCTTCTCAGAGTGAGACGAGTGTGTTATCAACACGTTGTCGTCGTAATAGGGTGAGGTTGTTATTCTGTGACATACACAACAGTGTCTAGCATACTTGCGTTCAAATCTGCCAAAACGCATTAAGAATACGGATGTAGTTCATCTTTTTAATAAAGAAATAGATTTGCTGCAAAGACGGAAAATTATAAAATAGTGTAAGGCTACAAAAATATCTTGTAAAGGCCAAAAGCAATGGCATGCAAATAGCAACATTGCATGGTAAAACAGCTTTCCGAAGTCAGAAATTGTTGTGGAAAAGATGATATTTTTTTTTCAGTTATTCGATCAACGGTTCATTGGCTGATTGACTGAGTGCGATGAGCCTTTAAATTGCAAGTATAATTCACACAAAGGGATTCGACACAGTCTTCGTCGATCCGAATTTACTTACAAGGTTTGAATAGCTGCGAGGCTGAGATAAAAATATTTTCCCCAAATTTCACGTGGTCGGATTGAACCCGGGAGCTCATGATTGTGTAGCGGACTACTTAACTAATTAGCCACGCTGCGTGCACATGACATTATTACAACCACCAACACCAACACCAGAACTGCAACACCACCGCCACCACCACCACCAACAACAACAACACCACCACTAACACAATACAACCACCAACACCACCCCTACTAACACCAGTACCATCACCACCACCACCACCAACACCATCATTACTTTTGTAAGATTTTATTCAAGTTTCGACTGCACGTTCTTCAGATTTCCAGTTACCAGAACTCAGTTGTTGAATTATTGTACAACTGGCCGAATATTCCACACACACTTACCTGTAACATCAACGCGATCCTCGGAGAGATTAAAGCTAACGGCGTACGAGAGAAAGACCAACCGCTTTTAATCACTGGTACCATCCATTCGAATGAGCTTCCGAACAACGCATCGTTTCCATAGAGACATATCTCTCATAATACTTGAATTATTAGCACATGACTCAGGTAGAACACACGTACATAAGGTTTCACACTGGAGGATCGAACCCCGGAACTTGTGGTTGAGAAAAGAACTATTTAGCTATTGGGCCACGATGCGTTTCGCCACCATCATGCACGTGATTTACGTCAGCGATACTTCAACTCTGTTTGCTTAA
>NC_043009.1:66377019-66387019 GCF_006345805.1 Octopus sinensis
AGATGTGACGTCATTGATATATTATAGGGTTTAATATTTGCAGCAACCGCCAGTAGGGGGAGTTGTAAAAACGATTAAGCACCGAACTAGAATGCTACACAGTATTTTAATTCCGTCAGAAATCTAAATGAAAAATAATAAAGGACCGTAATTAAATATGAAATACCCTTGGGGTATACAGTTGCGGCTCTTAGCATTGTGAGTTCAAATTATGATGAGGTCATCGTTACTTTTACTCCTTCCATAATCGATAAAAAGTAATAGCGGTCAAGTGTTAGCGTTAGTTTAATAGATTTTGCCCACCTGTTCACCTCCACCCCAATCTCAGCACTTTCACATCATCGGACATCAATTTCTGCTGTAACTACTGCTTTAGTTCAGATAACCCATGAAGGCCACAACATTTCATTTCTTCCTTCCAATAAGCCTATTTTTTTTATTTAATGGAAAAACATGAACATCACAACACCTCAGAAATATTGTTCTAGCAGAAAAGAAATAATTCCCTGTCCTATCAAATGTGAAGCCGCTTTGAATGTAGTTTTACTTTAATTCAATTAAGCTTCGTCCGGAAATGTTTATGAAGACGACACGCTTACTTCAATTTATTACCCCAACTCTACTGAACATTAACGATAACAAAAACTCTGTGGCTGGGTATACCCGGGAATAGTATACGTAAACTCTTACCAAAACCGAATATCAAACCCCGTTTCTGTCTTCGCTTGTATCGGAAATATATTTAAGAATACACCTAATTCTTGTTTCTCTTCTAATCTTAAAAACCATGTCTGTGTAAGAAAATGACGCTCGTCCATCTCAGTAAACCGTCGAAGCGGAGGCCATAGCACGAGTATTTATTTAGATTCTGCAGATTGCAACAGGAGATAGATAGATCACTCATACAGGAAACTTGTGTATGGGGAATTACACCACCGTAAACCGTTTTTCCTGCTAAGGTATCTCCAGCATATCAAACATCTTGAAGATTGTTGCTAAATATTTAATGAAAGTCTTGAAGCGGGTTTGAACTCTTGACACTTGGGATCGTAATTTAATACCGTAGCTATAAAGACTTCTATAATTACTATTTCTGCTACGAGCTTTTTCACTGATGTGTCATCATAATTAATGAAACCAGACATAAATGTCCATAAAGCCTCTCAAATTTACTTAAATGAGAAACAATACCGTCCTTAAAACCCGTTACATCTCCTCCATCAAGACACACATAAAAACAGCACACATACGCCAAAGTAACTGTAGTATTAACAGGTTGTCTGGAGCCAAGTACTGAGCTTAGATGCACAAGTGCAGAGGAAATGCAGCTGTTGCACTCTGACCGTGCGTGTCACCTTGCCCGTCTTTAACTGTTGCCATTTCCAGAATCTTCAAACATTAAGAAATGAACTTCAGAAGACAAGAACACAAAATATGTAGAATGTAATAAAGCATTCTGTTGGCTTCACTGCAGAATATCGTAGTATGCAGTATTGTCATATGCCAGACAGAAACGGGGTCTAACTGTAGAAGAACAGGGCTTTGTCCACAACATCCGGACCGTCTGCCTGCGCTCCGTAGTCATTTGAGTAACCCAACAACGCCTATATTGATTGATATTGTTGTTGTTTAGGAAGAAGTTGGTTCTGGAAGGAAAGTCGTGTTTCAATTGCAACCAAGCATCGCATTTTCCTGCCAATGTACGACATTATCCATTGTTTCATTTTCTTTATGACAGTATGGTAGACATCAGGAAAATTTGGTTTGAAGCACAGGCCGCCATTGTAGTTATGCGTATCGAAGAGAATTATGACAAACGATATTCCAGACACGACCAATTCGTTGAATGTTTATTCAGATGTAATGATTAAAATTACATTTTTCCAATGAGTCGTTCATCTTTTTTAAATGTCTCGTGACGTTTATTATTTCTCCGAAATTTCGACCTTTTTGCACGGTATCCAATCAACTCTTTGACAGCTCAATCAATAGGGTCGGGTGAGGTCGAGTAAGGTTCTACGCTAGGTTCCGAACTGGGGGAAAGATATATGGGGGAATGTATAATTTGCATGAAGTGTACGCTGAGTCTAAAGGCACCGCATTGTCTGTTTTGGACAGCGCCATTTAGCGAAGGTTACAAACAGGAGGACTAATGTCTACCTGGAAAATGACAAACTATAAATCACCAAACACCAATAATGAAAAGAACAAGAAAACATACCTTGCTGACGCAGTATGAAATTTGTATTAACTATTTTAGGGTTGCAAGTCACCGGTGACGTTGTACATCACGTGATTGTCTATTATCCTGTAATTCGGTTCAACAACTACAAGTTCGCTGAAGATCTCTTTCTTGAAATTCCTGGATTCTTGCCCGAAATCATGACAAAGAAGTTAACTAAATACCTCTGGTGGTTTTGATATATTCATGTCTAGATATGTATTTTTCTGTCACTAAATCCCTCTCTTTATGCTTTTGTATTGAGCTCACTCTTTTCTAACACATAAAAACAATTTACTGAGTTCTTTGGTGTTAATATTTAGTTCTCCTTGTCTTTCACACAATCGAACACCACCGCACCACAATTTGAATCTTTTAATGAGGAATGCAGGACCGCTTGTGTTTGTAAAAACGAAATAAAGAAACATTAAATCGTCATACATAGACGCCCAATCGGTTACAGAAGTATCTAAAGAACTTCGAAGTTCTGTGGGGATAACTCTGTAAGTTTAGAGTAGGCAAAGACTTCTATAATTACTGTTTCTGCTACGAGCTTTTTCACTGATGTGTCATCATAATTAATGAAACCAGACATAATTAGGAATATTCTAAATGTCTATAAAGACTCTCAAATATACCTGGATGAGAAACATATTTTTGGATATGTATAAGACATGGTGAGGGGAATCCTTTTGTGAGTGTAGATAACAATAGTTGGAGTCCAATATAGACCATCACCCTCGATGAAATTGCTTCTGATTTTCAGGCATTTACCTTTCATACGCCTACAATAATGTTATTAAGAATTTAATACATTAGACTCACACTTACTGCACTCTACTACTCACTGAATTCATCGATCTATCTGTCAATCTGTCTGTCTACATATATGTCGATATCTATTTATCCATCTATATATGTATCCTGCTAAATAAGTAACTAACTGACTATACATCCTTATATGTAACTATAAGACCCCGTTCGGTCATCAATGACTATCGGATTGCACCCAGAGGGTTCCCCTCCGAGACACAAGTCCAGGCAAGGTTGTTTATTGATGACCAGCAGTCGCCCATGCATATCAACGTCCCCTCTTCACGGCACCAATGTTATCCAACGGAAAAGCAAATGACGATACAGCTTGGCACCAGTCACGTCGAAACTCATTTCTACACCTAAGTAAACTGGAACAAAATAAATAGTCTTGCTCAAGAACACCAACACACAGTCCAGTTCGGGAATCGAACTCACTACCGCATGATTATGAGCCCGACACTCTAACCACTGAGCTATGCGACTTTATATATATATAATATATATATATATATATACATGTGTGTGTGTGTGTGTGTGTATGTATATATATATATATATATTAATATTTATATATATATAATTTATATTTGTATATATGTATGTATACATATATAAATAAATATATATATGTATATATATATAATATATATATATATATATAATATATATATATATATATATATATAATATATATATATATATATAATTTATATACATATATAAATATATGTATATATATATATATATATATATATATACATATAAATACGCACTGTTTATTTGAGAGATACTTGGGGATAGACATATGGATGGACAGACAGACACACAGACAGATAGACATATAGATATGTGTGTGTGTTGTGTGTGTGTGTTTGAGCGCGTGCATACGTACACATACACTGGCACACACAAGTAATTATGTAAATATATAAAGGGGGAGAGAGAGAGACCCTAAAAGAGAGAAAGAGCAACAAAGTCAAATTTGTACGCAAACTTGCATTATATAAACAACGCATGCTCATGAGAATACACGTACACCATACACACACACACACATATATATAAACTCATATACATGTGTGGATGTGGGTGTATATGTATATATATATATGTGTGTTTGTGTATATGCGTGTGTGTGTGTGTATGCGTGTGTGTGTACAAACGCGCACGCTACACAGTATTTGAGGATATGTAGAAGTAAAGAGTCTTATGAGTGTATGGTAAAATGTGTGTGTGTATATATGGATGTATGAATGCATGTGTAGGTGCATGTATGTTGTAGTTAGGTGTGTATAGGCTTCGATAAATGTACACAATGTAAACACGTGTGTCATTAACACAAATCACTGATTCCTTGCCTGAATCATTCGCGAAAATTGAACATTACGCAAGATGTAACGTTTGCGACACACTAATCTAATAATCCGACCAGATTTGAATGACATTCATAAGCCAGGCCCTTCTATAGAATGATCTATACATGTACATACATACATACATACATACATACATACATACATACATACATATATACATACACACCTACATACATACGTACATACATACATATATATATATAATATATATATATATATATATATATTATATATATATATAACACATATATATATGTGTGTGTGTATGTATATATATATATAGAGAGAGAGATAATATCATATAGATAATTATAAAATATCTACAGGTATATATATATATATATATATATATATATACGCACACATAAATATATATGTATATGTGCGTGTGTGTACACATGCACACATATGCATATATGTGTGTGCGTGTTTGCCTATGTGTGAGTACATGTATATGTATATATGCAAATATTCATACGCATTTATATATGAGACGTGTTTGTGTATTTCGAGAGGTGAGAGTTTTGTATGTGTGTGCGTGTGTGTGTGTATTTCTGTTTCTGTGTGCATATATCTGTACACTTGTATCTCTCAGTTATTCCTCAAGCATACTCACGCACACACACACACACACACATACACACACACACACACGATATATACATATTTATATAAATGAACTCTATGACGAGATCTGCAGGAAGGAGCGCATAATCGGAGTTATATAACACAGCGCCTCTCTTTCTCACCTTCTCTCCCTCTCTCACTCAGTATATATATATATGTGTGTGTGTGTGTGTGTGTATGTGTGTGTATTTATGTATACGGCAACGGCGCGTTTACCGTACGAGAGCACACAACCCCATTTAGGTTTTCCCAAGCTTTGCTGCCGCATGAAAACAGGTCCATTTGCGTCAACACCCAGACACGGTTAACCCACGTCACCGGTGCTCTCTACCCACAAAGGAAAACATAATCGAAGAACCGTAAGATATATTCAGGCAACTGAATTTTACGTCAATACCTTTAACAACTAGTAACCCCGTATGACGTGAGGAACTTCCTTGGATCGAGCCTACGTACCTGAGGTGAATTACATCGTGTTGTGATGGAAGTTTTCTGACTGATGACAGAGGATGCACACGAAGAATCGTTTCACGGCTCTCCTGCAATATGTCAGCAGAATGTCAGGCATTAGGATGTCGTCTGAAAGCTTCCGAGTAAAAATGACGTCGATAAACATGAGATTAGCCGACCATGGACGAACCGTTGTTGTATTAGCTCTCGTTTTGTAGGGTGAGATTTTGTAATCCAGTGACTGCAAAATGAGAAGATTAATATAATCCATGATGCCGGAAAAGGATAGGGTGGCAGATAAGCTACTAAATGTTTTTTTTTTTGTTCAGCAACATAACCGATGTTCTCTGTTGAATTATCAGTTTATGTAAAGCGACCAGCTGGCAGAACCGTCAATACGCCGGACGAAACGCACAGCGACAGTTAGTCCGTCATTACGTTCTGTATCCCAATCCTGCCGTAGTTGACTTGGCCATTCACTCTTTCGGAATCGATAAAATTTGCACCAGCTGAGCACTGGGATGTAATCGATGTAATCGATTTATTTCCACCCACAAAATTGCTAGTCTAGTGCCATTAATTAACAGGAATATTGCGCCAATATACTCATATATATTACAGAATCGTTAGCACGTCGGGCAAAATGCTTATCGGCATTTCGTCCGTCTTCACGGTCAAATTACTCCGAGGTCAACTGTGACTGGCATCCTTTCGGGATCGATAAAATAAGGACCAGCAGGGCAAAAGCTGCTGGCCCCTAGCCAAAACTTAAAGCCATTGTTATGAATTTATATAAATCACACAAACAGCTGTCTCGAAAATGTCATCTCCATAGTATCTGCGATTTGCACCAAGCTGTGATGACTAAAAGATCATATAATGCGATACGACAAAAGGAAAGTCCTGAAGGAAAAAAACTATAAATTATAGACCTGAAATAGACATACATGTAATATATATGAGTCTATTGGCGCAATATTCCTGTTAATATCCCTCTTTAAAATCTAGTCGTAACAGAGCAGATATAATAAGGAATGAATGAATGGAGGAGAGAGATTCTGTAAAGTAGTGGAAATACGTCGCCCAACAGACATTAACTAGGACGTAATCAAACCAACACCGTTTGTCAAGCGGTGGCGGGGGCCAAATACAAATACAATTATACATATATACGACGGGCTTCTACATAGTTTTCATCGACCAAATTTACGCTCAAGGTATTAATCGGTCCGGGGTTTTACACAAGGTGCTACACACTGGAACCGAACCTCAAAACACCTGACTGCAAAGCGAGTTTCTTAGACACACACACCTAATCCCTAACCCTATCTCTTACTCTGAGCCATTTGATAAGAACTTTTTAAATATATAACAAGTACATACAAAAAGTAACAAAGAAAAGTTTTAAAATAAAATAAGTGGACCCTACGCCTGTTTCGATGGTGATTATTGCAATTGTTTGGTCACCTGGACTGCTTACTCATAGTACCCCTCTGTCGTTTATCGCCAGCTTCCCACCCTTTCAGCCTGGCAGTGTTTAACAAGGCTGTTCCCATCAATTTTGAATACAATCTGTGTAACATGATTGAAGACACATTCCGTCCCCATGATCTCCTTTAATAAGGTTTTGGGATTGATCTGGGGTTACAGGAAAAGACGCATACCCAAAATGCTTCGCCGTGAGATTGAAACCAAGACATCATGACTGCATGGCTAACTTCTTAACAACTCCTTCATGCCTACAAACACACTCACACACACGCACAATACAAGCGTAAATATATTTTCATATGTGTGTATATAAATATATACATGCATACGCATGCACACATACATACATACATACATACATACATACATACATACATACATACATACATACATACATACATATAGAATACAATGTAGAAGAGAACGGAATATAGGTTTCCATATATCTGTATCTAGGTATGTCTTTGCATATACATGTATACACGATGGTTGTCCTCTCCTGAAGTCCAAAAATGACAGTTCTAAAATTTCTTGTTGAGCAGCTTACGCAAATGATTCGATTAGAGTGATCATGTGTTCGTGTCGCGCATTAGCTCCCTCTCTCTCTCTCTCTCTCGCTATCAAATCGACTTTGTCTCAACGGGTTCCCTCTGTACCATACGTCAAGTATTGAAGTGGTCACAAAGCAACGCGACATGAAGTGATTTGCTCAAGACCACCATTGTTTTGTTTCTTATTGACAACAACGTTTTGCGTAAACAAACGCTATAACGAATTCTTGCCTGTTTTAGAATAAAATCCTTTTGATTTCAATATATTTTCTCTAATGAGACCCATTTTCTTGCTGTATATAACATCTCGATTCCATTGTACTCTTTCTAACCGTTAATTTCAAACCTTTCCGTACAATTCCATCAACTTTTGTCCATTTAGTAGGATGGTAGTAATTATTAATTTCTTGAGATTTCGTGTGATGAGATTTCGGATTCTTAGAACAAGCTAGGATTTCTGTGACATCTTAAGAATACAATATTTAAGGTGCTTACCGTTATTATTTTGTTGTCAAAGTAATCCTAGATCTGTGCGTTTCCTTGATTGCTACTAAGCCGTTGTCATCGTCGCGAGGCTTTCTCCTATATATGTATATGCGGTTGCATTTGTTTTCAGTTTATTAGATTTCTTTATAAACATCCTTTTATAACCTGTTCTTGACATGAACGCTCACTAATCGAAGTTGTATCAATAATAAATAAAAGATTATCATTATTATTATTATTATTATTATTATTATTATTATTATTATTATTATTATTATTATTATTATTATTATTGCCTTTGCACAGCTTCTAACGCTACAGATGCACTACGGTATCAGCTGTTCACTACCTGTGAACTAAGGTAACACCTTTATCTTTCGAGCACTTTCCAGAGTATTCGAGTGGTTCCAAACAGTGCTGTTTTCTGCAAGTGCTCCACCCTTATTGCAGCCCCTATTTGTTCCACGTACTTCTCCAGATATTTGCTCACTGTTCCCAAGGCTCCGACAATTATTGGTACTACTGCTGCCACCTTTTTCATCGACCACAACTGCTTAACCTCCCAAGCTAACCTGTCATATCTTTCGATTTTTCTTTCTTCCTTATGTCTAGAAAGGAAGCAGTTAACGGGATTTACCTGCGCTCCTTTGTTGCCTGAATACAATCATCGTCAAACTCTCTTTTTTCGTATTGGTGGAAGTCAGGTTATATAATTAATGGCTTCCAACTTGACTTCGAAACTAAGTACCGAGCATTAATTGCAGTGGATGCAGTCAAACGCGGACCTTTTAAAAATATATATAAACTAGGTCTTTATTCGATCGTATTCACTCTAGTGTAGGCCTAGTACTTCGTTTGCATATCATGTTGGTATGTATACAATGGTTGGTTTCGTTGATTGAAAAGGATCCAATTATTTGCCACAAAACGTTTCTTCGATCTTCTGTTGGTTTCATCAATCACCGATCTCCGATCTCACATTTATAGAATAATATCGAACAGCTTTGAAATACTGAAATATTAAATATTATACACTGCTTAAAAGATCTGAAGTGCTTATTTTTTATAGCATCCACTACATAAAGAGAAACAGGAAAATACAGTCTAATGTCTAAAAAATACAATTAATAGAGACATTTTTGTCATGCCTAATGTAATAATCCGAGAAATTACACCTTATCTTTAATGAGAAGGTAAAAGAAATTTTCTTTTGGACCAAAAATATTCAAGGGAGACAAACACGGAATTTAAAATAGTAAAACTGGTGAAGCATACAAGTTTTAATGAATTCAAATCACATGGCTCTTTGTATTGAGCTCTCGCCCACTTTATGAAATAATTACATTTAAGCATATCACTTTCTGATATCAAATTTTGCTGCTGTTCGATTTTGCCCCTTACCTATACAAAGTCAATAATAAAATTACAAATAATATAGTGTGATCTACTCAATGACAAATAATCCTTCTCAGACAAAAATATCGGCCGCCTTGCAACGAGCAGAAATCAATATTTATCTATTGAGATATTGTATAACAACATTTGACATTCTCATCACTGTGTATATTGAATACAAGATGTAATCTAATAACTACAAGATTGAGTTTAGATACTCTCAACATCTTGTCACTTAATAATTACTACTTGAAAGTGCGGATGAAGAAGTGGATAAGATAAGAGACAACTAACCAGGAGATTGGTAGTTTGTTCCTTCTCGCCATTAATGCGTTATGCTCATGGCCAAGACACATAAATCTCAAATGGATCACTACAGATTGCTAATACTGAGTGGGAACAACTTTACTTGTGCAACAAGTTGGAGCAGCATTGTAAACTTATCAAATGGTTAATTAGCTTCCGATGCTAAATTCAACACGTCTCATAACTTCAGTATTAATCAGCACTCAACCGAGAGTGGAGTTTCAGTTGTCACAGTATTTGGTTTCGAGTACGAGTTATAGGTTGTGTGTAGCAGTGTCTTG
>NC_043009.1:66389519-66424519 GCF_006345805.1 Octopus sinensis
TACAGGAAGTCCACAATGAATGTGTACTTTTAAAAATAATATCGAAGATACACACGCACATACACACACACACACGCACACACACACACACCACACACCACACACACACACACACACACACACACACACACACACACATATATATATATATATATATATATATATTATATATATATAATACATACATATATATGTGTGTATATATATATATGTACACACACACACACACACACACATATATATATATATACATATATATATACGAGAGGGTTCTTTCAGTTTCCATCTACCAAACCCGCTCAAAAGGCTTTGGTCAGCCCGAGGCTATAAGTAGAAGACACTTGTCCAAGGTGGTAGACAGTGGAATTAAACCTGGAATCATGTGGTTGGGAGCAAATTCCTTACCACACAGCCACCTCAAAATCTGATTTTTTTCTAATCCTTCAATCCCGCTGTCCCTTACCCATCTCTCCTTCTTCCACGTAACCGGTGTCCGGCCAGCCATGATCTTTCTTTCTTGGCCTGACTGCCAACCGTCAACACCTCTTGTATCCATCTCCCATGTTCCTGCCTTTAGACTTTCACTTCTTACACGCCAGCTCAATTCGATTCGTTCTCAGTCGAAAGACGCCTGTTGTTAATATCTTGTTGTTTGTATTCGTAACTGTGTACCATGTTTTCTGATTTTTTTTTTTTGCTTATTTGCCTTTTTGCCTTGTTACCATACCCATTCGCTAGCTTCTTACAAAGAAGTCTAATGCTCTTAGACGTTTTGGGAGGCAACCAGCTCGAACCATCTCAAGTGTAACTGCCCGAAATGATATATATATATATATATATATATATATATATATATATATATATATTAGAAGGTCTGGAGATGATGTAGAGGTATTTTATATTAGAAGAAATGAGGTACTCAGAAATTCGGATGGTTTTATATTTACAGATATTTATTTGTATATTACATGTTTTTATACATCATATACCATATATTGGCGCTTTCGTCCATTCTAGTGGAGTTTTCAAATTGAACCAAGTTCTTGTGGTAAAATTCGACCATTTTTATAGTGTTATTGAGTGTGTAGTTGTAGGGAGGGATATGATATATATATGTATATATATGTGTGTGTGTATGTGTGTGTGTGTGTATGTGTGTGTGTGTGTGTGTGTGTGTGTGTGTGTGTGTGTGTGTGTGTGTGTGTGTGTGTGTGTGTGTGTGTGTGTGTGTGATTGTGTGTGTTTGATATATATATATATATATATTACCGGAGTAAACACATAAATGTGAAACAAGGCGGAAAAAAGAGTACTCAAATACCAGTGGTAGAGTAATATGCTTTATTTTAAGCAGCAGAAAATTCAACAAAATCTGTTACTCTGAGTTTCTCGTTGCCGTTCATCAGACAGTTTTTGTTAGAATGGAACTTATATATTAATTCAATCTATACTCTTACAAACGCTACATCTTTAAAAAGAAATGGACTTGTTTGATTGGCCCTTTAGAAAAAACGGTCAATCTTCGAGCGATAAACAAAAAGGTCAAAAATATATGTATATATATATAAAAAAACTTATAAAAATTATAAATCCGAGGAAAAAACCGAGGAAAAAACTTATTGCCGTTAATGAAGACAGTACAAATTAATGCATAGAAATTAAACCTGTTATAAATACTGCAATACATATTTATATTAAAATCCACATATATATATCAACATACACAAAAGGATGCGCGTAAACGCCATACATACATATACAGACGTATGAATATGAATCTAAATTATACACATAAAAGCATGTGTACATATATTCACGCAAACCGTCTCGCACGCAACCTAAAATTCATCTATGTAGCAATTCTCATATACTGAGCAAGGAGGGGGAACGAAAGAAGGGAAAGAGAGAAAAAGGAACGAAGGAGGGGTGGGGAAAAAACTTGTAGCGATATTATTGGCATCTATAGAGGCCAGTATACATACACAAGTTTGAATTGATACATATACATACCGTCGTGTGTATGCGTGCTTAAGCACAAGCATACTTTCACTTACACATACACAGATACGCATGCTTACAAATACATATGCTTTGCTATACATATACTTATATAAACATTCCAAATTTGACAACATTGCTTTTTTAAAAAAAACATTGCTTTTAAAAAATGGGTGCATAATAAAAATATATACGAAAGACATATAAAATAAAATATAACATCCTATTTTGGGTCATTTATAAATAATCAAGGTAATATAAATAATCAAGGTAATCTTATGCAATACAATAACATGAAAACAAAGTTTGTAGGTTTTTCCTAATATATATGTAGAAACAATAAGACTTTGCTATAGGTCCGTCGTAGCGCTCAAGAGTCAAAATCAAAATCAAAATCAAAATACAAAATATATACTCTATCCATATGGTATATTTATATTCGACATTTTAAATTTAGCCGCGTGCCTACATAAGTTCATTAACTCACTTCTTTGATTCAAAGAATTATTGTCTTTGAATAATATGTGCATTTTCTCTAATAAGCAAAGCCTGCACTTGAAATTATATTCGTAAGCTCCATGCCTGTATGGTGCCGCCCTGTCCAGAATGCTCCATGTCACGTTGAAAGGTGGGGCTTCCTTTGTCTTTTAGTTCCCAGACATATTTTGCTAGGCTGGTTTTCTTCCTATTCTCTGGGTATTTAAAAGAATTCTTATGAGAATAAAATCTTGTTTTAAATGAATTTTCTGAAGCCCCTGTGTATGTCTTGTATTCCGATGAGCCTTCCACTTGCACCTTGGCTCTATAAACTACTCCTTTCACTAGACATTTCCCTTCTAACGGACAGGAGCTTTCGTTTTTGAAATTACATTTCTTAATGGGCTCGGCACCATGTCTAATCTCAATTAGCTTCCTATTATGTTGGCTAATGTAAGAGGCGAAATTTCTGCAACAAGAATAGCTAACCTTCAGGGTTCTTCTATTAAATATTCTGTAGAATTTATGACCCTGCTTAAAATGCTTAGAGACTAATCTCAAAAATTTCTTACCTATATTAGTCTTTACGGCCAAATTGAAAGCCGGGTTGAACCACAAAACTTTCCTCGTCCTAGTTCTTCGTGCAGCATTATTATTAGCATTAAGCTGGTTGAACTGGATCTTCTCCGAGAATCCACTATTCTTTAATGCGCTATCGTAATAAGGTGCAGCATTATGGAATTCTGCCTCGTCCGAAGAAATTGAAGATATTCTTCTACCTACATTGCTGACTAAGTTGCTAAGGATAACTGGTGGATGGTTCGAATCTTTGCTAATATACGATAGCTTTTCATTGGGCTTACGGAAAGGTTTAAATCTATCCGATCTTACATTAAAATTTACGTCTAAAAAATCTACACTATTCAGGTTAGTATCTATCGTAATCCGTAAGCCCATCCTTTGAAAGAAAGCTATAAGGTCCTTCCTAAGTCTATCTGATTCATGGCCGTTTAGATTATGCGTGGCTATAAGGCCGTCATCCCTATATAGACCTGCATCTATAATGGGAATTCTATTTTTAGATTATGGAGAATAAAGGCTCTATGAGCATACATAATTCAGCCCCGTCGTATGCCCCCATCGGTACATCGAAAAGAGAATCCTCAGTCTTCTTAATCCAGGTGGAATCCTCGAAAAACAGAAGCGATTTCCTCGCATGCATAATAATTTCAATTTCCGAGCTATCGATGTTGACATACTGCTGGCGAAGTCCAATGCCTTAGGAGCAACGTCCTAGATATCGACGGGTAAAAGTCAATAATGTCGAATTGTGTGAAACTACAATTATTCTTATAGCTAATACCTTTTAACCACTCTAAACTGACTTACTATTCTTCCAAATTCTCAAGTCTACTTCACTATCTAACTTAACTAAAATACGGTCTAAAATATTTTTGCTAATAATTCCTATCTCAGTTTTAGCCGGATTTATCAATCTACATTTGGGGTTTCTACTAAAATTGTCTTTATGGTCTTTCAGAGTAATAAAAGCTGGTCGTGGTGAAAGGTATTCAATCCTATCGCTAATCTTAAGATCGTTAGCTATTCCTCTTGCTTCTAAGTTCACCTCTTTGTATATATTCGTGTTGTCTTTTTTGTATGTGTCCGTGACACTATTCGAAATCAGGCGTTTATAAACGTCCTTATCAAGTGCATATAAGTTCCTTGTCTTGTCAGAATTAACGAAGATCTTATTCGAGTCGTTAATCTCTTAATTTTTTCTCTCATGTTTTTTTGCAATTGGTTGGTAAATTTGCGGAATTTAGTTTTCCTAATAAGCTCGAAAAGGTCTTTCTCGAAGGCTTCTAATTCCGGAATCGGTGGTGGGTTTCTGGGAGATTTAAATCCATATTTGTTACCTTCTATTTTCTGTTTATTATCAAAGAAGAAGGCTTTCCATCTCAGTCTTCTAATAAACTCTTCCGTTTTCTCAATAAGACCCTTGATATATTGTTTCCGTGCAGGGATAGGTATATTTTTCTGAGAAAAATCCAGCGGGTAAAGTTCCATCTTTTTCAGCTGTTTGTTCTTCCTACTTGTGCAGAGTCGCTCAAACTTTTACAAGGAGCGGGTTAGACCGGAGTAAACACATAAATGTGAAACAAGGCGGAAAAAAGAGTACTCAAATACCAGTGGTAGAGTAATATGTAATTAAGAAATGTAATTTCAAAAACGAAAGCTCCTGTCCGTTAGAAGGGAAATGTCTAGTGAAAGGAGTAGTTTATAGAGCCAAGGTGCAAGTGGAAGGCTCATCGGAATACAAGACATACACAGGGGCTTCAGAAAATTCATTTAAAATAAGATTTTATTCTCATAAGAATTCTTTTAAATACCCAGAGAATAGGAAGAAAACCAGCCTAGCAAAATATGTCTGGGAACTAAAAGAAAAGGAAGCCCCACCTTTCAACGTGACATGGAGCATTCTGGACAGGGCGGCACCATACAGGCATGGAGCTTACAAATAATTTCAAGTGCAGGCTTTGCTTATTAGAGAAAATGCACATATTATTCAAAGACAATAATTCTTTGAATCAAAGAAGTGAGTTAATGAACTTATGTAGGCACGCGGCTAAATTTAAAATGTCGAATATAAATATACCATATGGATAGAGTATATATTTTGTATTTTGATTTTTGATTTTTGATTTTGACTCTTGAGCGCTACGACGGACCTATAGCAAAGTCTTATTGTTTCTACATATATATTAGGAAAAACCTACAAACTTTGTTTTCATGTTATTGTATTGCATAAGATTACCTTGATTATTTATATTACCTTGATTATTTATAAATGACCCAAAATAGGATGTTATATTTTATTTTATATGTCTTTCGTATATATTTTTATTAATGCACCCATTTTTTAAAAGCAATGTTTTTTTTTAAAAAAGCAATGTTGTCAAATTTGGAATGTTTATATAAGTATATGTATAGCAAAGCATATGTATTTGTAAGCATGCGTATCTGTGTATGTGTAAGTGAAAGTATGCTTGTGCTTAAGCACGCATACACACGACGGTATGTATATGTATCAATTCAAACTTGTGTATGTATACTGGCCTCTATAGATGCCAATAATATCGCTACAAGTTTTTTCCCCACCCCTCCTTCGTTCCTTTTTCTCTCTTTCCCTTTCTTTCGTTCCCCCTCCTTGCTCAGTATATGAGAATTGCTACATAGATAAATTTTAGGTTGCGTGCGAGACGGTTTGCGTGAATATATGTACACATGCTTTTATGTGTATAATTTAGATTCATATTCATACGTCTGTATATGTATGTATGGCGTTTACGCGCATCCTTTTGTGTATGTTGATATATATATGTGGATTTTAATATAAATATGTATTGCAGTATTTATAACAGGTTTAATTTCTATGCATTAATTTGTACTGTCTTCATTAACGGCAATAGGTTTTTTCCTCGGTTTTTTCCTCGGATTTTATAATTTTTATAAGTTTTTTTTATATATATATACATATATTTTTGACCTTTTTGTTTATCGCTCGAAGATTGACCGTTTTTTCTAAAGGGCCAATCAAACAAGTCCATTTCTTTTTAAAGGTGTAGCGTTTGTAAGAGTATAGATTGAATTAATATATAAATTCCATTCTAACAAAAACTGTCTGATGAACGGCAACGAGAAACTCAGAGTAACAGATTTTGTTGAATTTTCTGCTGCTTAAAATAAAGTATATATATATATATGCATACTTGCATATCGATTACTAGTGCATGATTAGCTCCAGAAATGGGAGTTTTATTTTTTACTTCCTGACATTACCAACGTCATCCGCGTAAAGTTCGTAACAAAAGCATGTTCTTGTAGTTCAGCCATCTTTCATGTTGTTCTGAAGGAGAAAAAGGGGGGGAAAAACAGCAATTTAGACAAAAAAAACAAAAAAAAACCGCATAAATCTGCCAAACATTCTCTGAATCTACGATTTAATTCGTATTGATATTGACAACACTGAAATAAAACACTTTGACCAATGTTTTATATAAATAAATTTACAAACGTGTGTGTGTGTGTGTGTGTATGTGTGTGTGTGTATGTGTGTGTGTGTGTGTGTGTGTGTGCGTGCGTGTGTACGTATGCGTGTCTGCGTGTGTCTGCGTGTGTGTGTGTCTGCATTTGTGTCTGCGTGTGTGTGTGCGTATGGATGAGCTATTCCCTATTAGTTTAGAAGATGAAGATTCGAAGTACAGTAAACTTACATACCTGTTTTTGAATTAACATCACTGTGGTCGAGTATTCCACAGACATGTTGCACCCTTAAAGTAATTCTCTGAAGAATCAGTGCAACAAACGTAACCTGTGATAGGGTTTGTACGTTTGATTTACGATTTCAATTTATCCGGCAGGCTTCAGTACATTTTCCGCTTATTTATATTTCTTACACGTGGCGTGGAGCCTCATGAGTCTCTCGAATATGATATTTGCTCAGTATCCTACGCAGTGGAGTCGAACCGGGAACACTATGGTTGTGAAG
Source organism: Octopus sinensis (assembly GCF_006345805.1). NCBI lineage: Eukaryota > Metazoa > Mollusca > Cephalopoda > Octopoda > Octopodidae > Octopus > Octopus sinensis. Next base: position 66,396,547 of record NC_043009.1, read on the forward strand.
CAAACCTCCTGACCTTTTGACCTTCTTCTACGTGTGTGCATGTATCTGAAGTTTTTTTATAATATTTATGCATAGATATACGTATATATATATATATATATATATATAAATTTATGTGACGCTGTCGTACGTTAAATTCGACTTACGGTGAAAGTCAGCAGACAAAGTTTGCTTTGAAGTGCTGAGATTTATTCTCAAACGCAGGATAAGGCTAATAATATAACATGAACAGGATAAACTATCCATATTTTGCAGAAAAATCTGTCGGCAGCCACCCATGAGACTTGAACTGTGATTACGCGTCAAGTGCTTTACGATTAAGCTAAACTGCCCCAACGACAAATTCTTCTGCAAATTTACGATTTATAAATCAAGCTTTATAAGAACGATATCGTATATTATCCTGTTCTTGTTATATTATTGGCATTATTCTGCGTTTGAGAATAAAATGATTTTCTGGTAAATTTATGTATTTTGTGAACCCCAGAAATTTCCATTACAACAAAACTGACACACCCGATTACTACATTTTTAAATACTGGACTGAACTTTGTGGCTTTCACATTTTCATTGCCAACACAAAGGATTGAATCCAAATCTGCCAAAACCACCTAAAACAACTGATACTTCCTAAACCTGCCTACGAAAATTGACACACCTAAATATTCTCACCTGCTTACAAAGACCTACAAAATTCTAAACAAAAGCATAACTTGTAAATTTAACCCCCAAAATTTTGTTCAAATCCCTCTCCGTAACAATCCACCCTAAAACTCCACTCAGACCCACACACCCAAGAAAGATTTAAACTCAACAGGGACTATATAAAGTCAAGATTAACTACAATGCATCGAGTCCTACGACGACACAACGGGTCGAAACTTCGAAGTCCCTGTCAGTAATATTCTTGTTTAAGAATACTAAATTTGTACTCCACAAAAGTATAGAGTAACCCATCAGATTAAGGTGAAATATAATTGTGTATTGTGATGTGGAGGAGGAGGTGGTGGAGCACTCCGTCGGTTACGATGATGAGGGTCCCAGCTGATACGATCCACGAAACAGCTTGCTGGTGAAATTAACATGCAAGTGGCTGAGTACTCCACAGACACGTCTACCCCTAACGTAGTTCTCAGAGAGATTCAGCATGACACAGAATTTGCCAGTTGAGTGGACTGGGGCAACGTGAAATAAAATATATTGTTCAATAACATAATGCGTCGCCGGGAATTGAATTCACGACCTTACAATCGTGAGTCGAATACCCTAACCACTAAGCCACGCACCTTCACATATGCATCGTATATATGACCTGTATATATGTATTGCATACATGTATTGTATGTATGTGCTGTGTAGACTGGAATAAGATCACGTGGTGTGTCTGAATTAATGTCACAGCGTCCCATACGGGTGAGATATCGAATCCAGGAGCCTATGATCATAATCCCAATATCATAATCACTAAGCCACAACCCTTAACGCTCATACACGCGCGCGCCCACATACGCACTCGCAGATCACTGATCGTACAACTAACGGAACGTTAAACATTGTGATCTGCTTCTGCTGATGCCGTTTGTTGATGCCAATGTTGTTGTTGTTGTTGTTTTAGTTGCTATTGTCCTTTTGATAATATTTGTAATTGTTCGTGTTGTTATGATAACAGTCGTTGTTATTGCTGTCACAGTAATATCTTATGTTAGCTATTGTTGTTGTTGTTACTGCTACTGTTGTTGTTGTTGTTGTTGTTGTTGCAGTTGTGGTGACAGTGACGATATTGCTTGCATTCATTCTTGTCATCGTCGTTATGATGGTAGCGCCATCTATTGGATGTTTTTCTTGTTGCTGTTATAGTCGTTGTAGTTGCTTTTATAGCTGTTGTTGTTGTTGCTGTTGTTGTTCATGTTGTTGTTGTTGTTGTTCTTCTTCTTCTTCTTCTTCATTTCTCCTTCTTCTTCTACTTCTTCTTCTCCTTCTTCTCCGCCTTCTTCTTCTTCTTCTTCTTCTCACTCTTCCCATTCTTCTCCTCCTCCTCCTCCTTCTTCTTCTTTTTCTTCTTCTTCCCCTTCTTCTTCTTCTTCTTCTTCCTCTTCTTCTTCCTCTTCTTCTTCTTCTTCTTCTTCATTTCTCCTTCTTCTTCTTCTGTTTATTCTTCCTCTTCTTCTCCTTCTTCTCCTTCTTCTTCTTCTTCTTCTCCTTCTTCTCCTTCTCTTTCTTCTTCCTCTTCTTCTTCTTCTTCTTCTTCTTCTTCTTCTTCTTCTTCTTCTATTAACATATTTCTTGCTGTTATGGTTGTAATAATAATGTTATTCCCATTGTTGTTGTTGTTGTTGTTGCTGTTGTTGTTGCCTTTTGTGGCTGTGTTTGTCTTTCCAGCCGTTATTGTTACCAGTGTTGTTATGGCAGCCATTGTTGTTATTGCTGTTGTTGTTGTTGTGGTCGATAACGACCGTTTATGTCCGGCGATAGAGATCAGGCATCTTTCTTTATGGCTGACATTTTCAACACCTGAAGGAATCATAAGCAATAAATGAGATAAAAGCCAGACCATCAAATATTGGCAAGAATCTACGGAAGACGAAAAGCGAAGCAATCTTGAAGCACACAGCACGTGCTGCCAGCACTGGAGAATCTCAGAACAGGAATGCGGACGAAAGCATAGACACACACTTACACACACACATACGCTCACACATATACACATACATGTATATACAGTTGTACATCCACACGTGTGGGGCGCTCACACACACACAAACACGTATATCTACGATGCTGAGATTCTGAAGTGTAGAACTCATATATCTTCCTATACTACTACTACTACTACTACTACTACTACTGCCAACAACAACAACATTGATAGCATTAATAATACTACAAATGACACTCAGCAAGAAATAGAAAGTGAAGATTTTTATAATAATGATAATAATATTTCTTTTATTCTCTTTTGATGATGATGATGATGATGATGATGATGATAATGATGATGATGATTATTGTTTATTTGTTACAATGGCCTAAAAATATATGGTATAATACAAGAACAGGAAGCGAAGAAACATGCAAAAAATAAAGCAAAAACAATCAACAAGAAAATTGATAACAAAATTCCTCAAAAAAAGTGATTCCCACCCGTGACCAAACGAGGAACTCCAGTGATCCTGGATCATTCAAACTGCGAAGAGGTATCAAATGGAGGTGCTCTTCTCCTCCAAGACGCATGCATACAATGCAAACGGTGTCATAAAATAGCTGTTACATAATATGTGGCTATGTACAAATACATACACATACACACGCCCACACACATTCACACAAAGCTCGGGCACATACACTCACACAGAACCATAGAAGGTGGAACAGGTTAATAAATTTATTTAAGAAAATAAATAAAATGAGTTATGAAGTATCCTGATCCTTAGTAGAGATCAGAGTACCCCATGACTTCAATCTTGCTCCGATCATCCACTGAAAACCGGGTCTTTTGAAATAACACAAGAATATGATGGGCCTTAGTTGCTCCATGAAATCTCTCATATTTCCCCAAAGTAGTGCTCCTTTAGCTGTCGATAGAAACCCTATTCCTCACCTTACTGGATTCTTTTGTTTCGTTCCGGTTAGTATCGAAGCTGCGACCAGCAATACTGTGGAAAACAGCATCAGTCATCAGGGCCTTGACTTCTGCAACCAGCTGCTGTCGCTATCTCTATCGGTGTATGCTAACCCGATTTTAATTTTTGTTTTCTTTTCCCCTCTGTCTTGGAGACCTTCAAGAGAAATTCACATCTACTCGGGACTTTTACTTTGCATCACCAGTCCGATAGGCCTTTTCCATAATCCTTCAAAGCGGCACATTTCCGGGATATTCCTGTGTTCTTCGGAGGTCACAAGACCTAGATATTCACGAAGACGGCTCTACGACAACTGCTTCCGAGTAAATATGAAATTGGGATGTGTCATATAATTTGAAACAGTTGTGAAATATCGTAACTTCATCCAATACACGCCTTCAATCTAAGACATTTTGTCCAAAGGAAGTTGCCTTCTGACATCTTGGTAACTATGCAGATAATTGTTGTCAGCAACTGTCGCACATCTTCGCTTTCACATTCTTCTTTTATTGTACGAAAAACCTTGCCAGCAAGTCAAGAGATTAACATCAATAGCAATATTTCTGGCCCTGATCAAGGCGGTCAGCTGGAAGAATCGTTAGCACGCAGAGCCAAATGCTTAGCGGCTTTTCCTTCGTCTTCACGTACTGAGTTCAAATTCCGCTGCCGTCGACTTTGCCTTTCATCCTTTCGGGGTTGATAAAATAAGTACCATTGGAATCGACTTAACCTCTAAACTTGCAAACCTTATGCCAAGATTCGAAACCAAAATCAATGGCTCTGATCCTTGCATTCCCTTGGCTCATCTACTGCAGCACCCACCCGTACTCGAGGCAAAACATGAATTGTAATTAGTTCTCGCTATGTACTCGATATTAATCATCAAGTACAACACTTCTATATTCTCTGTCTCAGTCGTGTGAGCACACGTCCAGCCCAACACTAGTCAGAGCTCTCTCGAGCATATGAACAAACTCAGTCTTTTAAATGGAGATCCATATTATTTCCTTCCATTCGTAAGTTCATCTTCCAAGTTCTTTCGCTTGAAGTTCACCCATGTCCAAGACTACCACTTGACTCGCGACAAAAGTATTTGCTTTTGTTTGTGCTGACGTTTTCTTTTACCTTGGCGTCTTTATCACCTTTTTCCGGTTTTACTTCTCGCATCTTCACCACCTTTTTCGGTTTAATTTAGCGCCTTTACCACCTTTTTTCCAGTTTAACTTAGCATCTTTACCACCTTTTTTCCAGTTTAACTTAGCATCTTTACCACCTTTTTTCCGGTTTAACTTAGCATCTTTACACCTTTTTTCAGTTTAACTTAGCATCTTTACCACCTTTTTTCCAGTTTAAACTTAGCATCTTACCACTTTTTTTCAGTTAACTTAGCATCTTTACCACCTTTTTTCCAGTTTAAACTTAGCATCTTTACCACTTTTTTCCGGTTAACTTAGCATCTTTACAACCTTTTTTCCAGTTTAACTTAGCATCTTTACCACCTTTTTTCCAGTTTAACTTAGCATCTTTACCACCTTTTTTCCAGTTTAACTTAGCACTCTTTACACTTTTTCCAGTTTAACTTAGCTTTACCACCTTTTTCCAGTTTAACTTAGCATCTTTACCACCTTTTTTCAGTTTAAACTTAGCATCTTTACCACCTTTTTTTCCAGTTTAACTTAGCATCTTTACCACCTTTTTTCCAGTTTAACTTAGCATCTTTACCACCTTTTTTCCAGTTTAACTTAGCATCTTTACCACCTTTTTTCCAGTTTAACTTAGCATCTTTACCACCTTTTTTCCAGTTTAACTTAGCATCTTACCACCTTTTTTCCAGTTTAACTTAGCATCTTTACAACCTTTTTCCAGTTAACTTAGCATCTTACCACTTTTTTCCAGTTTAACTTAGCATCTTTACCACCTTTTTTCCAGTTTAACTTAGCATCTTTACCACCTTTTTCAAGTTTAACTTAGCATCTTTACCACCTTTTTTCCAGTTAACTTAGCATCTTTACCACTTTTTTCCAGTTTAACTTAGCATCTTTACCACCTTTTTTCCAGTTTAACTTAGCATCTTTACCACTTTTTTCCAGTTTAACTTAGCATCTTTACCACCTTTTTTTCCAGTTTAACTTAGCATCTTTACCACTTTTTTCCAGTTTAACTTAGCATCTTTACCACCTTTTTTCAGTTTAACTTAGCATCTTTACCACCTTTTTTCCAGTTAACTTAGCATCTTTACCACCTTTTTCCAGTTTAACTTAGCATCTTACCACCTTTTTTCCAGTTTAACTTAGCATCTTTACCACCTTTTTCCAGTTTAACTTAGCATCTTTACACCTTTTTTCCAGTTTAACTTAGCATCTTTACCACCTTTTTCCAGTTTAACTTAGCATCTTTACCACCTTTTTCCAGTTTAACTTAGCATCTTTACCACCTTTTTTCCAGTTTAACTTAGCATCTTTACCACATTTTTTCCAGTTTAACTTAGCATCTTTACCACCTTTTTTCCAGTTAACTTAGCATCTTTACCACCTTTTTTCCAGTTTAACTTAGCATCTTTACCACCTTTTTCCAGTTTAACTTAGCATCTTACACCTTTTTTCCAGTTTAACTTAGCATCTTTACCACCTTTTTTTCCAGTTTAACTTAGCATCTTTACCACCTTTTTTCCAGTTTAACTTAGCATCTTTACCACCTTTTTTCCAGTTTACTTAGCATCTTTACCACCTTTTTTCAGTTTAACTTAGCATCTTTACCACCTTTTTCCAGTTAACTTAGCATCTTTACCACCTTTTTTTCCAGTTTAACTTAGCATCTTTACCACATTTTTTCCGGTTTAACTTAGCATCTTTACCACCTTTTTTCAGTTTAACTTAGCATCTTTACCACTTTTTTCCAGTTTAACTTAGCATCTTTACCACTTTTTTCCAGTTTAACTTAGCATCTTTACCACCTTTTTCCAGTTTAACTTAGCATCTTTACCACCTTTTTCCAGTTTAACTTAGCATCTTTACCACCTTTTTTCCAGTTTAACTTAGCATCTTACCACCTTTTTTCCAGTTTAACTTAGCATCTTACCACTTTTTTCCAGTTTAACTTAGCATCTTACCACCTTTTTTCCAGTTAACTTAGCATCTTTACCACCTTTTTTCCAGTTTAACTTAGCATCTTTACCACCTTTTTTCCAGTTTAACTTAGCATCTTTACCACCTTTTTTCCAGTTTAACTTAGCATCTTTACCACCTTTTTTCCAGTTTAACTTAGCATCTTTACCACCTTTTTTTCCAGTTTAACTTAGCATCTTTACCACCTTTTTTCCGGTTTAACTTAGCATCTTTACACCTTTTTCCAGTTTAAACTTAGCATCTTTACCACCTTTTTTCCAGTTTAACTTAGCATCTTTACCACTTTTTTCCAGTTAACTTAGCATCTTTACCACCTTTTTTTCCAGTTTAACTTAGCATCTTTACCACCTTTTTTCCAGTTTAACTTAGCATCTTTACCACTTTTTTCCAGTTTAACTTAGCATCTTTACCACCTTTTTTCCAGTTTAACTTAGCATCTTTACCACCTTTTTTCAAGTTTAACTTAGCATCTTTACCACCTTTTTCCAGTTTAACTTAGCATCTTTACACCTTTTTTCCAGTTTAACTTAGCATCTTTACACCTTTTTCCAGTTTAACTTAGCATCTTTACCACCTTTTTCCAGTTTAACTTAGCATCTTTACCACTTTTTTCCAGTTAAACTTAGCATCTTTACCACCTTTTTTCCAGTTTAACTTAGCATCTTTACACCTTTTTTCCAGTTTAACTTAGCATCTTTACCACCTTTTTTCCAGTTTAACTTAGCATCTTTACACCTTTTTTCCAGTTTAACTTAGCATCTTTACCACCTTTTTCCAGTTTAACTTAGCATCTTTACCACCTTTTTTTCCAGTTTAACTTAGCATCTTTACCACATTTTCCGGTTAACTTAGCATCTTTACCACTTTTTTTCCAGTTTAACTTAGCATCTTACCACCTTTTTTCCAGTTTAACTTAGCATCTTTACCACCTTTTTTCCAGTTTAACTTAGCATCTTTACCACCTTTTTTCCAGTTTAACTTAGCATCTTTACCACCTTTTTCCAGTTTAATTAGCATCTTTACCACCTTTTTTCCAGTTTAACTTAGCATCTTTACCACCTTTTTCCAGTTTAACTTAGCATCTTTACCACCTTTTCTTCCAGTTTAACTTAGCATCTTTACCACCTTTTTTCCAGTTTAACTTAGCATCTTTACCACCTTTTTTCCAGTTTAACTTAGCATCTTTACCACCTTTTTTCCAGTTTAATTAGCATCTTTACCACCTTTTTTCCAGTTTAACTTAGCATCTTTACCACCTTTTTTCCAGTTTAACTTAGCATCTTACCACCTTTTTCCAGTTTAACTTAGCATCTTTACCACCTTTTTCCAGTTTAACTTAGCATCTTTACCACCTTTTCTTCCAGTTAACTTAGCATCTTTACCACCCTTTTTCCAGTTTAACTTAGCATCTTTACCACCTTTTTCCAGTTTAACTTTTAGCATCTTACCACCTTTTTTCCAGTTTAACTTAGCATCTTTACCACCTTTTTCCAGTTTAACTTAGCATCTTTACCACACTTTTTTCCAGTTTACTTAGCATCTTTACCACCTTTTTTCCGGTTTAACTTAGCATCTTTACCACCTTTTTTTCCAGTTTAACTTAGCATCTTTACCACCTTTTTTCCAGTTTAACTTAGCATCTTTACCACCTTTTTTCCAGTTTAACTTAGCATCTTTACCACCTTTTTCCAGTTTAACTTAGCATCTTTACCACCTTTTTCCAGTTTAACTTAGCATCTTTACCACCTTTTTTCCAGTTTAACTTAGCATCTTTACCACCTTTTTTCCAGTTTAACTTAGCATCTTTAGCACCTTTTTTTCCAGTTTAACTTAGCATCTTTACCACATTTTTTCCGGTTTAACTTAGCATCTTTACCACCTTTTTTCCAGTTTAACTTAGCATCTTTACCACCTTTTTTCCAGTTTAACTTAGCATCTTTACCACCTTTTTTCCAGTTTAACTTAGCATCTTTACCACCTTTTTTCCAGTTTAACTTAGCATCTTTACCACCTTTTTTCCAGTTTAACTTAGCATCTTTACCACCTTTTTTCCAGTTTAACTTAGCATCTTTACCACCTTTTTCCAGTTTAACTTAGCATCTTTACCACCTTTTTTCCAGTTAACTTAGCATCTTTACACCTTTTTTCCAGTTTAACTTAGCATCTCTTACCACCTTTTTTCCAGTTTAACTTAGCATCTTTACCACCTTTTTCCAGTTTAACTTAGCATCTTTACCACCTTTTTTCCAGTTTAACTTAGCATCTTTACCACCTTTTTTCCAGTTTAACTTAGCATCTTTACCACCTTTTTTCCGGTTTAACTTAGCATCTTTACCACTTTTTTTCCAGTTTAACTTAGCATCTTTACCACCTTTTTCCAGTTTAACTTAGCATTTACCACCTTTTTTCCAGTTTAACTTAGCATCTTTACCACCTTTTTTCCAGTTTAACTTAGCATCTTTACCACCTTTTTTCCAGTTTAACTTAGATCTTTACCACTTTTTTCCAGTTTAACTTAGCATCTTTACCACCTTTTTTCCAGTTTAACTTAGCATCTTTACCACCTTTTTCCAGTTTAACTTAGCATCTTTACCACTTTTTTCCAGTTTAACTTAGCATCTTTACCACCTTTTTTCCAGTTTAACTTAGCATCTTTACCACCTTTTTTCCAGTTTAACTTAGCATCTTTACCACCTTTTTTCCAGTTTAACTTAGCATCTTACCACTTTTTTCCAGTTTAACTTAGCATCTTTACCACCTTTTTCCAGTTTAACTTAGCATCTTTACCACCTTTTTTCCAGTTTAACTTAGCATCTTTACCACCTTTTTTCCAGTTTAACTTAGCATCTTTACCACCTTTTTCCAGTTTAACTTAGCATCTTTACCACCTTTTTTCCAGTTTAACTTAGCATCTTTACCACCTTTTTTCCAGTTTAACTTAGCATCTTTACCACCTTTTTTCCAGTTTAACTTAGCATCTTTACCACCTTTTTTCCAGTTTAACTTAGCATCTTTACCACCTTTTTTCCGGTTTAACTTAGCATCTTTACCACCTTTTTTCCGGTTTAACTTAGCATCTTTACCACCTTTTTTCCAGTTTAACTTAGCATCTTTACCACCTTTTTTCCAGTTTAACTTAGCATCTTTACCACCTTTTTTCCAGTTTAACTTAGCATCTTTACCACCTTTTTTCCAGTTTAACTTAGCATCTTTACCACCTTTTTTCCAGTTTAACTTAGCATCTTTACCACCTTTTTTCCAGTTTAACTTAGCATCTTTACCACCTTTTTTCCAGTTTAACTTAGCATCTTTACCACCTTTTTTCCAGTTTAACTTAGCATCTTTACCACCTTTTTTCCGGTTTAACTTAGCATCTTTACCACCTTTTTTCCAGTTTAACTTAGCATCTTTACCACCTTTTTTCCAGTTTAACTTAGCATCTTTCCACCTTTTTCCAGTTTAACTTAGCATCTTTACCACCTTTTTTCCAGTTTAACTTAGCATCTTTACCACCTTTTTCCAGTTTAACTAGCATCTTTACCACCTTTTTCCAGTTTAACTTAGCATCTTTACCACCTTTTTTCCAGTTAACTTAGCATCTTTACCACCTTTTTTCCGGTTTAACTTAGCATCTTACCACCTTTTTTCCAGTTAACTTAGCATCTTTACCACCTTTTTTCCAGTTTAACTTAGCATCTTTACCACCTTTTTTGCAGTTTAACTTAGCATCTTTACCACCTTTTTCCAGTTTAACTTAGCATCTTTACCACCTTTTTTCCGGTTTAACTTAGCATCTTTACCACCTTTTTCCAGTTTAACTTAGCATCTTTACCACCTTTTTCCAGTTTAACTTAGCATCTTTACCACCTTTTTTCCAGTTTAACTTAGCATCTTTACCACCTTTTTTCCAGTTAAACTTAGCATCTTTACCACCTTTTTCCGGTTTAACTTAGCATCTTTACCACCTTTTTTCCAGTTTAACTTAGCATCTTTACCACCTTTTTTCCGGTTTAACTTAGCATCTTTACCACCTTTTTTCCGGTTTAACTTAGCATCTTTACCACCTTTTTTCCGGTTTAACTTAGCATCTTTACCACCTTTTTTCCGGTTTAACTTAGCATCTTTACCACCTTTTTCCGGTTTAACTTAGCATCTTTACCACCTTTTTTCCAGTTTAACTTAGCATCTTTACCACCTTTTTTCCGGTTAACTTAGCATCTTTACCACCTTTTTTCCAGTTTAACTTAGCATCTTTACCACCTTTTTTCCGGTTTAACTTAGCATCTTTACCACCTTTTTTCCGGTTTAACTTAGCATCTTTACACCTTTTTTCCAGTTTAACTTAGCATCTTTACCACCTTTTTTCCGGTTTAACTTAGCATCTTTACCACCTTTTTTCCGGTTTAACTTAGCATCTTTACCACTTTTTTCCGGTTAACTTAGCATCTTTACCACCTTTTTTCCAGTTTACTTAGCATCTTTACCACCTTTTTTCCGGTTTAACTTAGCATCTTTACCACCTTTTTTCCAGTTTAACTTAGCATCTTTACCACCTTTTTTCCGGTTTAACTTAGCATCTTTACCACCTTTTTTCCGGTTTAACTTAGCATCTTTACCACCTTTTTTCCGGTTTAACTTAGCATCTTTACCACCTTTTTTCCAGTTTAACTTAGCATCTTTACCACCTTTTTTCCGGTTTAACTTAGCATCTTTACCACCTTTTTTCCAGTTTAACTTAGCATCTTTACCACCTTTTTTCCGGTTTAACTTAGCATCTTTACCACCTTTTTTCCGGTTTAACTTAGCATCTTTACCACCTTTTTTCCAGTTTAACTTAGCATCTTTACCACCTTTTTTCCGGTTTACTTAGCATCTTTACCACCTTTTTCCAGTTTAACTTAGCATCTTTACCACCTTTTTCCGGTTTAACTTAGCATCTTTACCACCTTTTTTCCAGTTAACTTAGCATCTTTACCACTTTTTTCCGGTTTAACTTAGCATCTTTACCACCTTTTTTCCGGTTTAACTTAGCATCTTTACCACCTTTTTTCCAGTTTAACTTAGCATCTTTACCACTTTTTTTCCGGTTTAACTTAGCATCTTTACCACCTTTTTTCCGGTTTAACTTAGCATCTTTACCACCTTTTTCCGGTTTAACTTAGCATCTTTACCACCTTTTTTCCAGTTTAACTTAGCATCTTTACCACCTTTTTCCGGTTTAACTTAGCATCTTTACCACCTTTTTTCCAGTTTAACTTAGCATCTTTACCACCTTTTTTCCGGTTTAACTTAGCATCTTTACCACCTTTTTTCCGGTTTAACTTAGCATCTTTACCACCTTTTTTCCGGTTTAACTTAGCATCTTTACCACCTTTTTTCCAGTTTAACTTAGCATCTTTACCACCTTTTTTCCGGTTTAACTTAGCATCTTTACCACCTTTTTTCCAGTTTAACTTAGCATCTTTACCACCTTTTTTCCGGTTTAACTTAGCATCTTTACCACCTTTTTTCCGGTTTAACTTAGCATCTTTACCACCTTTTTCCAGTTTAAAGTAGCATCTTTACCCCTTTTTTCCGGTTTAACTTAGCATCTTACCACCTTTTTCCGGTTTAACTTAGCATCTTTACCACCTTTTTTCCAGTTTAACTTAGCATCTTTACCACCTTTTTTCCGGTTTAACTTAGCATCTTTACCACCTTTTTTCCAGTTTAACTTAGCATCTTTACCACCTTTTTTCCGGTTTAACTTAGCATCTTTACCACCTTTTTTCCAGTTTAACTTAGCATCTTTACCACCTTTTTCCAGTTTAACTTAGCATCTTTACCACCTTTTTTCCGGTTTAACTTAGCATCTTTACCACCTTTTTCCAGTTAACTTAGCATCTTTAACACCTTTTTTCCAGTTTAACTTAGCATCTTTACCACCTTTTTTCCGGTTTAACTTAGCATCTTTACCACCTTTTTCCAGTTTAACTTAGCATCTTTACCACCTTTTTCCGGTTTAACTTAGCATCTTTACCACCTTTTTCCGGTTTAACTTAGCATCTTTACCACCTTTTTTCAGTTTAACTTAGCATCTTTACCACCTTTTTTCCAGTTTAACTTAGCATCTTTACCACCTTTTTTCCAGTTTAACTTAGCATCTTTACCACCTTTTTTCCAGTTTAACTTAGCATCTTTACCACCTTTTTTCCAGTTTAACTTAGCATCTTTACCACCTTTTTCCAGTTTAACTTAGCATCTTTACCACCTTTTTTCCAGTTTAACTTAGCATCTTTACCACCTTTTTTCCAGTTTAACTTAGCATCTTACCACCTTTTTTCCAGTTTAACTTAGCATCTTTACACCTTTTTTCCAGTTTAACTTAGCATCTTTACCACCTTTTTTCCAGTTTAACTTAGCATCTTTACCACCTTTTTTCCAGTTTAACTTAGCATCTTTACCACCTTTTTTCCAGTTTAACTTAGCATCTTTACCACCTTTTTTCCAGTTTTTACAAACTTAGCATCTTTACCCCTTTTTTCCAGTTTAACTTAGCATCTTTACACCTTTTTTCCAGTTTAACTTAGCATCTTTACCACCTTTTTTCCAGTTTAACTTAGCATCTTTACCACCTTTTTCCAGTTTAACTTAGCATCTTTACCACCTTTTTCCAGTTTAACTTAGCATCTTTACCACCTTTTTTCCAGTTTAACTTAGCATTCTACAACCTTTTTCCACAGTTTAACTTAGCATCTTTACCACCTTTTTTCCAGTTTAACTTAGCATCTTTACCACCTTTTTCCAGTTTAACTTAGCATCTTTACCACCTTTTTCCAGTTTAACTTAGCATCTTTACCACCTTTTTTCCGGTTTAACTTAGCATCTTTACCACCTTTTTCCGGTTTAATTAGCATCTTTACCACCTTTTTTCCAGTTTAACTTAGCATCTTTACCACCTTTTTTCCAGTTTAACTTAGCATCTTTACCACTTTTTTCCAGTTTAACTTAGCATCTTTACACCTTTTTTCCAGTTTAACTTAGCATCTTTACCACCTTTTTTCCAGTTTAACTTAGCATCTTTACCACCTTTTTTCCAGTTTAACTTAGCATCTTTACCACCTTTTTTCCAGTTTAACTTAGCATCTTTACCACCTTTTTCCAGTTTAAATTAGCATCTTTACCACCTTTTTTCCGGTTTAACTTAGCATCTTTACCACCTTTTTTCCAGTTTAACTTAGCATCTTTACCACCTTTTTTCCAGTTTAACTTAGCATCTTTACCACCTTTTTCCAGTTTAACTTAGCATCTTTACCACCTTTTTTCCGGTTTAATTAGCATCTTTCCACCTTTTTTCCAGTTTAACTTAGCATCTTTACCACCTTTTTTCCAGTTTAACTTAGCATCTTTACCACCTTTTTTCCAGCATCTTTACCACCTTTTTTCCAGTTTAACTTAGCATCTTTACCACCTTTTTTCCAGTTTAACTTAGCATCTTTACCACCTTTTTTCCAGTTTAACTTAGCATCTTTACCACCTTTTTTCCAGTTTAACTTAGCATCTTTACCACCTTTTTTCCGGTTAACTTAGCATCTTTACCACCTTTTTTCCAGTTTAACTTAGCATCTTACCACCTTTTTTCCAGTTTAACTTAGCATCTTTACCACCTTTTTTGCAGTTAACTTAGCATCTTTACCACCTTTTTTCCAGTTTAATTAGCATCTTTACCACCTTTTTCCGGTTTAACTTAGCATCTTAACACTTTTTTCCAGTTTAACTTAGCATCTTTACACCTTTTTCCAGTTTAACTTAGCATCTTTACCACCTTTTTCCGGTTTAACTTAGCATCTTTACCACCTTTTTTCCAGTTTAAACTTAGCATCTTTACCACCTTTTTTCCGGTTTAACTTAGCATCTTTACCACCTTTTTTCGGTTTAACTTAGCATCTTTACCACCTTTTTTCCGGTTTAAATTAGCATCTTTACCACATTTTTTTCCGGTTTAATTAACTTAGCATCTTTACCACCTTTTTTCCAGTTTAACTTAGCATCTTTACCACCTTTTTTCCGGTTTAACTTAGCATCTTTACCACTTTTTTCCAGTTTAACTTAGCATCTTACCACCTTTTTTCCAGTTTAACTTAGCATCTTTACCACCTTTTTTCCGGTTTAACTTAGCATCTTTACCACCTTTTTTCCAGTTTAACTTAGCATCTTACACCTTTTTTCCAGTTTAACTTAGCATCTTACCACCTTTTTTGCAGTTTAACTTAGCATCTTTACCACCTTTTTTCCAGTTTAACTTAGCATCTTTACCACCTTTTTCCGGTTTAACTTAGCATCTTTACCACCTTTTTTCCAGTTTAACTTAGCATCTTTACCACTTTTTTCCAGTTTAACTTAGCATCTTTACCACCTTTTTCCAGTTTAACTTAGCATCTTTACCACCTTTTTCCAGTTTAACTTAGCATCTTTACCACCTTTTTTCCGGTTTAACTTAGCATCTTTACCACCTTTTTTCCAGTTTAACTTAGCATCTTTACCACCTTTTTCCAGTTTAACTTAGCATCTTACCACCTTTTTTCCGGTTTAACTTAGCATCTTTACCACCTTTTTCCGGTTTAACTTAGCATCTTTACCACCTTTTTTCCAGTTAACTTAGCATCTTTACCACCTTTTTCCGGTTTAACTTAGCATCTTTACCACCTTTTTTCCGGTTTAACTTAGCATCTTTACCACCTTTTTTCCGGTTTAACTTAGCATCTTTACCACTTTTTTCCGGTTTAACTTAGCATCTTTACCACCTTTTTTCCGGTTTAACTTAGCATTTACCACCTTTTTTCCAGTTTAACTTAGCATCTTTACCACCTTTTTTCCGGTTTAACTTAGCATCTTTACCACCTTTTTTCCAGTTTAACTTAGCATCTTTACCACCTTTTTTCGGTTTAACTTAGCATCTTTACCACCTTTTTTCCGGTTTAACTTAGCATCTTTACCACCTTTTTTCCAGTTTAACTTAGCATCTTTACCACCTTTTTTCCGGTTTAACTTAGCATCTTTACCACCTTTTTCCGGTTTAACTTAGCATCTTTACCACCTTTTTTCGGTTTAACTTAGCATCTTTACCACTTTTTTCCAGTTTAACTTAGCATCTTTACCACCTTTTTTCCGGTTTAACTTAGCATCTTTACCACCTTTTTTCCAGTTTAACTTAGCATCTTTACCACCTTTTTCCGGTTTAACTTAGCATCTTTACCACCTTTTTTCCGGTTTAACTTAGCATCTTTACCACCTTTTTCCGGTTTAACTTAGCATCTTTACCACCTTTTTCCAGTTTAACTTAGCATCTTTACCACCTTTTTCCGGTTTAACTTAGCATCTTTACCACCTTTTTTCCAGTTTAACTTAGCATCTTTACCACTTTTTTCCGGTTTAACTTAGCATCTTTACCACCTTTTTTCCGGTTTAATAGCATCTTTACCACCTTTTTCCAGTTTAACTTAGCATCTTTACCACCTTTTTTCCGGTTTAACTTAGCATTTACCACCTTTTTTTCAGTTTAAATAGCATCTTTACCACCTTTTTTCCGGTTTAACTTAGCATCTTTACCACCTTTTTTCCAGTTTAACTTAGCATCTTTACCACCTTTTTTCCGGTTTAACTTAGCATCTTTACCACCTTTTTCCGGTTTAACTTAGCATCTTTACCACCTTTTTTCCAGTTTAACTTAGCATCTTTACCACCTTTTTTCCGGTTTAACTTAGCATCTTTACCACCTTTTTTCCGGTTTAACTTAGCATCTTTACCACCTTTTTCCGGTTTAACTTAGCATCTTTACCACCTTTTTCCAGTTTAACTTAGCATCTTTACCACCTTTTTTCCGGTTTAACTTAGCATCTTTACCACCTTTTTTCCAGTTTAACTTAGCATCTTTACCACCTTTTTCCGGTTTAACTTAGCATCTTTACCACCTTTTTCCGGTTTAACTTAGCATCTTTACCACCTTTTTTCCGGTTTAACTTAGCATCTTTACCACCTTTTTTCCAGTTTAACTTAGCATCTTTACCACTTTTTTCCGGTTTAACTTAGCATCTTTACCACCTTTTTTCCAGTTTAACTTAGCATCTTTACCACCTTTTTTCCGGTTTAACTTAGCATCTTTACCACCTTTTTCCGGTTTAACTTAGCATCTTTACCACCTTTTTTCCAGTTTAACTTAGCATCTTACCACTTTTTTCCGGTTTAACTTAGCATCTTTACCACCTTTTTTCCGGTTTAACTTAGCATCTTTACCACCTTTTTCCAGTTTAACTTAGCATCTTTACCACCTTTTTTCCGGTTTAACTTAGCATCTTTACCACCTTTTTTCCAGTTTAACTTAGCATCTTTACCACCTTTTTTCCGGTTTAACTTAGCATCTTTACCACCTTTTTTCCAGTTTAACTTAGCATCTTTACCACCTTTTTTCCAGTTTAACTTAGCATCTTTACCACCTTTTTTCCGGTTTAACTTAGCATCTTTACCACCTTTTTTCCAGTTTAACTTAGCATCTTTAACACCTTTTTCCAGTTTAACTTAGCATCTTTACCACCTTTTTTCCGGTTAACTTAGCATCTTTACCACCTTTTTTCCAGTTTAACTTAGCATCTTACCACCTTTTTTCCGGTTTAACTTAGCATCTTTACCACCTTTTTCCGGTTTAACTTAGCATCTTTACCACCTTTTTTCCAGTTTAACTTAGCATCTTTACCACCTTTTTTCCAGTTTAACTTAGCATCTTTACCACCTTTTTTCCAGTTTAACTTAGCATCTTTACCACCTTTTTTCCAGTTAACTTAGCATCTTTACCACCTTTTTTCAGTTTAACTTAGCATCTTTACCACCTTTTTCCAGTTTAACTTAGCATCTTTACCACCTTTTTTCCAGTTTAACTTAGCATCTTACCACCTTTTTTCCAGTTTAACTTAGCATCTTACCACCTTTTTTCCAGTTTAACTTAGCATCTTTACCACCTTTTTTCCAGTTTAACTTAGCATCTTTACCACCTTTTTTCCAGTTTAACTTAGCATCTTTACCACCTTTTTTCCAGTTTAACTTAGCATCTTTACCACCTTTTTTCCAGTTTAACTTAGCATCTTTACCACCTTTTTTCCAGTTTAACTTAGCATCTTTACCACCTTTTTTCCGGTTTAACTTAGCATCTTTACCACCTTTTTTCCAGTTTAACTTAGCATCTTTACCACCTTTTTTCCAGTTTAACTTAGCATCTTTACCACCTTTTTTCCAGTTTAACTTAGCATCTTTACCACCTTTTTTCCGGTTTAACTTAGCATCTTTACCACCTTTTTCCAGTTTAACTTAGCATCTTTACCACCTTTTTCCAGTTTAACTTAGCATCTTTACCACCTTTTTTCCAGTTTAACTTAGCATCTTTACCACCTTTTTTCCAGTTTAACTTAGCATCTTTACCACCTTTTTTCCAGTTTAACTTAGCATCTTTACCACCTTTTTTCCAGTTTAACTTAGCATCTTTACCACCTTTTTTCCAGTTTAACTTAGCATCTTTACCACCTTTTTTCCAGTTTAACTTAGCATCTTTACCACCTTTTTTCCAGTTTAACTTAGCATCTTTACCACCTTTTTTTCCAGTTTAACTTAGCATCTTTACCACCTTTTTTCCAGTTTAACTTAGCATCTTTACCACCTTTTTTCCAGTTTAACTTAGCATCTTTACCACCTTTTTTCCAGTTTAACTTAGCATCTTTACCACCTTTTCCCAGTTTAACTTAGTGCCTTTGCCATCTTTTTCCGGTTTAACTTCGCATCTTCACCACCTTTTTTCGTTTCTGCTTTACAAACTGTAAATGTTTATCTTTATAACAGTATCAGCCATTTTTCTGGCTTTAACTCTTTTTCATTTAATTTGTATTTCCAAAAGTCTAAGGGTTGCATTCTATGCTACCATCCTTTCTTACTCCCACAACTGCGGTCATTTTGGATCATGAATAAATAATAAAAACGGTCACGGTGCAAAAATATCGACAGTTAAATACAATGTTTGGACCAATCAGATAATAGTGTGGATGTTTAACACTTTGAAGCTCTTTGTTAGTAAAATAGAGACGAAGCAAATACTTTCATCTTATCGAGTAATCCAATAAGATAATATCTTTTAAATACGATGAATCCGACCGTGAACCACAAACTGCAACGAGACATTGTAAACCTAACATTATTTCTTCTTTGCAAAACTGGAAATAGCACATTAATTATCGACATAGCACTAACACGTGACTATGATATTTTGTAAAAGCAAAGTGAAAAAGCTATGCAGTTACATCGACCTAAATGTAGAATTAAAAGTATTATGGCAGTAAAGGAAAGCCTATTATCAATTTGTAATTGTCACACAACTCAAGTGATACAATATAATTTCCGTAATGACATTGCCAAATTATCTATATAGATAGACTTGGTCACGTTCCAGTAAATAGCCATTCTTGTATTTGTAAGCTACGTTAGATCGCCCGCACGCATCGTTTGTAGGATTTGAACGGTTTCGTTAACCACAAATAGACTTGTCAATGCTAAACATTCTCGTTAACCTTGAATTATCTTCGTTAATCCTGAATACGTTAAGTTTTTAACTGAAGAGTTTTCTTAAACATTTTCCTGAAGCATAAATTTCCATTTAATATTCTCTACGATGCACCAAATTTATCTTTCGAAAAACGAAAAAATGATAATAAGTTTTTCTAATTTTGGCGCAAAGTCAGCAATTTTGAAGGAAGAGATCAGTCGATCGGTCGGTTATATCGACCCAAGATTTAGCTGGTATTTTATTTAATTGACTCCGAAAAATGAAAGCAAAGTTGGCTTCCACAGGATTTTAACTCTGAACGTACGATCTGCCAGCTAACCGCTATAATAATAATATAATAATAATAATAATAATAATAATAATAATAATAATAATAATAATAATAATAATAATAATGATATCGGCAAGAAATGGAAGCAACTTTGAAAGAAGAAAAAAATAAGTAATAATAATAATAATAATAATAATAATAATAATAATAATAATAATAATAATAATAATAATATAATAATAATAATAATTGTAATAACAATAATAAACCTGTTGCCAGAAGTATCACAGGATGTCTTTCCACATCCAATTACCAAATCTTATAGTTTAAGAAAAGAGACCCTGTGAGACCTCTGACAACAGATTGCAGTCCGCTCTCACAGAAAAAACGCAGGCAATATTGTGTAGGTATTGTTGACCTGCAGAAAAATACCATCCTCTTTTCTGGAAGAATTCTAAGGAAGATTCTTGATATTCGAGGAGACTTGTGGTGGTGGTGGTGGTGGTGGTGGTGATGATGATGATGATGATGATTTCTTTTGTCAGTCAAAGCGACAAGAACATTATATGAAGGTTCCACCCAAGAGTAAGCATGGAGACCCATATATTATGTATCATACTGATTGCCCCTCTTCCGTCTACTCCTTCCATTCTCACTGCGCAAGCTTAGAATAGAGCCATTCATACGACCCAATCTTGTACAATCACCCACTTTTACCAACAAATCTGTAAAACCTTCGTCTCAACTTTTCTTTTCTTTTCAAGTGAAACTTGAAAAGTGAATGATATCGTTGAGTGATATGTATGTCAGCAGCACACTCGTTGTGAGGCGGCTAAAGTTACCTTGTTCCATAGTCGATGTTGTGTCGTGAATTTCTGCAGTTAGTTGACTTAAGTTATGTCACGACCACTGACTAGTTACAAACGCACCATCTATCTACAGCCAAAGTCTGTCAAAGAAAAGGTACCAAAGACGAAATCGTTGATGAGATTTACTAAGAATACCGACTGCTACCACAGCATTTACCACCATCGATAACCACATTCACCACCACTGTTGTCAACCTACTGCCGGTGTTCAACCATCACCTGCAGTGTGAGCTCTATGGCACCAACACCACCATCATTTGGAGAGCTGCTGCCACTAACACAAGCACCGGAGTTACAGCTCATCCGGTTATCCAAATGGTAGGATCTAAGTAGACACACATTTCTTTGACTTTACACTTTTAAAGATAGGCTTTTACCCTCACAATATACAAAGGTTTCCCAACGTTCGTCTCTGCAATGTTAGACGTGTTCTTCATTTCGCTTTTCATTTATTATTCTATTGCAGTATGTTGTTTATCCAGAAATTATTAGATTAATTGTTCGTGGGGACACTGTATTTCGTTGTGCAACCTTAATATACTACCAAGAGTATTAAAGGCTTTCTAAGTCTACTGTGTACTATCGTGTTAGCAGTGCGATTCAATCACGTTTTAATGAATGCTATCACCACATATTTTCTATCGAGATTATACCCATCACTCTTGTTCCGTTGTTGAGACTCCTTGTTGGATGTCGTCATGTTGTAGTTGCTGGAAGTGTTCATGATGTTACCGGAATACACCATGTTATTACTGTTGCTAAAATTATTGCTTTAAAGAAGTCGCATTTTAGTTTCGCTTTCAAATATCTATTTAACGTAAATGCTGCTATTAGCATAGGCGTAAATTTACTGTAAATTTATTGTGCCATGTTGTATTTTTAACAGAGACTTTTTAAGTTCATGACCATAAAATTTATATCATTACTCAAAATAATATAATCTTACAAACATAACACGCCACAACAACACATGTAAAAACAACCAACTACCTAATCACTACGTATATACACACATATATATATATATTATATATATATATATATATAGAGAGAGAGAGAGAGAGAGAGAGAGAGATATATATAGATAGATAGATAGATAGATAGATAGATAGATAGATAGATAGATAGATAGATAGATAGATAGATAGATAGATAGATAGATAAATGCATATATGTATATAAATTTATAAAGCCTATTTTCGATAAATCGACTCTATATAAACATGTTTTATTAAGGATATTTATTTATATAGTTTTGAATAGTGGAATTGACGAAAAAAAAAATGCAAGCTAAAACTTAATTCATTGGATAATAATACTGGAAATAATACGAAAAATCCATCCACAAACATACACGCTTATGCACCCATGCGTAAGTAGAGACGAATAGAGAACCGCTATCAACGCATGTTTGTACATAACCTCAAACACACATACACACACTATATGAGCATTTCATTATATTTTCATTTCAATAGGTTATTTTCTTTTTTACGGATTTGCTTGCATTTTCCTTTGTGTTATCAGTTTAATTTTTATAGTTGTTTTAATTCGATTTTTCCTCTTTTGCTTACGAGATTTTATTGCTTATTCTCATGTAATCAGAGTGATTGTTAAATTGAAAATGGTTATAAAACTTAAATAATAAAGTTTTATTTATGTTCGTGGTAACACAAACGTTAATGATACTATTAAATAGCAGTTAAAACAATCATGAGATAGCTATTATGTTATAGATCTTGATTGCTTCCATATGATATATTTTCTCCAATAAATTATTTAGAGGGGCCCCCGAACAAACAGATCAATGGAAATGGTCACAAGAGACGTGCACTTTGTATTCTTTCTGTGTATTTGTGTGAGTGTCTGTGTCTGTCTGTCTGTCTATCTGTCTGTCTGTGCGTGCGTGCTTGTGTGTGCGTGTTTGTGAATTGGTTGTTGCTGTTTAGCTTTCTGTCAACTCTGATTGAGAAAATCTAAAATCAAAGGCATTCCAAACGTGGCGATCACTGTTTAAGTGGCATATAACTATCTTCGCTGTGTTCTGCCTTGATTTGAGGCGATAGATAAAGTGTGATTTTGAGGGTTTTTTTAGTTATTATTTCTGCTAGATCGAACAACGATCTAGAGGTTCCTATGTTGGTTCGTAACGGTTAAGCCAATACAAGGGGAGGTTATCCATGAAATTCCTTGGGAACAGAATATTATCGAGAAATTGGCGTCTCTATAAAGATAATCACGTGTCTTCTGCGAAAGTAAGAATCGTATTAGCATCATATATTCTACTTCATCCATTCCATGAACAGATTATGCAGTTTGTCAGCAATAAATTAAACGAAATGATGCTCATATCTAATTCATTTATAATTAAAGCATCTGTAATGTCAACAGCATCGTTTGAGACGAGTGAATACTTTTGGATGCCAATGTATTAATAATGGTTTCTTCACCTGGCAGAAGATGAATTGATAACCTCTACCAAGGGACGGGATCGACGGAACTGGACCCGTCTACCTGCCTGGTATTTATTCCCAGAAAATATGACGTTCAAAGTTGTTTTTTTTGTGTTTGTGGAGTTTGAACTCCATCCATTTATCCATTTTGCTGGCCACTATTCCTGGATTGGGGGCTGGAAGGAAGTCCTCGAGCACCTCACCCCTACGGGTCCATCAGAAACAGCTGCCATTCATCTTTCCTGCTGGATTACAAAGTGTGACGAACAGACACTATGTATATTATCCAACCATCTCCCTCGCGCTCTTACACTAAGTATCTTACTACCTCGCTGGCCGGTTGGCTGGTTGGCTGGTTGGTTGGTTGGCTGGTTGGTTGGTTGGCTGGTTGGTTGGTTGGTTGGTTGGTTGGTTGGTTGGTTGGCTGGTTACTTCGTTCGCAGGCTGGCTGGCTGGTGGTTGGTTGGCTGGTTGGTTGGTTGTTGGTTGGTTGGTTGGTTGGTTGGTTGGTTGGTTGGCTGGTTACTTCGTTCGCAGGCTGGCTGGCTGGTTGGTTGGTTGGTTGGTTACTTCGTTCGCAGGCTGGCTGACTGGCTGGCTGTTTAGTTGGTCGATTGGCCACGAATGCAAGCGGCCGAAACGGTGTTTCTCCGAAGGATCTCTGGAGAAGCATTACTTGACAAGGGTGGTAGCTAGGAATTCGGAGAGTCTTCCAAATCCAGCCGCGACCTTTCTATCGAGCGTTCACAGCTCCGGTCCGAAATTACTGGTCTTGTGCCAAAATTTGAAATCAGTTTTAGAATCTTGGCCATTATATCTAAACGGATTTCCTCGCTTAAGTCTATGTATTATCAGCAGCAGTGTTTCTAGTTATTTTTTATCAACAGATTACCATATGAGATCGCACATATACGATAGCTGCTCACTTGTCTTTCTATAGTATTTATTTCTTTATTGTCCGCAAGGGACTAAACATAGAAGGGACAAACAAAGGGATTAAGTCGATTACATCCCCCCCCCAGTGCGTAACTGGTACTTATTTAATCGACCCCGAAAGGATGAAAGGCAAAATCGACCTCGGTGGAATTTGAACTCAGAACGTAACGGTAGACAAAATACCTATTTCTTTACTACCCACAAGGGGCTAAACACAGAAGGGACAAACAAGGACAGACAAACGGATTAAGTCGATTATATCGACCCCAGTGCGTAACTGGTACTTATTTAATCGACCCCAAAAGGACGAAAGGCAAAGTCGGCCTCGGCGGAATTTGAACTCAGAACGTAACGGAAGACAAAATACTGCTAAGCATTTCGCCCGGTGTGCTAACGTTTCTGCCAGCTCGCTGCCTTATAGTATTTGTGCCAGAGTTCAGTCTGACTAATATGTTCCAAGATGCTGGTAGTGCAAAGCAGAAAAAGAGTGGAGATGAGATCTTCGAGGACGACTCCTTTTCTAATAGAGACTAGGTAAGATTATATAGTTCTCACTTTTGCCGGTACCAATAACGTTGTTTACCAATTTGTTAACGTTTCCACTTAATATTGGTAATATTTTGGCAAAGACCTGGCGGCGTCTTAGCAGAATCGTTAGCATGTATGGGTAAAATGCTTAGCAGCATTTCATTCGTCTTCGTTCTGAGTTCAAATTCCAGCGGGGGTGATTTTTCCTTTCATCCTTTGGGGGAGGGAGGCGTTTTGTTAAAATAAGTACCAGTTGAAAACTGAAGTCGATTTAATCGACTTAGCACCTCCCCCAAACCTGTTCGCCTTGTGCTAAAATACGTAAACAATATCAAACGGTGAACTGTCGGATTGTTAGTACGCCAGGCTAAATGCTTAACGGCACTTCGTCTCTCTTTACATTCTGAGTTTAAATTCCGCCGGAGGTGACTTTGCCTTTCATACTTCGGAGTCGATAAAATAAGTACCAACTTGAAACCAATATCTTAACCAAAACTGATGTTTCTGAGAATCACTTGTCTTAAATATCCTGATTGCTACGTTTTTACCTTTTTCCTTCTTCAGTCTTCACTTATGATGCCATCGATTCAATGATCCGTAATTGGATTAAACTACCCGTGGATGAACTGGGTTATAGTACCGAGTGTTAATTATATAACAGTATGAGATATGGATGTTGAAATCTCGTATCCTATCCCGCTGAAAAGGTCCCTGAATATTATTATTAGTATTATTGTTGTTGTTGTTGTTGTTGTTGTTATCGTTGTCAGCGTCATCGTCGCCGTCGTCTTCGTCGTTATTTTTGTTGTTTCATATACGCACAACAGATTTGTCTGTTGAAACAAATGTCCTACCATTGGGCTACAACAAGTCACCCCAGATGCCAAGAACCTTCCTAAGTATCTTCGCTGTCACCAATAACACAGTTTTCTGGATTTGTTCCAAACTAAAAGTTTTATGTCTATTTCCTCTATCCATCTGTCCAAATGATTAAGAAAGGTTCCTGATGCACATATAACTACAGAAGCCGAGGTCAACTTTGCCTTTTATCTTTGAAATATCGCCAAAATAGGTACTGGTCGAGTAGTGGAGTCGACGTAATTGACCAGCGCCTTTCATAAAAACACCAGGCCTTGTGCCTACATTACAAAGGATTATTATTATTATTATAAAAAAAATCATTTTTAAGACACGATTAAAACTTTCTCCACTATAAGATTTGACGTTAATTCTTGAGAGTTTTGGTATTAATGTCCAAAGTGTAGCTAATCTTATGTACTGATTCCTTCCTTCGATACACATCTGCATTACTTTCAAGAGTGCCAAGATGCTCTAAAGCTATGATTTATTATAAAACTTATATTTATCATCCGGAGAGATTTATCGCATATATAGCACAATCGGACACACAGACACAAAAAATATAGACAAACATACACAGAAACAATACATACTCTTAGGCACGTACAAACACACACGCGTATACATACAGATACTTAGATATATGGAATAAACCGCGCTCTGCGGAGGGGAAAGAGAAAGTTTAACTCTTCTGATACAATCTTTCATTGATTTCAAAGACTGGAGCCGGACGCATCTTTTTTCTCAGCTTTCGTGCTGGTGGTGCACACACACACACACACACACACACACACACAGACGCACGCGCACATACATACGCGCACACACGCACGCGCACATACACACACGCACATATACACACACATGCACATATGCAAATTATGAGCGCGCATACACACTCACTATATGTACATATATACATACATACATACATACATACATAGTCACACATGCGTATATAGAGAACTAAAAACAGACAGACAGACAAGCAGACAGATATATTGGTAAACGGATGATTTGATGGATAGGTAGATAGATAGATAGATAGATAGATAGACAGACAGACAGACAGACAGACAGATAGATAGATAGATAGATAGACAGACAGACAGACAAATAGATAGATAGATAGATAGATAGATAGATAGATAGATAGATAGATAGATAGATAGATAGATAGATAGATAGATAGATAGAAAGACAGACAGACAGACAGACATATAGATAGGTAGGTAGGTAGGTAGGTAGGTAGGTAGTACAAACTGTTATGGACAAGACTATGTTACTCAGAGTTTTCTGCCAAATTTAGCAATGCATTAAACATTTGTTAGATAATATATTTGATCGATTCTTGTTGAAATATTGCAAAAAAACCAAAAAAATCCTTCGGCTTGAGTTGATCAACTATATTGTCTATGAATGGTTAATTAATCGCCTAATTGGGCAAGAATGTTTAAGTAACGATGCGAAATACAACATCGTTTGCATACATGTGTATGCATGAGTGTGTGTATACATGTAAACACACACACTCACACATACACACACACGCACACAAACAAATACACATACATGTATACAGAGAGGGGGAGAGAGGGAAAGAGAGAGCCAGAGAGCAAGAACAAATAGAGAGTACTCTACACTGTTGTACACTTGATACGCATCCTCTACCATGGGTACCCGGCGTTGCACTGCTGAACACTATGATGTGGATGTCACCTTGCCCCATTACCTGAGATATTATTACAGATCTGACTGTGAGGGAAACATGGACGCACAGGACTAGCCCTGAGAGATACGAAAGATCATTGAAGATGACCGTGTCACTAGAAATGATGTTTTTGAGCCACTGTGCTCATTCAATCTAATCATCATAGCTTACCTCATAACCACTACCTACCCGAAATTACACGCAGATATTACACGCAAAACTCAAAGGCGATGACCTGGCAGAATCGTTAGCACGCCAGGTAAATTGCTGATTGACATTTCTTCTTGTTTCTTACGTACTGAGTCCAAATACCACCGAGGTCAACTTTGCCCGATATCATTTCGCCATCGATGAAATACATATCAGCTGAGCCCAGGGGTCAATGTTATCGACTAGCCCCTTACCCCCAACACTTCAAGCATTCTGCCTATAGCCGAAATAGCACAGAGGACTATTCACGATTTGTAAGGTTGAGTGACAGCTGAAAGCCAGTATTAACAGTCCTGCTTCTTGTAAGCAAATTTGCAGAAACTACCGAGGAGACCAACGAAAAAGTAACCTTCTTGAGAAACTTTTAAGTTGGGCCAAAAAAAGAATCTATTGCTCCACCAGCATCATGTAAATCGATTTCTTTGGAACCAAATGTCAACAAGTGCGTGATCCTTGTACGCAATCAACAGCACCTGGTAAACTAAAAACTCAGAAATGATTGATGGACAAATTTCTAGACATATGCAACTCAGCAGTGCAAATCGCTGACTGGAAAGGAACTGTCGAATCGGAATTAAATGCAACGGATTATACTAAGAAAGAAACAAGCAATAAGTTAATAGAATAAAGCGTTATGGTGATGTGGCGTATATCTAGAGGCATAGGGACATGTTAAATGCTTTGAGACAATCTCTTAAAATGTCTTACATAAGAAGTACTCAGCTGAAATTTGATCGAATGGCAATTGACCACAAATGTGTGGAATGGAGATTATATCTCTGGTGGATCTTGTAATAAACAAACAACTT
>NC_043009.1:66427019-66447019 GCF_006345805.1 Octopus sinensis
CACACACATATGCTTCATTAAATACACGCTCAAGTTTTATCGGTTTTCTTTGCGATTCTTCATATTCTTTCTACTGACATTATACAGTTGGTTTGAAAGAAAACAGTTTTTAAGTCCGTATCCGACGTTTCCCAGACATTTCACGTGGCCACTGACATAAAAAAAACAACAGAACGTAACTGTCAAAATTTCAGCTCGACAAACACTTCAGCACATAACTGCTGCTACTGAAGCTAACGTTACAAAGTCCCTTGGCGCGAAGTTTAGCTCAAGTTCAACCAATAAGCAAAGTGTCTAGTAGTCTATGTTTGTTGTTAGTTTGAATGTCCTTTTTGGAATTAGCGCTGTGTTACTGATACTATTTTGTAGCTATAAGCTGTCATTATTTGTTTAATCTGATGTATTTACTTGTAATAATTTGGTGGATTCTCAGGCAGCGTTTATATTTCTAATGCAATAGACACTGCTGGATTAAATGGTAGTGCCCAGGTGTCGAAACCACAGTGATATCTGCTTGGGTAGCTGATGATGGGAATGCACGTCTGTCATACTCGATTGTAAATTTGTTATATCTAGTTTCCTTATTCTTGGTTGTCATTTGTGGGGATGGGTTGTTTTGGTATTGTTTGCTATTCTTCATAGGTAACTTAATTTGGCTTGGACAATGCTTAAGTGTTGGTATCTAGTTTTCGGACGTTCACTGGCAGATAATTAAGAACATAATTGCACGTGGGTGCAAGTCGATGACATCGAACCCCAGTGCTCAACAGCTACTCATTTTTTCGTCTCCGAAAGGTTGAAAGGCAAAGTCGACTCCAGCGGCATTTCAACTTAATATCAGATTAAATGTCGCCATGCATCTTGCCAGGCGCAGCAACGATTCTACCAGCTCGCCGCCTTTTAGACACCAATTTGTTATGGGGATAATTGTAATAATAGAACACCCCTCCCACATAACGAGTTATATGTTATAGTCATTATAAATACTGTCAGTCAGTGTCAGTATAATGTAGAGAGTACAATATAGACGGTCATATATAGTCGTGGTCTTACTTGTCTAACTATACTGTTGTAGCGGAGTTGGTGTTATAACAGTCCGACAGAGGATTACTACACAATTGTTTCGAATTCTTGTGAATGAGACTGCTTGGATATGTCGGCATAGGTGATAAATTGCGATTATAAATGTAAAGATTTTAGTTTCTAAAATACCGCAATTTATATATATATATATATTATATATATATATATAATATATATATGTGGGTGTATTTCGGGACGGTCATTTTTTTCTTTTTTGCCAAATGAACACACGCACTATATATTCGTTCTTCCCTCGTTTATTACTGTTCTTATTCTAACTCATGTTCATTGTTCGAAAATCTTTCTTCACACATCTGTGACCGATTCAGAGACACTTTCTGTCTTTGTGTGTGCTCTTACACCGCTTATTCCATTCTGTTCATCTATGGTCTGTATCCTAATATGCGCATGTGTTTGCGTGTCTGTGTGTATGTGCGAGCGTGTGTGTGATGGTTCTTAGAAGCACTATGACCCTCTGTTCAGCCCCTTCCCCTCCCCGTTGCCGCTGCTGCTGCCATTGTACCCGACTTTTGTTACCGTTTTTGTATCTGTGTTTGTGGAAGTTCTTGCTGCTGCCGCTGGTGTTGCTCTTGTCATTGGTCGTGTTGTTGATGTTGTTGGTGCCGTCTATGAGAGTACTGTATGTGTGTTTGTGTGTGTATATAGGTTCGCTTTCTATGTTGTTTGTATCCGTACGCTTTATACAGTTTTTTTTTTCCTTTTATTTGTCTCTATTTCTTATATTTATCTATTGTGTGTGTACTACAGTTTGTATCTGGAATTTTTTCTCCTTTCTATCTTTAGTCCTCATGTCGTATGGTGTGGTGGTCGGTGTTACTATTCCATTCATGTTTTCTGTGGCGGCTCGGTCAGTCAATTGCTATGTGTGTAGCCTCTGTAAACTGTCTAAGTGCCGTGTCAGTTTTATGCGTTGATAATACCTTAACCTCTATAGTATTGACCGAGCCTCTATGTTCTGCTTGAGTATGTTGATAGAGCACTGACGAGCCATTAGTGTACAACTATACGTTCCCCTACGGCGTGTGCTATCTCTTCAATGTAAGTAGTTGACATGTTTCTGTTGTGTCTCTCCAATTCCGTAGGGTCGCACATGCGAGACACATTCCTCATTCTATGTATGTATATATATATATATACATACACATATGTATACATATGCATATATATACATTTACACATTTATTTGTATATGTATATATATGTATGTATATATATATGTATATGTATATATGTATATATATATATATATATATGTATATACATAAATATACATACGTATATATATATATATATATATATACATGCGCACGCACATACGCAGATCTATTCTCACACAATCATACACATACACACACACACACACACATATATATATATTTATCTATGTATCTATTTATGCCCTCAGCTGCGCGGATAGCTACCCTCGCTAGCTACGCAGATGATACGAAAGTCTCGCAGAAAATACAAAACCCCAGCGATGTTTCATACCTGCAGCAGGAGTTGGACTCAATTTTCAGATGGGCCGAGGACAATAATATGCAGTTTAATGCTGAAAAATTCCAAGCGCTGAGCTACCAGCGTGCAAAACTGAATATAAAACTTACAGGGTACACTTGCCCACAGAGGATTACAATTCCACAGCCTAAATCAGTGAGGGATCTGGGTATCGACATGAATTATGATACCTCTTTTCAAGTGCACATCACTAGGATGGCGACAAAGTGCAAACGAGTGGCTGGATGGATTCTGAGAACGTTCGGAACCAGAGAAAAGGAAACCACGATGGTCCTCTGGCGGACATTCGTCCTCAGCCGCCTGGACTATGGTCACCCACCAGTGTGAAATTAACAGCGGACCTTGAAGCAATCCAGAGAAGATTCACAAAGAAGATCGTCTTTTTGCAACAGCTCAGCTACTGGGAAAGGTTGAAATAGCTAAGACTCTACTCCCTGGAGCGAAGACAGGAGAGGTATGCAGTAATATACATTTGGAAGATCCTGAAAGGAACTGTGCCAAATTTTGGCATTGAAAGCTACACTAATGCCAGAACGGGTCGACACTGCACAGTGCCACACATCCCAGCAATGCCATCACGCTTCAGGACCAGTTACTGCAACAGTCTTCCTCTCCTACGGTGGCCGCTACCCACTGTCGTCTATTCTTTTAGCAATTCAACCCTAACTAAATAACCGCCACCCGTCGCTTTTTTTAATGAGTTGTTCTCACTCCATGTTTTTTTCACTGTTGTTATATAACATGCTCATGTTATCCGCATAAAAAGTACCAACCTTAAAATGTAATGCTTAGTACCATACATTGATTATATGCAGTGATTTATTTCCTTGTAGTACTTACATGATTATGTCCAGATCTTTATGTACATAAGATTCACTCTAACAGTTATGTTTGATGAACGTTGTTCTATTAATTTATTGGACGTACGTGAAAATGTAAACGATGGGGGTTAAAATATTTGAAAACTCAATTAAACTTTACTGTGGTCGTTGTGCATACACTCAACCCACCTCAGATACTGAACAGCCAATGAAGAATATATTACTAACAGCTACGCTTAACCTCCCTCTTTCTCTCTCTATCCCTCCCTCTCTTTTTTTCTCTCTCGCTCCCTATTTATCTATCTATCTCACTTATATGTGCGCGCGTGTGTGTGTTTGTCTATGTGTGTCTCTATGGGTGCCTGAATATGCGATTATATGCATATATAAATACACATTTACATATATACATATCTATCAATGTATTTATATATCTTACGTATACACTGACACACAAATACATCTACGAATATATATATATATATAATATATATATATATATATATATATATATATATATATATATATATATATATATATATATATATATATATATATATATATATATACATATATATATATATATATATATATATATATATATATACATGCGCACGCACATACGCAGATCTATTCTCACACAATCATACACATACACACACACACACACACACATATATATATTTATCTATGTATCTATTTATACCCTCAGCTGCGCGGATAGCTACCCTCGCTAGCTACGCAGATGATACGAAAGTCTCGCAGAAAATACAAAACCCCAGCGATGTTTCATACCTGCAGCAGGAGTTGGACTCAATTTTCAGATGGGCCGAGGACAATAATATGCAGTTTAATGCTGAAAAATTCCAAGCGCTGCGCTACCAGCGTGCAAAACTGAATATAAAACTTACAGGGTACACTTGCCCACAGAGGATTACAATTCCACAGCCTAAATCAGTGAGGGATCTGGGTATCGACATGAATTATGATACCTCTTTTCAAGTGCACATCACTAGGATGGCGACAAAGTGCAAACGAGTGGCTGGATGGATTCTGAGAACGTTCGGAACCAGAGAAAAGGAAACCACGATGGTCCTCTGGCGGACATTCGTCCTCAGCGCCTGGACTATGGTCACCCACCAGTGTGAAATTAACAGCGGACCTTGAAGCAATCCAGAGAAGATTCACAAAGAAGATCGTCTTTTTGCAACAGCTCAGCTACTGGGAAAGGTTGAAATAGCTAAGACTCTACTCCCTGGAGCGAAGACAGGAGAGGTATGCAGTAATATACATTTGGAAGATCCTGAAAGGAACTGTGCCAAATTTTGGCATTGAAAGCTACACTAATGCCAGAACGGGTCGACACTGCACAGTGCCACACATCCCAGCAATGCCATCACGCTTCAGGACCAGTTACTGCAACAGTCTTCCTCTCCTACGGTGGCCGCTACCCACTGTCGTCTATTCTTTTAGCAATTCAACCCTAACTAAATAACCGCCACCCGTCGCTTTTTTTAATGAGTTGTTCTCACTCCATGTTTTTTTCACTGTTGTTATATAACATGCTCATGTTATCCGCATAAAAAGTACCAACCTTAAAATGTAATGCTTAGTACCATACATTGATTATATGCAGTGATTTATTTCCTTGTAGTACTTACATGATTATGTCCAGATCTTTATGTACATAAGATTCACTCTAACAGTTATGTTTGATGAACGTTGTTCTATTAATTTATTGGACGTACGTGAAAATGTAAACGATGGGGGTTAAAATATTGAAAACTCAATTAAACTTTACTGTGGTCGTTGTGCATACACTCAACCCACCTCAGATACTGAACAGCCAATGAAGAATATATTACTAACAGCTACGCTTAACCTCCCTCTTTCTCTCTCTATCCCTCCCTCTTTTTTTCTCTCTCACTCCCTATTTATCTATCTATCTCACTTATATGTGCGCGCGTGTGTGTGTTTGTCTATGTGTGTCTCTATGGGTGCCTGAATATGCGATTATATGCATATATAAATACACATTTACATATATACATATCTATCAATGTATTTATATATCTTACGTATACACTGACACACAAATACATCTACGAATATATATATATATATAATAATATATATATATATATATATATATATATATATATATATATATATATATATATATATATATATATATATATATATATATACATATATATATAAATATATATATATATGAAAAAACGGAGAAAGGCAGAAGAAGAGAAACAAGGAAAATGCCACTTATATTGAACAGTATACAAATATTCTTTTAAAAAACTTTTCTTTTAATTTTTCTAAATTTAATTATTTAATCGTTACAGTTGAAAAGGTCTCAAAATTACTGAAACCGGTACTGAAATGATCTTTATAAAATTATTTTATCATTTTCTATCTTGACTTGTTTTTTCATATATATCAACTCGTGTGTTCCTTTTCATCCTTATATATATATATATATATATATATATATATATATACGACAGGGTTCTTTCAGTTTCCGCCTACCAAATCCACTCACAAGGTTTTGGTCGGCCTGAGGCTCCTGTAGAAGACACTTGCCCAAGGTGCCACGCAGTTGGGAACCCGGAACCAAGTGCTTGAGAAACAAGCTTCTTACCACACTGCCACTCCTGCGCCTATATATGTGTGTGTGTGTGTGCGTATGTATGTATGTATGTGTGTGTGTGTGTGTGTGTGTGTGTGTGTGCGTATGTATGTATGTGTGTGAGAGTGTGTGTCTGTGTGTATGTGTGTTTTGCATATCACAGTCATTAGTACACAGGTACACTATCGTCAATACATGTTCATTAGGAATTTGATTTTTTTTGTGGCTTCCTATTATCGCTCTATGATCTCTCGTGCACGTGATAACAAACGAAGTGAATTATGAGGAAGGGAGCACTTTGTATTACCCCATTGAAAATTAGTTTTGTTGGTCGAGAGGGCTTAGGTTTTGGAGACAATACTGTTGTTAACTTTACAACAAATTCACACATTCTGATGATTACTCTACGTATGAAAGCGCTAAGTTAACTTTATGTGCATTACAAAAGAAGTTTTCAATGTTAAAATATCATAATAATAAACGTGAAAACCAGATCATGTTTTAACTTTATTCAGCTGATATCTATCTATCTATCTATCTATCTATCTATCTATCTATATCTATCTATCTATCTATCTATCTATCTATCTATCTATGCATGTTTGTATGCATGTATGTATATGAATATACGAGCATATACACCTGCACTTATATATGTATATAAATGCACGTGTTTGTGCGTATATGTATATATATATATATATATATAATAATAAATAAAACACATGCCTATACATGTTTTATTTATTATTTTGTTATTATATTATAGAACGCACGCATCCACTTCTAAGTAAGTTTTATCTTTATATATATATATATAATATATATATATATATATATACGCACACACAAATTTCTGTCTTCAGATGTGTATGTTATCCTTTTTCTCCCCCACAGATTTATATACATATGTGTACATATATGTATAACAAATGCGAATATATATAAATGTGGTTATGCGTATATACATGAGTGTGCGCCTGCTCGTGCGAGTGCGTCTAAATGCATTTGTATTCAGAATATTATCACACTACATGTACTATACACTCCCCTGCCACCACCACCCCTCAAAAAAATCCACGTGCATGCAATATAGTGCTCAGGCAGACGTGTCGAAAATAAGAATGCTAGAGAATGATTTAGCAACACTGAATATAATGTGAACTTGTTAAGCATTTAAGTGAAACCTTTCATCAAATGTTAGCATAACTGACCCGAGAAAGGCATCGAAGATTGAAGATCAGATGCAATGCAAATAAATAAAGTAAACAACAGATCTAATAAAAGAGTCAAGGAAACGCATTATTAAAAGAATTAGTTGCTAAGCAAATGTGCAAAACTCGCGAAACACCGAAAGAAAAACTGCAAACAATATAACGTTTAGAGAGAGATTTGCTTCTATGGCCTGAGTTTCCCTATAAACATCATATTACTGTGTTTCTATGTTCGTTTTTATTTGTTTCGGATTATGTATAATTTTTGTTGTTGTTGTACATTTGTGATGCTGAAGCAAAATAAAGAAACCAACTTGCCAATGTAGCCTTCCTTCGAAATGTTAGAAGTTCATGGTAAGCCTTAGTTAAAGTAGACTATTGATAGATGTGTGTGTGTGTGTGTGTGTGTGTGTGTACATATATACGTACGCAGACACACACATGCATACATACATGCATACATACACATGCATATACATATACGTGTATATATATATACATATATTAAGAGAGAGAGAGATACACATATACGGTAGGCATAATATATTTATTAGATATGTCTAATTGACTTTTGTTGTTTTTCCTGTCTTTTGATCTTCGATTTCTTTATATAGCACACACACACACACATACATACATATATATATATATATGTATGTATGTATGTATGTATGTATGTATGTATGTATGTATGTATATAGCTTATTTACCAACCACTTGGTTCCGGGTTCAGTCCCACTGCGTGGCACCTTGGGCAAGTGTCTTCTACTATTGCCTCGGGCCGACCAAACCCTTGTGAGTGGATTTGGTAGACGGAAACTGAAAGAAGCCTGTCGTATATATGTATATGTATATGCGTATGTGTGTTTGTGTGTCTGTGTTTGTCTCCCCAACATCGCTTGACAACCGATGCTGGTGTGTTTATGTCCCCGTTACTTAGCGGTTCGGCAAAAGAGACCGATAGAATAAGTACTGGGCTTACAAAAGAATAAGTCCCGGGGTCGAGTTGCTCGATTAAAGGCGGTGCTCCAGCATGGCCTGCAGTCAAATGACTGAAACAAGTAAAAGAGTAAAAGAGTAAAAGAGTAAAAGAGTATATGTATATGTATGTATGTATGTATGTATGTATGTATGTATGTATGTATGTATGTATGTATGTATGTATGTATAGATAGATAGATAGATAGATAGATAGATAGATAGATAGATAGATAGATAGATAGGTAGATAGATAGATAGATAGATAGATAGATAATAGATAGATAGATAGATAGGTAGGTAGGTAGGTAGGTAGGTAGGTAGGTAGGTAGGTAGGTAGGTAGATAGATACAAGGTCTTGGTAGGGTTGGCGCATATTTATTATTGTATTATATTTGGATTATATATAATTTTTTCTTTTATTTCTTTCCAGTTTCAGTCCGAGGATTGCGGCCATGCTGGGGTACTGCCGGTTGCTTTGTTATGCTTTCACTAAAACCTCCTTTGATATGTGGCTTCTCGTGAATGAGGGAGTTTAACATTGCTACCTTCGTCTGTGTTTCTTGCTTTGGGGTAGGTTAATCCGGAACCCTTGCAGAACAACGTCGGAAAATTAAGCCCGATTGCCATATATACAACTAAATATAATAAACGCTCATGCAGAGATAAATAAAGATGCCCATTGATGAACCACTTTTGTACGAGTAGAAATCTTGTACATAAATGCACCGTACACACAAAGACAGGACTGTACGTTCACAGAGGGGCATCGGCTGTTTCATTCAAGAATCGTTACTGCAGCTTCAAGAAAATCAATAAAAGACGTTCAACATCTTTGGCCGATTTTGTGTGGCGACTTAAGGAAGATAAAACTAAATATAAAATTACTTAGTCCATAGTAAGGCACGCAGACTACAATATCATTTCCAGAGATGTCGACTCTTCTCCGAGTAATCCCTGTCTATTCTGTGGACCAATGAGAAGAAAGATCGTTCATAGAATTTCTGAACGACTCTCAGATGCTTACATGCATAATAAAGCACTTTCGCGCAATGCAGTGGGAATGAATTTGAGAAACTGTTAACCTAATTAATAATCATAATTCATCTTAATGAATGAATTAAATTTAGTTTTAACCTCCCCGTTCTTATAAACACCAAGTAGCTATTTAATTCGCTATGTGAAGGTATGTGTAGCAAACCTCAAGTAGATGATTGCATGAGAGAGTGTACATGTGCCATACAGCCTCCGTAGGGGCGTTTATGCATCCATATCCGTTAACGGTTATGTTTAATACTTTTCTAACCAAATTGCGTGTTCGTTTCTTTTTTTATGCATCTGTTATTTTTATTATTATTGATCTTCTGTATAAATGAAGCTATGTCCTTTAGTCTTCTGCTTTTCTTTACGCACACTGAGAAGATATTTTGCAGAACTGTTATTTTGACGAGTTATATACTGTTATCACCTGAAAAGACACATCTACACTGTCGAATGATCCTGAACCAGTTGTTAAGTATTCAACCTGTGAGGGATCGATGTATGATGGATCGAAACAATTGTAGTGATTAATAAAAATCCTCGTATCTTCTATATTCCGTATCTCGTTAACCAAAATACACAGCGAACACTGTGAAAGTGAACGTGCTTTGCCAGTAAGCTACCAGTTATAAACCACTCGATCTGTTATTTAGTATATGTACATATCAATATATATATATATATATAAAATATACATACATAAATACACACACAGACACACAGCGATAGATATAAATATATACAATATATTTGCATATGTGTGTGTGTATATATAGATGTATATATGTATATATACGTATAAAAACGCACACACACACACACACACACACATATATATATATATATATATACATACTTATATATATATATATATACACACACACAAACACACACGCATATATATATATATATATTCACACACACACACACATATATATATATATATATATAATATATATATATATACATACACACAAACTCACACGTGCGTGTACGATGATATTTACCATACTCGTGTTCACCTGAACGCAGCAAGGTCTTTTGCTACGGAACATAGATGACATGTGTGAAAACCTGTCTTTGACTTATGTACGATGCCATCATATCGTAGGACGCACATGTTTCTGCCTCATTACGCTTCATCGGCTTCGAACACCAACTCAGTCTTCCGCTGCTTTGTAAAAACGATTGTTTTGTGTATCAGAAACGCAAATGAGACTTTCGCTGAGGTATGGAAAGTCGGTCAATCTGAAATTAACTGGAGGTGCGCGAAGCAATCTTCAATGAAATATAGATAGACAGACAGACAGACAGACAGATGGATATATAGATAGATAGATAGATAGATAGATAGATAGATAGATAGATAGATAGATAGATAGATAGATAGATAGATAGATAGATAGATAGATAGATATAAGTACACATACATACTTCTAAACACACACATGTATGTGTGTGCGTGTGTACAAACACACACCTATAAGTGACAGATAGACAGACAGACAAACAAAATTATACATTTCCGCTTAAATGCACGCACATAATAGCACAATTCGGTTAATTGCATGCCGAAGCAATTCTTGTTTTCGCTATTTGCATTATATTATCCAAATTATGAACAAAAAATATTGATGAAACGAAGCATATAATTGAACATTTTATTTGATATAAATAAAGAGATTCACTAAGCTTCCGTTTGTCTGATAAGTCTTTTATGACAGTAGTTAGTACTTCATATTTACATACAACTGTTGTCAACTCACTCCAGTGTAGTCAAGTTATTCACTTCAACGAAGAAAAGCGATTGTTCTTCAGATTTCTGTACAATATATGTTATGTTTTAACTGGGCTATACATTCCTTTAATAAATATTTCTTCATTATAGATAGTAAGCATATGTGCAAAACAAAAAACAGAGAATGGTGCTTTTGTCTCAGTGAGTGAATGGGCGCCATTATCTTGTATTCATTAACGATTAGATTAACCCGTGATTAACGGAAAACATCTTTGGAAAATTTGTGTGTTTCTTATTACCTAGGAATAAACAAAGCATAGACGCAGGCACGGCACCTTAAGCAAGTGTCTTTATGATAGCCACGAGCCGACCAAATCTTTGTGAGTGGGTTTCGTGGACGAAAACTGTAAAAAGTCTATCGTGTATAATGCGTGTGTATGTGTGTGTGTGCGTATGTGTCTGTCTGTGTCTCTGTCTGTGTCTGTGTGCCTGGCTGTTCGGCAAAGGAGATTGATAGAATAAGTACACGGCTTAAAAGAAGAAACTCTGGAACCGATTCATGGCCGCAGTCTAATGACTGTAACAAGTGGAAGATGAAAGACAAAACCATATGGTTGTAGGGCAGTCATGATGAGGATGCTTTATACGGATGCAGCATTGATATTTAAAGGATACCAAAGGGACTTGAGGAAGCTCACAAGGGATAAGTCAAACGAGTTTGCCACCATTTTATATCAAGAAAATATTAACCCGAACCGGATTAAACCTGATCAAATTATGTATTAACCTAATTAAATTATGTATTAACACAGACTACTGAAATGAAACACAGTGGATTCTGGTTCTTTTTTATTTCATATCATCGGATATATACAGCGATTATTATAAGCGTTATGCACTGGAGTCATATCAAAATTTCGTAATTAGTCGCTCACAATTTATTTTCGGTTAATATCTTATTCTAGTTAACTGTTTAAGAATTCCATTCCCCGTTCCGATATAATGCAATCTATACATATACACACACACACGCATACACACACATACACACACATGCACACACATACATATACATATATATATATATATATGTGTACACACACATATATATACATATATATGTGTGTGTGTGTGTATGCGCTGCGCACAGACAAAAACACAAAACACACAAGCATACACATAAGCACGCA
Source organism: Octopus sinensis (assembly GCF_006345805.1). Classification (NCBI taxonomy): domain Eukaryota; kingdom Metazoa; phylum Mollusca; class Cephalopoda; order Octopoda; family Octopodidae; genus Octopus; species Octopus sinensis. The sequence continues at coordinate 66,439,265 of NC_043009.1, forward strand.
CACACACACACACTCACACTAAGGAGAATATAGTGAATATGGTTTATTACATTAATTTACAATTGTTTCATAGGAATTTTGAACTCATGTGTTTTGTTGTATTATGCAAAAATATATACAACTAAATGAAGTTGTGTGTGTTTATGCGTGTGTCTGTATGCGCGTGTGCCAGTGTGTGTGTGCATCATCCCACAAGCTACAAACATACTTTCCTTCTAACATCTCTATGTTAACGTCTTACACAGCTATTTCTAGACTTACCTACACCACAAGTAATTATCTTTCAGCAAACCTCCACCTAACCTCCACTCAATGAAACAACTTACCAAAGAATATATAAAACGGAAGATCCCAACTAAAGCACAGTCTGATGAGCGTGAGCTAGCCGAAACTTCGAACTCACTGGTGAACCTTCCTTCTCCTTTATTCCTATATGCATATAAACTTATATGTTTATATAAGTGTGCGTTTATCAATCTGTGTGTGTATGCATGCATGAATATATACATGTATATATATATATATATATATATATATATATATATATATATATATGGACGTATGTGTCTAGATAGATAGATAGAAATGTATGTGTTCATATATATATATATGCACGTGTGTGGGTTTATGTCTGTGAATACATCAGTGAGAGAAACACCCACACACGCATGTTTACATGGACATAATCTATAGAATTTTCGGAGATTTTGATACATGTAAATCACTTAACAATATATTCCAGTAAACATGGAAAGAGATAGACAAAGACGTCAAAAGAATCAAAGCCACTGGCGTGAAGGCAACCATGTAGCCTTAGTTACCGAACATCATTCCAATATCAATTACATAAAATGCATGTGATACCGTATTGTTTTGCAGTATTACATTCAGTACATAAGAACTGAAAGTTGAACAGGAATGCTACTCCACAGTCACCACGCCCACTATACGCACAATCAAATGTTTTATCTTTAAGGAAAACGACACAGACGTATGTAAATAGATTTCTTCAAATATGTGCGTAGGTGAACGTCTGTGCGTGTAATTATTAAAATCAAAAAAAATTTGTTCTTAAGTTCAGCTTGTTCATAATTTTAGTTTCTTAAGTTTGGGCGAATTGTGTCTTTGAAAGTAGAAGCTTTGATACATTGATAACAGAATATCTCACTATCTCTGGCTTAATTGGAGGCTAGAGAAGACGAAAAACGTAGCTCAATCAATGAACACCTATATATGTATATATATACATATATATATTTAAAATTAAATAAGGGTAGAAATTGATATTAATCAATTAAAACCAGTGGTCTAGCATATTTTTTTAAAATCCGAAGATTTAATTTTTTTTTACATACAAAATTTAGAGGACTGACCACTAAAAGTAGACAGCCCCTATGCTAGATATAGACGTCAAAATTGCCATTTTCCACGAAGAATGTGTTCTCAAGAAAAAAAACTCAGCAAAAATCCAAAGTGTAAAAATAAGCAAGTGTAAAATATATATATATATATATATACCTATTATATACATTATATTATTTTTGTAATTTACTCAATCTTTACTTTTTAATTGTTATTTTAATTTTAATATTTCTATTATATGTAATTTTCTAGATGGTGTACTTTAATTATTCCTTTTGAATTGATAAAATATGTTTTTTTTTCTAATATTTTATATAAATATATATATATATATTAACGTTTGTTTCCATGTTCCGTTATAATAAAATCAATTTTACATTATTCTGATGGGTTACCCTATACTTTTGTAGAGTGCAGATATATTTTTCTGAAACAAGAATATTGTTGACAGTGACTTCAGAATTTCTCCCAGCTAAGCCATCTTAAGACTGCAGCACCGTCGTATTACATAACTACCCAGAATTTCCCATTCTTTTGCTAAGTGAAAATTCTTCGATAATAACAACATGACGGTAATGGTGAATAGTATTCTATTTAATTTCCATTGGTCATCTAATACGATGTAGTTTAATAATTCGTACTTTGAAAGACGTGTTCTACACAGGGAAATAAGTATCAATCAACAAAGCATACTATATTTCTTGGCTTTTAAAGAAAATCACACACTATACTTAATTTTATAGAGAAGATCACTATCCAGGTACAGCCATATAAAAAAATAATCACCCCATACAAATGAAACCAAGCCATGTATTTGAAACGCGAAAGAAGGAATCTTTCCTGTGTAAGCATATAGAGAGTATCTCTCTTCTTCAATTTAAGACATTTATTAGTGCGGTAATATTCTCTATTTTCACTACAAATTGTATGAAATTTCCCTGCCATTATGCAACTTAGATTTCTCTTCGAGACAAAATTGATTCCTTTGTCGTTATGATTCTATATATATTGGACAATGATGCCGATTAAATTATATTCTAGAAGTTGAATAAATGAATAATTTATGTAAAACGAGCTTTCAAGGTGTTTTCTACGAACCCTAATAGCATTTCAGTGACAGTTGCTGCATTTGCCATTTCACCTTTGATAGGTATAATATCTCCAAGTAGTGTAGTTCACGTAGAGCTTCACTCGCCAATATGTAGTGCATAGATTTTCTTTCCTATTTGAAACAAAAGGAAAGCACAGGTATAGAGATACATATACACCGGCACATACAAACATTTATGCACTCCTACTTACACATTCCACACCCCACCATATATATATATATTTATATACATTCTTGACGTCTTATTTTACATGCTGTTCTGATGGGCTTCGTGAGATATTATTCCCAATAAATAAATATATATACAAATATATATATGTGTGTGTGTGTGTGTGTGTGTGTGTGTGTGTATGCGTGTGTGTGTGTGTGTGTGTGTGTGTGCGTGTGTGAAGTATATTTGCCACTTAAATGTGGCTAACCACTAAGGGTGGATGCTACTGTAGCTTGTAGCCCCAGGAGAGCATCTTCTCCAGCTGGCTATTGACACACTTTCTGTGCCCTATCAGTATTTGCAAAGGGAAGCCATCCTTCCCATCGTCGACCTGACGTGATACGCACGGACCCGGGTTTCTGGGTATTTACCCGTCGCCAGAGCACGACATTCACCGGTCTTCGATGCGAAGGGGTCCCAATACAAATACGTATATCCTTTTTCCAGTGACGAAAAGTCACTGATCTCGAAAAAGTGTAAACAAACAATAATAAATCTCTGAAGGAGGAATAAAGATGTTCTCCTGGGGCTACAAGCTACAGTAGCATCCACCCTTACTGGTTAGCCACATTTAAATGGCAAATATACTTCACATTGTCGTGCAGCTACTGTTTATACCTCATTCAAAGAGTTATTATATATATATATATATATATATATATATATATATATATATATATATATATATTATATATATATATATATATGCATACATATTAAATCCTAAAAAGAACAAACACACAAAGGCAACAATGCGACAAATGTACGTGGTACATTTAATGTATTAGCAGACGCTTAGGAAAAGAAGGAAAGATGGTTTAACGTTTCGAGTAGAAGCTCTTCTTCGGAAACAGGAAAGTCCAAAACAAGGGAAGACGGAGGAAGAAAATCGCCAACGATTCACATGTGGCAACATTTTATATATATATAAAAACTAGGTGATAAGCCATGTACGTACTGCACAGGTTACATCATTATAAGTCATTCTGGAATATTCATCACCAAAGGGCTCAACAAATATTCATATAAAATATTTAGGGCCACCATGTTACGTCGTTCTTGTGAATCCATAAACAGAGTGAACTTCTGAGACGTAAACGTGAGAAACGTAATCTTACCTTGCATCAAGTCTCACAGAACGTTTGGCTTCGGTGTAAAGCTAAGTATTACTCTAGTGTAGAAATGAGATTGCTTAGCACAGACGTATTTACCAAACGAAAACAGACAGTTTTTGTATTCAGATAGTGCAAATACACTTTTTTAACGTCTTTTGAGTTTGCCAAAGAATTAATTCTCATTCACAATTAGAAAGAAATCATATTGCTATTCCCAGAGGTGCATGAAAAATAGTTTAGTGACATATTTTTCACTAAAATGCCGAAGAACTTTTCATATCAAATATTAGTTTTGGCGGCGACGACAATACAAATTATGTGTTTGAAGCAGCTCAACAGTGATCTGTTTTGGGATTTTGCCTTACTTGTAGGACGCTTTTGCCCATCAGCATCTTTGTATGCATATTTATGGCTGGTTGATGCGATTTTGTTCCAAGATGGCGGTGTACGTGACATTCATTGGCGGAAATAACGCGAAACGCCGGTGTTGATCATTCTCCTTCACTTCCATGGCGATTTCGTTTCCCCTAACTGTGAGATAGTCTATAACGTTTTTAAGATCTCCTTTGGAAGAAATACCAAATGATCGGAGTTTTGAAGCATTTAACAACGCGTATATATATGTGTGTGTATGTAATGGTTGGTGGGTTTTGTGTTGAGACGTTGAATATGACAAATATTGAATTATTGGTTCATGTGGAAGTAATGTGAGTGATACACACACGCATACATACATACACACACACACACACACACACGCACACACACTCACACATATGTATATATATATACAGTCATGTATATAGATACGCTTATATACATACCTTCATACAGAGAGTAAAGAGAAGCAGAGACAACAGAGAGAGCTCAGCATAGAGAGCAAGAGAATGAATGAAAGAAAGAAAGAAAGAAAAAAGAATGAATGAAGGGAAAGGAAAGAAGAGATAAAAAATGTATAGAAAAAGAGGGCAGTATTAAGGTATTAATATAATTCTTACTTAAACCCCGACTTAAACCTTTTCACTTTTTATTTGATTAAATGGTGACAGAGTTTTGAAGAACAAAGTGCATTCTGGGTTTTATTGATGTGTCTTTAAGAACGGAGTTGAAATCCCAACGGTATGGGGTTTCTTAATTATGTTGATTGGTTCATTATTTTATAATTAATTCAATTCATTGAAGTGGCTGACAAAATGCCTTCAGATATTTCGTTCCGTTCCTTCACATTCGAATTCGAAATCTCGCTTGGGATTGATTACTTCCACTGTTATTTTGGTGGTTTTTGATTTGAGAAGAACCTGTAGCACACTTCGAATGATTAAACGAAGTGTGTTCTTTGTTCTCAACTCCTGATGCTTTATTTTAAAATCCGTGTTTTCTAAAAGGGGCTTCGAGCTGGCAGAGTCGTTAGCATGCTAGGCAAAATGTTCAACAGCATTTCCTCCGTCTTTACGCTCTGCGTTCAAATTTCGCTGTGATGAACTGTGCCTTTCATCCCCTTTACGATCGATAGGACAGAATGATCACTGGCGTCGATGTAATCGATTCACCCCTCTTCAGAGGGGTTGTTGTTGTTTGACTCCAAGTGAAGCTTGACCAAAATTGTTCCGGTAGTGATCGTCTTAAATTTTGCTTGCCTGTCACAATGTATCTTGGACTAAATTATCAAATGTGCCCTCCTTTTACAAACAGTAGGATATTCAGCTGTCTTTTATTATTATTATTTTGCAGCCTATCGCTGGAGCGATGTATTAAAAGCTGGCATAATATTGATGCTGTTGTTGCTGATCTTAACCTAAGGTCATCCTTGATTGACTCGACCTATAATCTAAGACGTTCCAGCAGGGGCTCTCCCAACTTTTATTTGAATATAGAGCATCCAGCACCCCGTTTTCCACTAAGTTCTTTCTCTTTTAAGACGGTAAGCAATAATTTGCGAAAGGTTTGCTCGCTAATTCTCGTCGGCTGAGCGACTGCATAGAGGCTTCCATTGTGCATTATTCAATGTGAATGGCATTTTAATGGATTGATCTTTCGCTACAATTTCCAACTTTGTGAAAAATGGCATTTGCTGTAATCGTCGTAAGTTCCCGATTTAAAGCTTCTGCCGAGATTGTCTTTACCTTTTACCGTTGGTGACTCTATATGCGATGCAGCTCTGTAAAACTGCTTAGCTTATTTTCTTGTGTTCTAATACGAATTTATGAAAGAACATAGAAACATCAGCACAAATTCCGAGAAAGAAACACTCAAATCGACAAAATTACATGATTGGTTCTTAAGTTGACTTCGGTGCGATTTGAACTCAGAACGTATAACCACCGAAAATGTCGTTTTTGCTCGATACTCTAACGAGTCTGCAGACCTGAGTTGCTTTCTGTAGTGGCTTTTTGTTGTTTCTTTTTGTATTCTTTTCTTTTCTTTTCGCCAATTAAGAAGAAAATTTCAGCTGTTGAAGAATTCTTTTACACACAGCATTCAATATTTCATCTTGCAAAGGCGGCGAGCTGGCAGAATCGTTAACACGCCGGGCAAAATGCTTATCAGTATTTCGTCTGTCTCTGCGCTCTGAGTTCAAATTCCACCGAGGTCGACTCTGCCTGTCATCCTTCCAGGGTCGATAAATTAAGTACTAGTTTCGTCCTGGGGTCAATCTAATCGACTGGTCCACTCCCCCAAAATTTCAGGCCTTGTACCTAGAATCGAAAAGAATATTTCAGCTTTCATTTAATTATCCAAATTCATTCCAATTGTAGTTATTTCCCTCGGCTCGGTGTATTTTATTTTTTTATTACGGTTTGTAAGGCGACGAGCTGCCAAAATCGTTAGCGCGTCGGATAAAAATGTTTAGCAGCATTTTTTCTGTTTTATATATATATATATATGTTCTGAGTTCAGTTTTCGTCAATGTCCACTTTGTCTTTCATTCTGCCTGAATAGATAAAATAACTTCTTGTTGAGTACTGCATTCGACATTCCCGTTTCCTTTAGAATTGCTGTACCAATATATGAAAGAATTAAGTTTGAACGTTGTAATTTTCAAGAGCATTAGGACTGCGAAACAACAGACCACGAAAGCGCCTTGTTGTTTCTCAGTTGACAGGACAACAATTTGAAACTAGGATTTTTTCATCGGTCGATAGAACAAGTAACAGTCATATGCTGGTAAACGGAATCAACTAAATCTCTTACCTACTCACCAATATTTTTCGCCTCATAAGTTCTGATACGCCCGTTCCATATTTATTTCTTTATTGCTCACAGGAGACTAAACATAGAGGGGGACAAACAAGGACAGACAAAGGGATTAAATCCATTACATCGATCCCAATGCGTGACTGGCACCTATTTAATCGACCGCGAAAGGATGAAAGGCAAAATCGACCTCGGCTGAATTTGAACTCAGAACGTAGCTTCAGACAAAATACCTATTTCTTTACTACCCACAAGGGGCTAAACACAGAGAGGACAAATAAGGACAGACAAACGGATTAAGTCGATTATATCGACCCCAATGCGTAACTGCTATTTATTTAATCGACCCCGAAAGGATGAAAGACAAGGTCGACCTCGGCGGAATTTGAACTCACAACGTAACGGCAGACGAAATACCTATTTCTTTATTACCCACAAGGGGCTAAACACAGAGGGGACAAACAAGGACAGACATAGGTATTAAGTCGATTACATCGACCCCAGTGCGTAACTGGTACTTAATTTATCGACCTCGAAAGGATGAAAGGCAAAGTCGACCTCGGCGCAATTTGAACTCACAACGTAACGCAGACGAAATACCGCTAAGCATTTCGCCCGGCGTGCTAACGTTTCTGCCAGCTCGCTGCCCCCCACCCCCGTTCAATATTGTAGTGAAATATATTTGAGACAAGTTTCTGTTTTTTTTAATTTCTCTTAACTACATCAACTGCCAAAATCGTTCAGTACGCCAGACAAAATAC
>NC_043009.1:66452019-66457019 GCF_006345805.1 Octopus sinensis
AAAATTTATAAGTTAAAAGCTGCTCATAATTGAAGCGAATAAGTAAAGATAAAAGATGGAAGCTGTAAAAGAGGGTTCCGCCCACATGTGGATCAAAACCTACTAGTTTCGATCAGAGCACCCCTCATCGCAGCCCGCCTCCTATTTCTAATGCTTGAGCTTTTGAACAAAACCGTGTCTGTGTGGGATAAGCTTGGAAACAACATATGTCCTCAGGTTACCCTTAGATCGCGAGATTATAATAACATCTTTTTGTTGTTGTTGTTTTAAGAAACTGTCTTTTCAATGTCTTTTATATAACGACAACGCCCACTGATGTACAAGTCAATTATTATGTAAGATGGTGAATATTATTTCTCTGTCTTTATCGTCATCTGCATCGTTATTGTTCTAAGGAGGGATGGGGTCTCATTTATCTATTTTCTTCGTTTCTGTTGTATTCCGTTTTTCTTTCTTTCTACTTTTACATTTGACTTATCTATTTATTGAGGCACGGTTCTCTGTCCTCATTTTACCCATTCGGTTGTTCTGCGACTGCTTGAAATTTTGTTTCTATTTCCATTACCTCTCTCGCAAGACGACGGAGCGGTGTCGTTGCCTTTGGTGTAGGTTATGGTAGTGTTGGAATTGGAGATCGAGCATAAGGCGAGTTCCCATAGTATCTCCAGACTGGAAGTGAGTGAAGCGGGTTTGTTTTATTTTGGTATCGAGAACAAGACGGACGTTTTTAGGCTGGTATCTCTAAATATCCTGTAACGTGACTACGACAGGCTGCGCTACAAGAACAACAGTCTTTGCATCCTCCTCAATCTTTTCGGGTTTCTCAAATTGTGTTGTACAAAAAGCCTTCAAGTGGCTTTAGCTGTTCTGCTCTTCACCATCTATTGTACTACTTAAGATTCAGCGCCGACAACAAGGCACATCTTGTGTCCATATGCCTTACAAAAGCAACTGGATTCAAATCTGAGTATTGCTTCTTTAATCCTAGCAGTGTTTAGTTCCTAGTCTATGGGTGGGTATTTTGCACATAATGTTTCCTTGTCTGTAAACTTCGTCCTCATTTTTGAAAGACAAGCGCAAAATTGTATTCCTCAAATGGTCCTTTGCGAGCCCTATTCACTTCGTTAAGTGAAGATAAGTTTTCTCTTTGCAGTATGTTGAATATGTTCTTTGCATAAAGAGATGTTTCAGGATTCCACACTGGAGGTAACCGGAGCAAAGATAACCAATTTCATATGTAGACTTGTTATTCGGCGACATATGTATTTGTGTGACATTTGCGACTGTACAAGATATACGACCAAAGATAACAACGCAGGATAATGATAAAGTCAAATAAAGCAACAGATGCCTTCTCCTGAAAGCAAGGAACTAGTCCAATAAAGTTTACTAATATTTCGAAATTATTGTCGCATGATTTGACATTAAAAGATAAATGCTCAACATTTGAAGTACCACATGTTTCCTCACATAGAGTAGAATAAAAGTGCAATGCTTTAAGTTCTGAAACCAAATTTCTTCTAACTGTCACAACCAGAAGTTCTTCTTTACATAAATATCATGGCATGACCAATATACTTACAGTTTGCAGCTAGCTTTCAATGTTTCCTAATATTCAAGCCAAAATGTTATATATTTGCGACGTTAGGAGTTCCTTTCGCTGTAATAACTCGCTTGAGTAATACTTTTAATGTTTGTAACAATGAATCAATTTGTTGTCGAATAATTTCTCTTTCCTCTTCATTTGTTTCAAAATTATATTTGTCATATTTTTTTTTTACTCCTATGCCGTCGATTGAGTAGGTGGCTATTTTTATGCTCTTTAAATCACTCTATTTGTTTTTCCTCCAATTATTAAATCAATCTGCAACTTTATGTTGATGGATGATAAATTATTGGTCCTGTCTTAACTCTGGACACGACTAGACAAAGGCAATCTTTCTAGGTGACTATAACTCAAGCAAGTTAACTTTAACATTATAGATGCTACAAAACTACATCGCTTATTCCTACTCGTCATCTCATTATTTGTTGAGAAATCCACATATTCCCTCCATTCTCTAAAAGTGGAAACGATTTGCTAAGATGAATTGGGTTCTAAATTAGTTACAAGTGTTCAAAATTGTAGTCTGCCCTGCAGCGAACAAACACTCTCTATTATTGAAATTATAAATCAGTTTGACGCAAGATTTATTTAAAAAATATTTGACGGTCTAATTCAATCATTAAATTTTGCGCTTGCGCTCTCTGACTGAATTCCAATAACGATTATTATTTTAAATAATTATTTTGTACAACTTACAAAATGTTGGCATGCTTAAATTTATATGTATTGTCTCTGCCACTTCGCTCGTTTTTGTACAACTTGATTGGATATTTCTCCATGATTTTGTATCGTGTTTATAATCTTAAAAATTGAGAGCTGTAGGCGAAAGCTTTAACATAATCACCCAAGTAGGAATGTTACGATTTAAACAACCTTAACATGGAAGAAAACTGAAGATACAATCAGAAAAATTAAGGTTATCAAATAATGTTAGCAAGGTCTACCTTGACTGTTGAGCACTAAAGATAAAGCTTGTAGATATGTCCCTAGAAGTACATAGATGCTAGATGGTTGCGGTGATCCTCTACCACGGGGAGAACAAAACTAACATCCTGCAGGCTCAGAGGCAGCAGAAACGAAATTGTTCGGGTCAGGGAATGGAGTTATTGATCCAAAGGAATCAAGAAGGTGGAATCCATTTCAGACCTGATCAAGACGTCACAAACCTTTACATGGCTATTGAGGGCATAAAGAGAAGACGTCACTTGAGTTATGATACAATCCATGTCCATGCTTTCTGTCCACAGCAAATGAAATAGGAAAGCCCTCATGCACACTCACTCTTCAGCTGACATCACTACCGCAACAGCAACAACACCAACAACAGCAGTACCATCGGCAGCGTGCCGCCACAACGATAACAATGACAGCAGCTACAAAACTAGAGCCAGCAACCGTGAGAGCAACACTAGCAGGAGTAATAACGGCAGCAGGAACAGAAGCAACAACAATGATGGTAGCTTTAATACACAAATAAATAAATTCTATCCACCAATGCGGTGTCGAGCACTCATTTTCATCGTTCGACATTTACGTATACACACACACACACACACACACACACACACACACACACATATATATATATATATATATAAACTCAACTCCGTTGGACACGAATGACCTTGGCTGCACCAAAGAGGTTCCCCTCTGAAGTACAAGTCTGGGCGGAAAGTTGCCTCACCGGCGAATGCACAACCTAGGGCTGTTTTTACAGAATACCAGCGGTTGCCCATGCATACCAGCCTCCTCTCTCCACGCCACTGATGTTATCCAAAGGAAAGGCAACGACCGATACTGCTTGGCACGATTGACGACGCAACGCGTTTCTACAGCTTGAAGAACGTAGGCTCGAAACGTAAAAACTATTCTCACCTGCTCGAGCGTTAAGCTAATACACCTGATGTTGTTTATACACCTGCCTTTGTCTTTTGTTTTTCTGTAGAATTTACAAACATTTATTGCCTCGCTAGGTGTGTTTCCACAAATCGCATGTCTCTTAAGATTACCCTCCATGTTCTTGAGATGATTGCAGTGTAGTCCGTCGTATCCGTGGACATCGAGTAGATCATCGTCATGAATTAATTTCTTCAGGTGTTATAGCATTAAGCGGTGTTTAACAAAGGGTTGTTTATCCCTTCTGACTAGTGCCAAGGTTGATTGAGTTATATATATATAAAATTACAAGATATAGAATCAATCGGATTTGACTATTTAAGAAATGCTTGTTGTACGGTTTTGATGCGCAGTTTTTCGTGTAAATGTGTTAACTCAAGCCTAGTGAAATTTGAAGGGTAGAAATTGAATAAAAACCCGTTAGATATAATGTATTCACCGAAGAAGCGAAGAACTTATAAGAGGAATATTTGCAATACTAAGAATTGGACGGATTTATAGGTATTCCTGCGGTAGTATCTGGTACGTTACGACAGCAAAATATAGGCATTAGCCAAGAACTCATAAATCAGGAGAACAACAGCGTACGGATCAATAGTGAATTCTTCAAAAAGTGCTTTTATCTTAACAACGTCTGATCCCAGAAGTGCTACTTGGCATATTCAACAAAGATGTGAAACAGAAATACTCTGTACACCGCAGAAATGTTATACATGGTCTTGTTTCCCATAAACGTAGAGGATGTTACAAATATCCTCTCTACTATAGACAAAAAGCCTGAAATTTTGGGAGAGTCAGTCGATTACATGGCCCCCCCCCCAGTGCTCAGCTGGTACTTATTTTATCAACACCGAAAGGATGAAAGGCAAAATCGACCTTGGTAGAATTTGAACTCAAAGCCTAAAGATGGATGAAACACCGCTAAGCATTTTTCCCCGGTGTACTAAACACTCCGCCAGCTCGCCGCCCTAAGGATGTTATTAATATTAATGTGATTTAAGACGCTGGGCTGGCTGAATCGTTAGCATGCCGGACAAAATGCCTAGCACTCCGCGTTTATCGGGGACGATAAAATAAGTAGCAGTTTAGCCCTGTGATCGATGTAATTGAATTATCCCCTTCCACGAGCTTGCTGGCCTTGTGCGAAAATTTGAAATCAGTATTAACATGATGGATTCCTGACTGATATTTATATCACGTCACATTTCGATGGCTATAATTTTGCAACTGAAGAGCGGGCCATAGCTACGAAACATCTAATGAACAAAAGAGACAGTAACGGCTTTAAATCTTTAACGATTTTATCGATTATGTCGATAAGATCTGGTCATCAAATTTAAGTAGAGACTTCAAACTTGAAATCTTCAAAGCCACAGTCGAACCAATTCTACTATATGGCTCAGAAACCTGGACGTTATCAAAGAAGCTTGAGAGGCGGTTGGATGGAACCTACACTCGCCTCCTTATGAGAGCTCAAAATCTCTCGTGGAAGCGCCAT
>NC_043009.1:66465040-66495040 GCF_006345805.1 Octopus sinensis
TATCTGGTTGGAATGATCAAAGAGAGAAGGATGTTGAAGATCTGCTGTAGTTGGAACTCCAAAGGACTGGTCTAAGTACATAATTCGATAAATCAACTGAAAGTGACAACGAAGAAGGTGTATGCATTTTGTTAAAAGAAAGGAAAAGCCATAAAGAAATCCTTTCCGGTAAATCGTTAATACAAAGAGACAAAAAACGTTTCAAGTATTAACACCTTACTTTGAAATTAACGATATCCGTTTTAGCAAAATGATATGGAGTGCATCTGAGGGTCAACCAGCTCTGACAAGTCACAAAGCTGATCTTAAGGCAAATATAGAAAAAAACAAGAAACAGCTAATCTATTCGCAATTCAGTTAACACAGTCCATAAAAGCATAGGGAGCAGATGTTTCCCAGCCCAACTTTTGTTGCCGATAACAAATTCAAAGCGAAGGCCGATAACAAAATCAAAGCGAAGGCTGTTCTAACAAGTTATGTGAACTGAACAGTGAAAATTTCCAAAGATTACTTCTCTGCTAAAGTTCATTCCTGTCAAAAGGATGTTATTGGAAACGATTCTTCTAGCTTTACGACATCATTGTTACACTTTTACTTATAAATCATGACGATGAACTTACCCGGTGACATTGACTTCGTTCGTAGTGTCCAGGCTAATTAGCACGTATTTACGACAAGATGGATAACTTTGCTACTGCGAAGGGAATTGTTTTAATTCACGGAAATACTGTGGTTGACAACTTACGAATGAAACCAAATTGCAAATACTGAAACATGGCAAAAGTGAGTTTCAGCGGTTCCTATGAATTAAAGGCATCGTACAAATACTTACAGACTGGACTATGAGGATTAGGGAAACGAAATTGCAAAATGATTTTGAAACAAAATTTACTGGATTGGTTGAACTAACAGCCATTTTGCGTTTATATTCAAAATGGCTGACGACTAGCATCACGCTTGAAACTCAAGGGTACCAACGAATTTGAATCAAACTGTTTTGATCCATAAGTGTAACTCCCTTCTTTCGTTTGTTCACTGACTCGTATATGTGTGTGTGTGTGTGTGTGAGTGTGTGTGTGTGAGTGTGTGTGTGTTACATGTTCCAATCGTTTTCAAGCAAATAAACATAAATAGATATAAATTAAATTAAATTAGTCTATAACTATATTACAAAACCGCACGATGTTATTTCTTCGTTTCCTTCACAGAAGAAAGTGCAGAAATGAAGAGCAGGCTGTCATTTTATACATAATACATACATACATACATATATTATACATATATATATATATATATATCTATATATATATATATATATATATTATATATATATATATATATATATATAATATATATATTTATATAATATATGAGAAAAGTGCATATGTGTTATAGGACATGTCCAAATCCTATAGAACGTAATTACGATCCAGACAGCTTTTCACACAACTTTATACGATTTATATCGCAGCGCATATATTATATTATATTATAGTATATTATATTATGATATGGTGCACGGAACGCCATCTTCCTAGTTTACGAATAGAGTTGAGTATGGTATACGCCTGCAGTCATACAATACGGTCCGTTTATTAATGGTTCGAATCATAAGATGGTTCCACTTTCACCTGAAGATTGAAACAATTAGCTCTTGAACTGGTCGCAATATTTTCGTGAACATCGTTCGCGGATACAAAATTGAGGTGATGACCCTGCGGTTGTTGTTGTTATTCAGAAGTCAGGGACGAGGTAAGTGTTTTAGTACGATCATCATAATTTAATATGATTCTACAATCTGTAAGTATGCTATGCTCACAATTATATTCAAACGTATATATATATGTATATATATATATATATGCACATATGCACTTACGTTTATATATATATATATATATGTGTGTGTGTGTGTGGTGTATATGTTGTGTAATAATATATGTGTATATATATATATATATATATATATATATATATATAATATATACATACAGTATATATAATAATATATATATATATATAATATATATATATAGCGCAGCAGTGGCTGTGTCGTAAGTAGATTGACTTACCAACTACATGGTTCCGGGTTCAGTCCCACTGCGTGGCACCATGGGCAAGTGTCTTCTATATAGCCTCGAGCCAACAAAAGCTTGTGAGTGGATTTGTTTAACGGAAACTGAAAGAAGCCGTCGTATATATGTATGTAATATATATATATATATATATATATAATATATATTAAGTTTTAAATATTTATGGCTAAACTGGCAATATGACCATTCCGAAACTATAACAATATATATATATATATACTATAGATATATAAACTATATATATATATATATAATATATATATATATATATATATATATATATATAGATATATATATGTATATATACATGTATACGACGGGCGTTTATGAAAAGTAACGATATAAATATAAACGACTAGAAGAACTGAGATAGAATTAAGGGGTATAAAATTCGTTATTATGAATTGTTAAAGAAATTCAGAGTCACACCGGTATCGTCAAAAGCTGTTCACTGACTTTGAATGAGCACGATTTCCAAACGGTGTCGAGTGGAATAGTCCCTAAGTAAAAAGATTACATGCAAGGGAGGTAAGCAGTTCTGGAAGTGGTGCAATTAGGGTAGATTTAAATACTGTCAAATGAATGGTGTATGGGATGTATGGAAATTAGTTGTATTATTGGTAAGGTTATTAGTGTCCTGCATTATGTTGTGTGTTTATGTTGAGTTGTGAATGATATTTATTAAAGAAAGTTGCCTCTTTATCTATTCTTTTCTGTACTGAGGTGTTCTCTGAACATTGATAGAAAGGGAAAATTAGGAAGTTTGGTTTAAGGTTCCTAGTACATCTTTCTATGTGTGCATTGACCTGTATCGGTCTGTATCGTGGGTAGCGGATTTGTTCTTTGTGTAGAGATGTTCTTCGACGGAGTGACATTCCTGCTTGGCCTATATACACACACACACAAACATACACACGCATATATATATATATATATATATACATATACATACACACACATAAATACACATATTAAGAGAGGGGGATAGACTCACACACATACACATACATATATAAATGGATATCAAATTTGATAAATAGACAGACAGACAAATTTGAAAGATAACTAGACAGTCAGACATACTAACAGACAAGCAGACAGATAGAATGACGGGCAGTTAGTTTACTTTCATGTAGGCTGGGCATTTTTGTATCATTATCAGGGATTGGCAGGGGATGGAGTGAATGTCATCATTTGTGGAACTGTAGACCAAAGCATAAAAAACATGAAAGGAAGAATTAGTAAAGAATGCAAAAAAATGCAAAGAAGAAGAGAAGGGAAGAAGAAGGAGGTGGAGGGAGGAGAGGGGGAGGAGGAGATGATGATGGTGATGATGATGATGATGAAGGAGCAACTAACGAGCTAACAATCGAAGGAAAACAAATGGAAAGAAGAAAAATGAAGGAACTTTTTTTTATTAATGAAACGTCACGCACATTATTAAATGAGAGTGAAAAATGTCTAGAATCATCTTAAAAGTTATGGCGTTAATAGAGTTAAGAAATGGTTAGAAGCAATTCCTTTGTGAAAATTTCCACTTTGTCTTTCAAAGAGAAATAATGCAATGAAGTAGAAGTTAAATTACATTCATTAATTATAAATCTATCTGATTATATTTTGGATTAGTCTCGCCATGAAAGAGGTTCCTGAAGAGAAGCCGAGGTTACGAGAAAAATACAAGTTTAAGTGATGATACAGTTGTCTCGATATATATATGAAAGTTAGAGGGGAGTAAAGGGAGGTAATCAATTACGCTGTAGCTGATATATCATCGTTTCTGCGTAGATGAATATATTGGCGGCCTGTTAGGGTATTAGGAGAAGATGTAAAGTGGACGAAAAAAAAAACGCTTTAATGTTTATACAGGCTGTAGACTGTCAAATTAAATTATATCATCATATATATATACATATATCATATATGTGTATATATACCATATATATTATATATATATATATATACATATATATATATACATATATATACATAATACATATATGTATATATATACATATGTATATATATATATACATATTATATATATACATATACATTTATATATGATATGATATAATTTCATATGTATATATATGTATATACATGCATGTATGTATATGTAAATATATAAATCTCCCTACCTACGTACATATATATATATAGGTATATACGTGTTTGATATATATATATGTAAACTTCTAAAGACAAAGATGTATGTACATACATATATATATATATATATATATATATATATATTATTATATATATATATAATATATAGTAAATATATATAAATATACATAATATATATATATATATACACACATATATTCACTCACACACACTATGTACATATATATATATATATACATACATATATATTAATGTGTGCGTGTGCATGCATGTTTTAGTGTGTATATGTGCGTGTGAATGTGTTTGCATATGTGTATGTATCTGTACACACAGACACACACATACACATGTACATACGCTTATATTTATATTTGCCTCACTAAACTTATATTTATATACACATAAACTCTGATATCGTATTTTATCTTCGCTATAAAGCAATCTCGGTTGGATAAAATATGTTTTAGAATGTTTATGTACAGAGAACGTAATTCAATTTCCAAATCCAAATACAGTATAACAGTATTTTCAGCTGGAATTACCAGAAGAGGTGGTTTCTTCAGACAGAGATAGAAACAGGAAAAGAAATTCTCGAAATAAAAACACTATCCGACAGAAAATGCTGCAGTTTTTCATATAAATATTGGTTTCAAATTTTGACACAGGGTCAGCACTTTCGGGGAGGAGTTAAGTCGATCACCTTGACCCAATGTTTAACTGGTACTTATGTTATCGACCTTGAAAGAATGAAAGGCTAAGTCAAACCCGGTGGCATTTGATCTCAGAACACGAAGACGGACGCGTTGACGATTCTGCCGTGTAGCCGCCCTCCCCACTTTTCCGTATAAATATTAAAGATGATTTGTTTATTTGTGGTTGTGTGAATTCTTGTGCATGTGTATGAATGTTATGTAAGTATCCATTTGTCTGTGTGTGCGAACTTGTGTGCGTGTGTATGTACGTACGTATGTACGATGTATGCTCTAAGATACGTGCGAGGGTTTCAGAAATGTGCATAAAGACAAACCAGAACTAGGAAGAATGTCATAGAGAATATTATTCTCCATAAACACCGGATCCCCTCATCACTGCTGTCGGTATGCCATGTCTACTGTAGACTTTCTCAATTAATCATTCGGTGATTAGACTCATTTTTGAGAGAACATGGACTTAGGAGACGTCTATCCTGTTCCATAACGAAGCAATCCTCGTGTATTTATATGTCTTCTGTCTTTTATATTTTGGCTTTTACTCGATGGGTATAGATTAACCTACACAAGAGTATAGATTAATCTTTACCCTTCACATTGTCCCTATTTATCTCTGATGACGAAATATCCCCTACTCTGGGATATCCCAGAAACAGCTGTCAGAATTTAAATTTTTCCAACGTATAAGACTTGAGATGTTTATCTTGCCTTAACGTTTGTTGTCCTCTTTAACAATTATACATCCCGCTATATCGGAAATCTACAATTGTTCCACACCTCCCGTCTCGGCTCTGACCTTGGAGCATTGGTAATCCCTTACAGCACTTACCCACCTCTTACCTAGTCGTTTAGATCAGCGCTGATCTAAACACCTATATTTTGTATGTATATACATATACATATATATATATATATATATATATATGTGTGTATATGTGCGTGTATATATATTATATATATATATATGTGTGTGTGTGTGTGTGTGTGTGTTTGTGTGTGTGTGTGTGTGTGTACAGGTATAAGTTACAGGTGTTTATAGTCTCTAAGAGATAGATATATTCAAAGGGAAAAACAGATAATTACCTCAATAGGTATAGTCCTTGGTAGCAGGTATACGGCAGCAGGTAATTTAATGGGGGTAAACCGTAGTTTAATTTTTATATATATATCTATATAACAGGAAGCTTTACGAAAATAAACAAAAGACGAAGGCAGGTGGAGTACAAACAAACAATTGTACTAGTATGGCGCTCAGGAATAGAAATAAAACAAGTCATTTATGTTTCGAGCCTACGCTCTTCAACAGAAAGATACACAGAAAAGAAACACGGAGAGAAACAAGGAGAGAAAAAAATGCGTGTAGGAGCTAACGAATCAACATGGCGGTGTATATATATATATAATATATATATATATATATATATATTATATATATATATATATATTATATATATACGAACTGTCCACTCAGTCAATTTATTCTATAAGACTGTCACAGTTGGAGGATGAGCATCTGTAACCTTGAAGGCGCTCCCTGACTCGGTAGATTAATGCGGTTGAATATCTGAGGCATAAGATGCTGCTATTTTTATCGAGAAGCGCTCAAGATTGGTAATAATTTAAAATATCATTATACTGACACACAGTTATATTCCTAGCGGAGATCGCTTTGAATCTAACTTCCTTGTACGATCAACGTTCAACAAAGAGGACCTCTCTTTTCTGTATTGTTTACAACAGATTAAGTCTTAATTATTATATAAGTCTAATTACAAAGTATTTAATTATTCCCAGTTTTCTTCATAAGACCTCGAGTGTAATTTCACTGTACGAACAGCTTGCGTTCAACTTCGACGTACAACCATATTTAGATTGAGAGGGAAAGAGAGGTGTGTGTATATATATTATATAGTGGACTCTCCTATCGGTTTCGACGAATGAGGATCCGACAACCTACAATATTTATGTCAATCGTAATGTTTATGTCGAGTGTGACATTTGAGCCCCGTCAACGATTTGCAGAGAAGCCCGCAAATGTTGCAAATATCAGGACTATGGGTCAGTGCAACCTATATATTTGCAGTGGCTTTTCTGCTTTTCCTACCGACCTTTATCCTTTTAATGATGGTTGAAACAAATTCCTTCATGCCATTCTGACACGACAATCTCCATATTGTCCGCTCGATGGCTGTTTGCTCAAAGGTGTTGTGAACCATATTGACTGCTGACAGTTTACTCTTTAGTTTGTCCTTATATCTGGGCCATGGTCGACCACAATTCCTGTGCCCGCTATCAAACTGGCTCTACATGACGACTTTGAGTATTCTTTCGTCATTCATTCTGATGACACGGTCACTCATTCTGATGACATTTATATGCATGTATAGATGTATATACATACATGTGTGTATATATATATATGTATATATATATGTGTGTGTACGCATATATATATACATATATATATGTATATACACGTACACACACACACATACATATATATATATATATATACATATATATATACACACACACTGCCGTTATATGCGTCCGTTTACCTCCATATCGCCCCTAGAAATGCTTCAATATGTCATTTTATACACATTTATGGCATCGTTATTTGTGTCTTGAAACTTAGTTTTCGGGGAATTTCTTTTACATTTCTCCTCCTTTTAATATTTGGGGCCAATGAATCTGATTCTCTGTGGCACAGATAATATTTGTTGACGTTCGAAAGTTCCTCAAGTATTTTTCTTGTCTCGTTCTATAAACAATATATGATAATATGCTGCGTCCAATATTTTCTTAAGACTGAAATTCTATTAAGCTTGAATCTTGTGTATTTTCATTAAGGACTGATGAATACTTTCTGTGTATGTATCTCACTTCAGAATAATTTGTGTTTGTATATTATTCTTTTAGAGTTAGAGCAACGTTCAATTGCTCTATTGTATTATTTAAAGATATTTACCAACAGGTATTTATAGACATACATTGACAGACACGCATTACTGACAGACATAAGGCAACAAGCTGACAGAATCGTTACCGCGCTGGACGAAACGCTTTGCGGTATTTCGCCCGTCGCTACCTTCTGAGCTCAAATTCCACCGAGGTTAACTTTGCTTTTCATCCTTCCGTGGTCGATAAATAAAGAATCAGTGAAACAGTTGTGTTGATGAAATTGACTAAATCACTCACCTCCCCGCAAATTTCAGGTCTTGTGTCTATAATATAAAGGATTACTCACAGATATTCAGGTGAATATATTGACATTATTTATTGACAGACATTTAGGGGCAAATATTGGTTTCAACTTTTGGCAGAAGGCCAGCAATTACGGGGGAAGAAGTATGTTGATTACGTTGACCTCATGGCTCAAATGGCACTTATTTTATCGACCCACAAAAAGGCTAAAAAGTAAAGTCGACCTTGGCGGAATTTTAACTTAGAACGTAAAGACAGACGTCATGTTGTTAAGCATTTTGCATGACGCGAAAACGGTTCTAGCAGCTCGCCGGTTTAGGAAATACAAACGAAATGCTGCTAAGCACTTTGTCCGACGCGCTAACGATCCTGCCAGCTTGCCACCTTTATTTAGTAACAGATTTTCAAATTTTGGCACAAGGCCAGCAATTTCGGCTGACGAGCTAAGTCCGTTACATCGACCCCAGTACTCAACAGGTACGAGCTGGCAGAGTTGTTAGCACGTCGGACGAAATGCTTTACAGTATTTCGCCTGCCGTTACGTTGTGAGTTCAAATTCCGCCGAGGTCGACTTTGCCTTTCATCCTTTCGGGGTCGATAAATTAAGTACCAGTTACGCACTGGGGTCGATGTAATAGACTTAATACCTATGTCTGTCCGTGTTTGTCCCCTCTATGTTTAGCCCCTTGTGGGTAATAAAGAAATAGGTATTTATTTTATCGACTCCGTTAGTATGAAAAGCTAAGTCGAACTTGGGCGGAATTATTACACGTATTTCTTGCCAGTCGTCTTAGTGACAATTGATAAACATTTACTTACAATATACAAGCTGGGCAACTGTTGTTTGGTCCATCGTTCTTATTAAGCTGCATCAGCCATTTCAGGTTTATTCATTCGCACGGCATTCGATCGCCTTGTTATGTAATGACAGAGTTTCATTAGACAACAGCACAATGGAACCGTTTGTTCGTAACTCGCTCGCCTTTTTGGAACTGCCATTCACATGAAATATGGCATTGGTAAGACAAGGCTGATGGTGGTGGTTCTCAGTAGCCAGCTTTAATGTAAAATCACTTACACGTAGGCGCAGGCGTGGCTGTGTGGTAAGAAATTTGCTTCCCAGCCACATGGTTCTGGGTTCAGTCCCATTGCGAGGCACTTTGGGCAAATGTCTTCTAATATAACCTCGGATCGACCAAAATCTTGCGAGTGGATTTGGTAGACGGAAACTGAAAGAAGCCCGTCGTATAAACGTGTGTGTGTGCGTGTGTGTGCGTGTGTGTATGTGTGCGTGTGTGCGTGTGTGTGTGTGTGTGTGTGTGTGTGCGTCGTTTTTTCTGTTTGTTTCTCACCACAACTTGATAACCTGTGTTAGTGTATTTGTGTCCCCGAAACTTAGTGGTTCGACAAACCAGACCGATAGAATAAGTGCAAGAGTTAACAAAATAAAATGAGTACTGTAGTCGATTCGTTGAACTAAAATTTTTCGGGGTGGTGCCCCAGCACGGGCGCAGTCTAATGACTGAAACAAGATAAAAGTATTCTTTGCTATGTTTTTATTTCCCATCAGAGGTTTTTTTTTAATTTCTTTTTTGATTACCTTTCTACCTTTTATATGTTGAATTTATTGCGATTGTAATTGTTGTTGTTGTTGTGTTGTTGTTGTTGTTGACGACGACGACGGCGACTTTGAGTGTGTTGTTTCGTGCAATGTCAATCCTGATGAAGCAGATCGATAAATATCGTCGTTTCAACTGTAACCAGCCCGTTTATATCTAGCGCTGTATGAGGCGGCGAGCTGGCAGAAAGCGTTAGCACGCCGGGCGAAATGCTTTGCGGTATTCCGTCTGCCGTTACGTTCTGAGTTCAAATTCCACCGAGGTCGACTATGACTTTCATCCTTTCGGGGTCAATTAATTAAGTACCAGTTACGCACTGAGGTCGATGTAATCGACTTAATGTTTGTTTGTCCTTCTTTGTCCTCTCTGTGTTTAGCCTCTTGTGGGTAGTAAAGAAATAGGTATTCCGTCTGCCGTTACGTTCTGAGTTCAAATTCCGCCGAGGTCGACTATGACTTTCATCCTTTCGGGGTCGATAAATTAAGTACCAGTTACGCACTGAGGTCGATGTAATCGACTTAATCCGTTTGTCTGTCCTTCTTTGTCCTCTCTGTGTTTATCCCCTTGTGGGTAATAAAGAAATCGGTATTTCGTCTGCCGCTACCTTCTAAGTTCAAATTCCGCCGAGGTCGACTATGACTTTCATCCTTTCGTGGTCAATAAATTAAGTACCAGTTACGCACTGAGGTCGATGTAATCGACTTAATGTTTGTTTGTCCTTCTTTGTCCTCTCTGTGTTTAGCCTCTTGTGGGTAGTAAAGGAATAGGTATTTCGTCTGCTGCTACGTTCTGAGTTCAAATTCCGCCGAGGCCGACTTTACATTTCATCCTTTCGGAGTCGATTAAATAAGTACTAATTACACACTATGTCGATATAATCGACTTAATCCCTTTGTCTTTCCTTGTTTGTCCCATCTACGTTTAGCCCCTTGTGGGCCATAAAGAAATATATATCTAGCTCTGTATTTTCTTACCTTCTCTTTAAACGAGAAGGTGTGACTTAGCTTCTCTTTCTTGCGAATCGAACACGTGTGTAAATGTTCACTCGTTGCACCACACATATAAATTGTTTGGTGCCGAAAAAATAGATTTATCTTTGTGCGTGTGTGTTCGTGTGTGTGTGTGTGGAGCTATTTTTAATTCCTTGTAGTCACATGATTTGTAAATAAAAAGTAATTCTAAGAATTAGAAACTCAGTATTCAGAAATTTTACACAGATTTTCGAACAGGATTGTCATTCTGCTGATTTGTTAATTATTTTTATTCTTGCATCCTCAGCTCTGTTAGAAAATTCTTGTTCCAGCGTTTAATGTTTATATGATAGAGCAAAGCAAATTATTGGCGAATAAATTTTAGGGGATGTAGTGTTTATTTTGTAAATAACATGTTGTTAACTAGTTGTTAAATATTTTAGAAACATTTCATGAGAGCTCAGAAGTTATTTTAAACAAAAATTTTGTTTGACTTCCAGTTGTTTTATAATTTGAGAAAATTTTCAATTTTTCATTCGACATTTTCCACCTGGCTTGCTTTAATTTTATTCCCTCATATCTTTCTTTATCCGTTTTGATTCTCAATTATGCTTCATTTCATTTCATTTTCTCGAGTGTTTTCTTTTTTTTTCCTAAGAAATCTTATTGCTATTTTTGCAGTTTGGGTTTTGTCTAGTAAAAAGTGTTTTATAGGTTTTCTTGTAGGAAATTCAACATCGAGGCTTTCACTATATATATATATATATTGTAACTTTAAAGTTGTGCGTGTCTAATTTAACACTAAAGTGAAATCCTTTTTTCTCCTTTATTTAACATCCTCCACTGTATTATCTTGTAACACTGAAATTTCAAACTCTGAAATCTATTAAATTAACACTTATGGATTTTCATTACGTTTGCTCCTTGCTTATTTCACAGCCTTTAGGAATGCGAAACGTAATTCTATAAACTTCAGAGCATCTAAATATAGCGAACGTAATACAATATATTTTAAAATGTTCTCTTTGATTGGTTATCGTCCTATCCAGTAAAATATTTTTTCTGAAATTCGAATAAAGACAACGATGCAGAAACCATTGCCTTGTCCTTATAAATATATTTTCTGGTAGAAACTATATTTTATTTCCGCCATACTTTGCCGGGATCGTAGACAAAGTCTATTTTTATATCAGATCACTGCAACGGGTCAGAATTTATACTTCAGTGGCCATTGTGTTTGACAATTGATTTATGATTACAATATTGATTTGATTTTACTCAGCACAAAACTCCATTATGATAGAAGAATGGACATTAGTCTATGAGAAAAGCCTCAGATTAGGCTATCAGTCTATCAGAATGGACATTAGTCTATGAGGAAAGCTTCTGATGACCGAGTCGAGAACTGATGTAGAATTATCAGCCGAAATGTTTGCTGGTTCATACCACGAGAGCGACATCATGTAATAATTTTGAAAGTTAAAGCTCGTTGACCTAGTTTATCTTGTAGTATGTAGGATCTGCAAAGGTTGGTGGGTCTTGTACAACCGTTTCAAGATGAACATTAGAAAAATATAAGCAATAATTAGCTTTATTAAATCGTCAGTTTCGATATTCTCGGAGCGGTTTTCCTTTAGAGAGAATCAATAAGTTTAGCTATGGACTTTTAACATGCTCTCAGAAGTATAGTAGATTCTTATCAATGTGTACCGTTCATGATAGTTAGAACGGAGAAGAGAAGGAGGAGCAGAAAGAGAAGGAAGAAGAGAGACTAAGATAAAGGAGGAGGAAAACAACAACAGCAAATCTGACAAATTACTTCGTCGTTGTTTGTTTAAAGAGCTGTATGATGATGATGATGATGATGATGATCATCATCATCATCATCATCATCATCATCATCATCATCATCATCTTTACTAATTGCTTTCCTCGAATCGGAGGATGGTGAGAGTCGGTAGAACACCGGACAAAGGGTAGGATTTAATCACATCCCTTTAGATTCCCGGTTCAATTCTCAACAAAGCTCGATGTTTGCTTCCGTTCGTTCGCAACAGATAAAGCAAGTATCAGTCGTATTCGATCTCCTTTCTCTCGGACAAAATGCCTCGCAAGCAGCAACAACCTCAGCAGTAAAAACACACACAAAAAAACAGCCTCATCAGAAATAACAACATCAGCAACAGAACCAACAACAACATCGGCAGCAACAGCAGCGACGGCAGCGACTGCAGCGACAACAGAAGCACCACAGCGACAAAATCAACGAAAGCAACAACAAAAACAGTAAAGGTGCAGCAGGAAGAATAAGAACAACGACAAAGTAAGTGGTAGGGGTCACTCAACAGGTATGACAATGGTGGCAGAGAAGCAGACACATTATACTCGGTCTCTGAACGGCAAGGGGGAACAACTGACACAAGTGACATTACTTGTGAAGTGAATGGGCGGTGAACCCCAGCCGAAGTGTTGGCGGCAACTACTCGTAGGCCGGTGCTGCATCATTGTACGAAGCTCTCTCACTGTAGTAATCCTTAGTTCCCATTCATGACAGAGAACTTAACCTTTACGCAGCATATTCAGAAAAAAAGGAAGTGTCGCATTAAGATTTTAAAAATTCCACCTTCGCTGGACATCTGATGGCTGTTGGCCTGTGTTGTCTTAGAGAGCAGTGACACAGTTTTCGGAATAAAACGAGCAGAAAAGGTGTCTCCCTTTTGGACTACAATGGAGATGTTGAAAGGAATCCAGACCTTATCTGCCGAGACAATGAAGTAGAGTGAAAACTATGGGCAGAAATCCAAAATGACACTTGCCTGGTGCTGAAAGCCACTTGAGAGGCTTGTGTTCTCGAAAGCATTAAATAAAAACCAATTCAAGAGAAGAGGCTACCATTACTGTCGATACCACAGCCCCATCAACAACAGCAGCGTACAGCAGTGGCAGCAACAGAGTTGAGAATAAGACCAGCAGCAACGATGAAGAGAAGAACAACAACGGTGGCGGCAGTAGCAGCAGCCTCAGTATCACCAACAGCTGCTTGTGACGGAAATAAAGGCCGCAGCACTAACACCAGCAGCAAGAGCAAAACCATCAGCAACGACACTAACTGCAAGAAAATCAAAACTTACGATCCAAACGTTAGCAAGCTAACCTTCTCTTCCTTACTCTCCTTCTATCTTACCCTCCCTCTCTCCTCTTTCAAACACAAATGCACATATGGACATCTTGCAAGATTTTCACGTCGAGAAAAAAAACAAGAAATGATGATAAAAAAAAGCACAATAACATTTAACAAAACTCTATACTCAACATTAGCAAAACCAGATCTACACTTACACAGTCAAATCCATAACACGAAAACAGTTCAACTGGCCCGGGAGACAGAGGCGCAATGTGGCAACAAGACCACCATTAGTTTCTTTGATGTATAGGGAACCTAGTGAGCTGGTCGATTTTAAGTAGAGGTGTGCGGTTTTTCTGTAACGATTTAGTCAACACTTGGAGTGGAGGTGAGAAACGGAGGATGGGCATAGCTGGCCAACCCGTCGGCTGGCTGCGGTTCTGAGATAGAGAAACGGAGTTCTGCGAAGGCCAATGATAGCTGATGAAATGCGGGAAACGACGAGTCCTTATTCGACGGAGAAGTCACCGGTGCTCAATGGTCTGCCTTACAAGCTTTAGCCTCATATACCAGACGAGTTTGAGGGCTTCTTGGCAAATGGCGACTGCAAATGAG
The DNA here is from genome assembly GCF_006345805.1 of Octopus sinensis. Classification (NCBI taxonomy): domain Eukaryota; kingdom Metazoa; phylum Mollusca; class Cephalopoda; order Octopoda; family Octopodidae; genus Octopus; species Octopus sinensis. The sequence continues at coordinate 66,479,513 of NC_043009.1, forward strand.
AGCAACGAGAGAATTCTCATTCTTGCGAAAAGATGTGTGATGATGCTGTTGAGAAAGGGTTGATTTTAACAACTTGAAGCTCGTAGCTTTGTTTAATACAGAGCTGAAGATTTTGACGTTATTACCGAAGTTGGCACTAGTCAACGATACTCTGGCAGATTATGCACACACATGTACCATTCTCAGTAAATCTATGCATAACAAACTTCACCTTATACTACACACCAAAGAAAGGGTAGGTAAAGTACCTACTGTGAATGGGACCATGATCAATTTAGATCAGTCGAAAGCTTTCGATAGGGTCGATCATCAATTCTTGGCGACTGTTTGTCCTCAAGGCGACTCGTTTCGGGCCTGTTTTGAGTAACAGGATCATTAAAATGTACAGAGAAAGTTGCTCGATGGTTAGAGCAAAAGGCCACCAGTGTCAATCAGCTATGGGCTCTTGGTTTAAAACTTGGCATCTTGGTTTCTACTGCCAGAGCGAAGGTGTGCTATGTTCTTGAGCGAACCACTTCATTTCCTGTTGCTTCAGTCCACTCAGCTGAAAATGGGTCACCCTACCACGGACTGGTGTTCCGTTCAGCGGCCAGTATTAGCCGACCCGCTTAGCCTGCGGTGTAGCCTTATTCGAAAGCTACATCAGTCCGAGGAAGCGCATTATAACCAGCGGTATATACCAACATCCTATAGTCTGGTCAATACAATGATTATCCCTTTTCTTATAACAATAGGTTGTTTGAGGAATATTTGGTTGCTATTTCTAGTTGGTTGAGCGACTAGATTACATACACCATCAGTGGATCAGATGTGTCTTAGTTTTAGTTCGTTGGACTTTATTTTACTTTGCCTTTATTTTTTGTTGCAAATATGTTTTTTTACATTCACACACAGTAACAATTATTTACATTTGACGGATATTCGGCCCATTCTTGTTTGTTGTTAACATAACGTTTCGTTTGATATACCCTCCAGCCTTTATCTGGTTTCTTGGGAAAATTTCGAACCTGGGTTCTCATTCCTAAGGTATTTTTCGATGTAATTATTATTATTATTATTATTTGTTAACAACAAACAAGATGAGGACAAATATCTGTCAAATGTAAATAACATAAATAATTCAGCTCTTAAATATAGAACAGTAACACAGTAACAAGTTTGGCAAAGTGTGATGCAGCCGCACATAACGATCAAAGCGATTAAGTTTCAATCGCAGAAAAAATTTTTTAAATTCTAAAAAAAAGTTAGCCTTCATAGATTTGAACTCCGTTCGCAATATCGTAGCTCACTACCTCAAGGCATCCGATACTCTAACAACACAGCCAATCCCAGCCCCGCTCCATCGGAGTTGTAAAGTTGAATCATTTCTCCCTACGTTAACAACTTTGAAGTTTTAGAATTTGCCTTAGGGTTTACATGCCAACGTTATTATTTGGTTTTTAAAACAATATTTTAATGAATATTTCTGTATTAACTTTACTCTGAAATTACAAATCTAGAAACAAAAATGTCTCGTCTCAATGTTTAAATATCTTTTATTGAGCTGTGTTTTATTCCCGGCTACTTTTGTTCCATTGTTTCCTGTCCACTATCTGGTATTCTATTTTCTATTCCCTATTTATGAAGTAATAAACGTTTGTTGGAAAGCTTGTTTTCCACCCAATGGTTCTATTAGAATGGATGTCGTCACTTTCTATTCTTTGATATCATTTCTGCACACACACACACACACACACAGTGTTTTATACTAGTCGGTGGTGATAGTCGTGACTGTGGCTTTTACTATTACCATTATTATAATTGTATAATTAAGGCGGCGAGCTGGCAGAACCGTTAGCACGCCGGGCGAAATGCATAGCCGTATTTCGTCTGCCGTTACGTCCTGAGTTCAAATTCCGCCGAGGTCGACTTTGCCTTTCATCCTTCTGGGGTCGATTAAATAAGTACTAGTTACGCACGGAGAGGACAAACAAAGTCAGACAAACAGATTAAGTCGATTATATCGACCCCAGTGCGTAACTGGTACTTATTTAATCAAGGATGAAAGGTAAAGTCGACCTCGGCGAAATTTGAACTCAGAACGTAGCGGTAGACGAACTACCGCTAGGCATTTTGCCCGGCGTGCTAACGTTTCTACCAGCTCGCCGCCTTCTGAAAAAAAATGAAAGGTAAAATCGTCCTCGGCGCAATTTGAACTCAAACGAAATACCGATAAGTATCTTGCCCGGCGGGCTAACGTTTCTGCCAGCTCGCCGCCCGATTAAATAAGTACCAGTTACGCACTGGGGTTGATATAATCGACTTAATCCGTTTGTCTGTCCTTGTTTGTCCTCTCTGTGTTTAACCCCTTGTGGGTAGTAAAGAAATAGGTATTTCGTCCGTCCTTACGTTCTGAATTTAAATTCCGCCGAGGTCGACTTTGCTTTCCATTATTTCGGGGCCGTTAAAATAAGTACCAGTCGGCCACTGGGGTCGATGTATTCGACTTACCCCCTTCCCCGAAATTACTGGACTTATTCCAAAAGGTGGAAGCTTTCTTATAGTTGTAATTAACCCATAAAGTCCTACTGTCCTACAAATAGGACACTAAATGAGAACATTTGAATAAGCTATATCACATTGTCTCACTGTCCTATTTATAGGACACCGAGTATTTCTATTTCTACGTGAAGTAAAGGAGTTTTAATAATTAATTATTTTTATTTTAACCTATTTTCAATCATCTGTAAAAATTTAAAATTAATATTCAGAAATTTAAGTACTCTGGGACTTAATGGGTTAACAATACAAGTCTGGTTGCTGATGGTAGCAGTTTTTTCTTTTGGTGGCGGAGGGTGAATGAAACCAAAAAAAAAATTCCTAAATTGAGCACAAATCATTTCATGACTTTATTTGGAGAAAGAAATTAAACGGTTCAATATTTCCGGTGCTTAACAGTTACTTATTGCTCGACTTAAGAGACATGGAAAGCAAAATCTAGTCCTTTGATATTTGAACTGAAGACATTAACGAACAGGAAAAAAAAATGTGACTCACCACCGAAACGCCTTTGAACACAACGAAAATAGCCGCTTCAGATTCTGACAAATCAGCAACGATATTATGGAAGAGGTTAATCGATTATATCGAGTCAAGCACTCGAGTGGTACTTTATTGCATCGATTCCGAAAGAATGAAAGAAAAAGTTGGGCTCGGTTGCATTTGAACTCAGAACATAAAGAGCCGGAAGAAACGCAGCTAAGCATTTTGTCCGACGTGCCAAAGGTTCTGGCATTTCGCCGCCTTTGCGCACAACTTAATGCTATGTAACAACTTGAGATTTCTAATGCGGTCAGTAAATATTTAGGGTCGGAGTGCGTGGCGTTTTGTATACGTTTACTTATACTTGTTTCAGTCATTTGACTGCGGTCATGCCGGAGCACCGCCTTTAGTCGAGCAAATCGACCCCTGGACTTATTCTTTGTAAGCCGAGTACTTATTCTATCGGTTCTCTTTTGCCGAATCGCTAAGTTACGGAGACGTAAGCACACCAGCATCGGTTGTCAAACGATGGGGGCTGGGAACAAACACAAACACCAGAACATATACACATATATATATATATACCACGGGTTTCTTTCAGTTTCTACCAAATCCACTCACAAGGCCTTGTTCCGCGCAGTGGGACTGAACCCGAGACCATGTAGTTGAGAAGCAAGTTTCTTACCACATGCGCCTATGTATATAATGCTATTTTATGTATTAGTAGTGAGCAGGGGTCAACATTTCAGGACTACTGAGCTGAATCCATCCCGAGGCTTCATTTCATCCGGGCTGCCATATTTATTGTACCGTTGCTTACAAAATCTGTTCTGTTTTGGTTGTATTTCTGGTTAGTGGAGGTGCAATGGCCCAGTGGTTAGGGCAGCGGACTCGCGGTCATAGGATCGCGGTTTCGATTCCCAGACCGGGCGTTGTGAGTGTTTATTGAGCGAAAACACCTAAAGCTCCACGAGGCTCCGGCAGGGGATGGTGGTGATCCCTGCTGTACTCTTTGACCACAACTTTCTCTCACTCTTACTTCCTGTTTCTGTTGTACCTGTATTTCAAAGGGCCGGCCTTGTCACTCTCTGTGTCACGCTGAATATCCCCGAGAACTACGTTAAAGGTACACGTGTCTGTGGAGTGCTCAGCCACTTACACGTTAATTTCACGAGCAGGCTGTTCCGTTGATCGGATCAACCGGAACCCTCATCGTCGTAACCGACGGAGTGCTTCAAAAAAAAAATTTTCTGGTTAGCAAAGAATGAAATTTTGGTATCGAAAAATACGTACAAGTTTACCATTTGTTGTGGCCTCAAATGTTATAATATTAATTTAAAGTAAAAATGAGATTATCCTCACTTAGTAGAGCATAAAATATTCTCCAGTTGCGAGGTTTTAAAGCTGTTAATATTTTCAGCTTCTTAAATGACAGAAACAACAGACTTTCGGCGTCGTTGCAATAGAGTTTGCACGAATAATGGATGGTAAGGAAGGAGGGTGTGGCATAGAATATTTACTTGACCATTGAAGACCTCCGAAGCCACAACGACGCCTTGTTAAACTGAATAAAGTGTTTCAACTCTTCAATGTATGCTGTGGTATGGTACCCGCTGGGGTTTATGGCTTTAAATGTGTAGCGATTCCTTCATTAAATTATATTACTTTTAAAATATTGAAGACAAAAGCTGTTTATATATATTAGTATGTGCGTGTGTGGAGGGGAGAGAAAGAGAGAGTGGGAGAGAGGGAAGGAAATGGTATATTTGCAAAGCTAAAAGAACGACAGAAAAATGCATTTTTCGATCCGGTTCGCCTCAGAGAGAATTTGCCAACATCCGGTGTTGTGTAGGAATATAAGTTAGGAGTGTCGTATTGAGTCAAAAGTTTTGCAATAGTTTCGTTTCTTTCATTTGTTTTATTCCTCTAGTTACGAGAAAAAGCAGACTAGCATCCAAAATAGAGGCCATCGAGTGGCCCCATCTTGAGATTTCTAATGCGGTCAGTAAATATTTAGGGTCGGAGTGCGTGGCGTTTTGTATACGTTTACCTATACTTGTTTCAGTCATTTGACTGCGGCCATGCCGGAGCACCGCCTTTAGTCGAGCAAATCGAGCCCTAGACTTATTCTTTGTAAGCCTAGTACTTATTCTATCGGTCTCTTTTGTCGAATCGCTAAGTTACAGAGACGTAAGCACACCAGCATCGGTTGTCAAACGATTGGGGATGGGAACAAACACAGACACCAGAATATATACACATATATATATACCACGGGTTTCTTTCAGTTTCTACCAAATCCACCTTTCTGCCAGTTCTTTGATCCCGTACTGATACCAGTTCTTGTACTTCAAGGTGAAGAACTCCTTCACTGAAGCTTCCATCTCCTTTTGGTTCCAGCTAATCTGCTTTAGTTGTAACACAATATTTGGAGCAGTTTGTGTGGAGATTTAGCCGTGTGGTTACTTCGTTACCATGAACTCTTGTAGAAAATATTTGGAGTAGTTTCACGATTTCTTTACTTGATTTGGGTGTTCTTTTGAAACTTATTCTTAGTATTCCGTCCGTTTGGTACTTTAGTTCGTTTTTCGCTTGGTTACATCAGAAACAATAAAATACATTTAACTGAAACTGTGAGTAATAAAATCGTAGCGTAGATACTGTTGTTGTTGTAGTTGCTGTTACTTAGCTTCAGGTCAGCTCTCTTTCAACCAGACTTTGACTAATGTTATTCCAAGATGGTTTTGTACAAAGCTGTATGATTCAGTGGCCCGCTCCGCAAATACGTGATTTTGAGTTCGAGCCTACTGAATCAGCTCGTCTTAAAGCAAGGGCAGATTGGGCATCTACCCCGGGGCCCCATGCATGCTGAGCCCTACAATGAACGCTACATTTGGCAATGTACAATCTACCAAATTCTTCGGGTCTACCAGAGCCATGTAAATACAATTTAATAGATCGAAACTGAAAACTCTTCACCACGAGAACCGGTTCCTTCTCATAAATAGTAGACTTAATGTGACCCCCTCGATTAAAGGCCATTACCTGGTCATTGGGTGTCTCTAAGTCCACTATGGGAAAAGAATTTGGTGCCATGGATCCGGTCTCAGAAGAGCTTCCTTCGTTCCTTTCAGCTGTATGTAAGCCTTGTAAACATTCGGGACCGTTTCTCCCCAGAAAAATCATTTACAAAATGAAATCCCATGTTTTACAGTCAATACGTTTGGGTAAAGGCGCATGGCTTAATGGTTAGTGTATTTGGCTCACTGTCGTGAGGTCGTGAGTTCGATTCTTGGCGGCACGTTGAGTCCTTGGGCGACACACTTTATTTCATGTTGCTCCAGTTCACTCACATGGCAAAAATGAGTTCTACCTGCATTTGAAGGGGCCAGCCTTGTCACTTTCTGTGTCACGCTGAATTTCTCCGAAACAGATGTTAAGGACACGCGTGTCTGTGGGATCCTCAGCCACTTGCACGGTCATTTCACGAGCAGCAGGCAATTCCGTAGATGAGATCAACTGAAAACAGTCGTCGCCGTAACCGACTGAACGCCAGTTTACACAGGACGGAGAGGGATTTGGCTGTTATTATTTGTATTACAAGCGCCTACTTAGAGGCTCTTTTCATTGGTTCATGTGGTGATGTCGTTGCAGTTGTTGTTGCTTTTGTTGTTGTTGTTGTTGTAACAGTTATTCATTGTTTCCGTTTCGGTTTATCGATGTGTAGTAATGGGGCTCCGTTTGCAGTTCGATCGACAATTTTCAACCAAACAAAATCTTCATCACATTCAGCCATGCAGCCATTTTGTTTTTCTCCTTTTATAGACAGTCCAACCTGTATTTTTCTACCATTAAAGCATATTTCCTCAATTTCAAAAAAAAAAATTAAATGTTATTATTGCTGTTGTTATTGTTTTCGTTGTTGTTGTTTTCGTTGTTGTTGTTGCTTTATTGTCGTCGTCTTCACCATTATAGTTATTGCTGCTGCTCCCACTACTACCACTACTACTACTACTACTACTACTACTATACTACTACTACTACTACTACTACTACTACTCCTGTTACTATTACTACTATGTTATTCTTCTTTTTTTTTACTAAATTTAAGCCAAAGTGGATGAAATTTCTTTTACATTATTAATGTTCTTTGTAAGTGTTGTTGTTGCTGTAGATGTCGCTGTTGCTGAAGTGGTTGTTTTTAGAACTGTTTGGCAGTTTGGGGATTTTAGAATCATATATATACATGCGCGTATATATATATATATAATATATATATATATATATATATATACATGTGTGTACATACATATATATACATGTGCATATATATATATATATACATACATACATATACATGTGCATATATATATATACATACAAATACATGTGCATATATATATATATATTATATATATATATATAATATTATATATATATGATATTATTATTATTGTTATTACTATTGTTATTGTTGTTGTTGTTATATCATTCTACAGTGCAGCGTGTGTCATGGACAGAAACGAGTGATCACCATTTTAGGGTGCTACTTTAAACATCGATCGCTACGAGTGTAATCATCAAAAGGCGTCACACACTTCAGTTCAATGTTATTATCACTGATCGATACAGCTGACTACTTTCAACTTGCCGACGTCACTGACTCTTCTTATGATGCAACACGTTTTACACACCGCAAGCTATTTGTGCACTATAATATATTGCACGATTTTTCAAAGGTGCTTGCTGCTGCGGTTGAGGATTGTTTTTTTTAATCTTGTTTGCGACGTTGTTTTTGTCGTTGTTGGTGCAGCAGCTGTTGTTTTCGTTGTTGTTGTTGTTTCTGGTGGTAGTTTCGTTTTCGTTGTTATCATCGTTGTTGGTGTTACTGTCTTATTGTTTTTGCTTTTATCACTGTTATCGTCAAATTTTGTCGTCGTCGTCATCGTTGGTGTTGTTTGGTGTTGGTGGTGGCGTCGTTTCCGTTATTGTCATTGTTGTTTTTTTTCTGCTTTTTGTAGTCGTTGTTGCTGGTGGTGTTGTTATTGTTGTTATTGTTTTTTTATTGTTTTACTGTTTTGTTGTTGTGTTATTCTTTCGGGGGGGGGGGCCGGGCGGGGGGGTATCGCTTTTATCATTGCTGACGTTGACATCGTTTGTTTTATAGTTGTTCGCTTGTTTTTTTTTATTTGATTGTTGATGATAACGACGGTGGTGTTTCTGTCGCTGCCGCTGCTACTGCCGCTACTGCTGCTCTTCTTGCTGGTTATGATGATGATGATGATGATAAGAACACGACGAATATTGGTAGTGGTCGAGGTGGTAATGGTAACGCCAACGCCTGCGACGGTGGAGGTGGTGGCATGAGGGTGGTATGACGGTGGTATGGCGGTGGTATGGCGGTGGTATGGCGGTGACATGGCGGCGACATGGCGGTAGCATGGCGATGGAGGTGGCGGTGGCGTGGCGGTGGTATGGCGATGGCACGGCGGTGGAGGTGATGGTGATAGCGTTAGACGAGTCGGCGGTAGCGATGCTAACGGTAGCGGAGGCGACGGCGACAGTAAGAGCGGAGAGGGTGGCGGGAGCGGAGGGGTTGGCAGCATTAACGGCAGCAACGATGGCAGCGGGTCTGTGACAGTAGCAGCAGCAGCAGCAGCAACGGGGCCGCAGCAACAAAGACCGTGACGGCAGCAACGACGGTGTTTAGTGGTGGACGTGACGACTACGACAATGATCAAAACGGCGGCGACGGCGACGACGACGATGACGATGATGACGATGACGATGACGATGATGATGACGATGATGATGATGATCCTGATGATGATGATGATGACGATGATCCTGATGATGATGATGATGATGACGACGACGATGATGATGATGACGATGATCCTGATGATGATGATGACGATGATGATGATGACGTCGATGATGATGATGATGATGATGATGATGATGACGATGATCCTGATGATGATGATGATGATGATATGATGATGATGATGACGATGATCCTGATGATGATGATGATGATGATGATGATGATGACGGTGATGATGATGATGATGACGACGACGATGATGATGACGATGACGATGATGATGATGATGATGATGATGACGCTTAAGCTATTTTTATTGCTGTTGGTGAATTCTTGTTTGTTTCTCGTTGTATCGGTCATAACTCTCTTTCATGAAAGGAGAAGCAAAGAAAAAAAAATACTTTTAGAATAAAAAAAAAAAAGAAATATTAAAACATGAAAATAATGAAATATCCAAATACACACACACACACACACACACACATATATATATATACACACACAAACATTTAAAAAAACGCAATCACCACATAAATAGACATTACAAAAAAAAAAAAATGTGTGGGAGAAGCAAACGTAAAACCGGTGTGATTTGGTGGTACCGTAGTTAAAAGTTGAAATTAAAATACAATTAAACAAGAGACGGCTTAAGTATAGCAAGCGTGTGTAACGTTAAAAAAGAAATGTGTTGTCGCCGTTTGATGTCTCGGAAACGGCCACAAGCATTGATGAAAGAGATGACTTTTATATTTCTCTTTCATATAGGTTTACCTTTCTATTTTTACATAGTATTTATTTATTCATTTATATATTTATTCATTTATATATTATTCATTTATATATTATTATTATTATTATTATTATATTATTATTATTATTATTATTATTATTATATTATTATATTATTATTATTATTATTATTATTATTATCATTATTACTATTATTATTATTATCATTATTACTATTATTATTATTATTATTATATTATTATTATTATTATTATTATTATTATTATTATTATTGTTATTATTATTGTCATCCCCTTCTACCTTTGCTTCCAGTTGATTTTACTTTTTTTTTTCCTACTAAACGAGTACTTTTCATCTATATGACTAACGAAAATGTCAGCGCTGCAACCCTGACCGATTTCTTCTTTTCCTTTTTTTATTTTTTTATTTTTGTTCCTGTTTTGTTTTTCTCATTCAGAGTTGGTAGTGACAGACGATCGTATAAGTTTTTAAAAAATGCAATCATGTGACAAAATATACAGAGACAGCTGCATGCCGCAAACTGGGTCTAATACCATCGCCAACTATTTTAAGCCTAAAATATCATCAAACTATTGCTTCGGTTTCATTATAAGACACCATGATCTCAGACTAAAAAGACATATGAAGCAACGATCTCCTGCAAACCACACCTGAGCATTCAATAAAATGAAAGGTTACTTGATGTAATGTATTCCTTGAGACCTTTGAAAACACTGTGGATGGCCACGAGGGGAATACATTTGATCATAGTGCAACTCCATACCATTTGGTATAACCTGTGCCTAACATCAATGAAAACAATAAACAATTCGAGTCAACAACCCTCTACTGGATCACTCGACATACTAGAAAGAGCAGTTAAAATATTACTTTTTAAATTGTTATCTATCTATATAAAAGAGGGAAAAAAACTTGACACTTTAGCTTTGGTAAGGATTCAATGGCACTAGACGTACTAGGATCGAGCTGAAAATTGGTAGGGATACTAAATGTGTGCTGAGGGTCTGACCTGCGATGGTTAAAATTCGCAAGCTATAAAGCTGTGGTTGCTATGGCAAAGAGAGTGGAAATTGACAAGTGTTCGTTGTTCCTCTCTAATGGTTATAACACTTTCTTCTTCCATCTCTCTCTTCCCCCTTCCCTCCTATTTATCTCTATAAGGGCTTTCCACAGCTTTTACTCACTGTCTTTCCCTCTCCGTATTCGCTGTCTCTCTGTCGCTCTCCCTACCCCAGCCTCTCTCTCTCTCTCTCTCTCTCTCTCTCTCTCTCTCTGGCAAACTTTTCTAATGGAGTCCCCCCCCGCCCACATACATAATCCCTCTCTTTTTCTCTGTTACTCACTCACATTTTCTCTCACTGTAACAAGTGAATAATAAAATTTCAGTTAACTCTCTCGCTCATATCGCACACCCCATCAAACACACACACACACACACACACACATACACACACACACACACACATACACACACACACACAATGGGCAGTGAATACTGGAACCGCTCCATGCGGTAAGGGCCGATTTAAGGTTAAACAACATCTATTACCTCAACTAATCCCACACCACTGCAAGCTGCTGCTACTACTAGCATTCACTATTACCATCAGCGCTGCTGCTGTTACAACGACATTATGAGTGTAATACAGACAAGTATAAAGAACACACTGCGGAAAGTAAGTCGAGATGATATAACAATACAATCAGGCGCTTTCGAGAAGGGTATTTCTTGGGAAAGGGAGCAAGGAACCAGAGTGCATGGTTATATGAAGGAAACATCACATCTAAAGCTGAGATGTGTAATAGTGTAGATTGTTGTTCCTCGTGTCTGAACTAGGAATAGCGAGATTCTCGAAGCAGACAAATGAATTAATTTCAACAAGAGCAAAATGGTTGATGGAATAGGAGATATACAAGTGTATATTTTGAATCAGAGCGTTTGATTGTTAAGTCAAATTGAGAAGGCAAGAATGGCTAATCTTAACGTTGCGTGTATTAAAGATATGTGATATTCATAAATATGGTGTCCTACAAAGCGTAGGAAATTTATGACAATATCAGTTAAGATGTCAAAGTAATAGATTGAGTATTAAACCAGGTATTCTTCCTCTTCCTAATACTCTTTTGGTTTCACTTGGTGGAATGTCCTCCATATACACTAGATACTCACAGGAACCGCTACCTTAGATCTTCATGAGAAGCTACTACGTCGAAGATTCCCAGGTTTTAGGATAGGCTAGTGATTCTCCTAATGATCGTAGACTACATGGTTTCTAATTACACTTGCTGGGATGGTTGGAACAGAAGTGAGGTAAATGTAGTTTTCTCTTTTGGGTCTCGGTAGGGTTGAGCTTGTTTCCTTGTCGTTAAATTTAATGTAGCATCCTTTGCCGATGAATATTCACTTTCGCTTTGTTAACTCTCTCTTAAAGTTTACGTTTGCGGACTACAAGCCAGCAGCATTTTGGAGAACCGATTTGAAATTAGAATATCTAAAATTGATACAAAAATCAAATGACACTCGAATGGTTTGTTTATTGCATTCCGTTGAGCGGTGCACAGGGAATTGATTAGAATTTGATGTAAAGATATAATGGTGTGATTCATAAACATGCACACCCACGCACGCACATACACACAAACACACACACTCACATGCACACGCATATATATATATGTGTGTGTGTGTGTGTGTGTATATATATATGTATGTATATATATTATACATATATGTATATATAAACCTATATACATATGAGTGTATTAAAACTAAAGGAAAGTTTGATAATGCGCCAGACACTTTAATACACTTGAATCAAACAAGTTTTATTTTTCGACATAGTAGATAAATCGTTTTTATTACACACACACACATACATGCATACATAAATATATATAAACGTACGTGTATATACACATACATATATATATATATATATATATACATATATATGCCTCTCTCTCTCTCTCTCTATATATATATATATATATATATATATATATGTGTGTGTGTGTGTGTGTGTGTGTGTGTATGTATACCCATTTGTATAGATACATACATACATGCATACATACATAAAAATTGAATTCACATAAATTGTTTCCATATAAAGAAAGTTTTATGGAAAAAATATAAGTGTAAGTTTTAACAAAGTGAGTTTTACATATAAAAAAAAAACAGAAAAAAAATTACACTTTTCTTAAAAGTTTTGGTGTGATAACAAAATGCTTTACTTAACACGTATTAGTGCAAGCTGTCAGAAACAAATTTTAAGAGAAAATAGAGAATTGTACATTATTTGTATTATTTACATTTGACGGATATTTGGCCTCATCTTGTTTGTTATTAATACAACGTTTCGGCTGATATATACTCCAGCCTTCATCAGGTGTCTTGGGCAAATTTCGAACCTTGGTTCTCATTCCTTAGGTGCAAAAATTCCCCCAAGACACCTGATGAAGGCTGGAGGGTATATCAGCCGAAACGTTCTGTTAACAACAAACAAGATGTCATTACTAACAGCAGTAGTACCAATCGTTTACTATTTTTCCAACAGTTTTTCTTGTTGTTTTTCCTTTTCTTCATTGTCTTATTTCTTTCTCTTCATCTTTCCTCTTCCCGCTCCTCTAGTTTCTTAAATTTAGTTTTTTTTTATCTTTAGCATTAGCAACAATAATAACCGTAACAACAACAACGACAATCACAGCAGCAACAATATATACAAATCAATCGATACATATATCTAATCGATATTCAGTGTTTTAGAGCGATGTTGTGTTTCTAAGCACAGACCGTCGTTATTTCACTGTTAATTAGGGTAATACTAATAAAGCAGTATTGATTGCATCTGTGGCCGACAACATCTACTAATTGTTTTGTAAGGGCGGGGTGGGGATAGGCGGAGGTGAGGCTATGAAGATGTGTGGGGTGGTGGGAGAGAGAGAGGAGTGGGTATTGGTTCTGGAGGGAGTGGTGGTTGTAGCACAGATTTAGTGGTAGGTTTTTAGGTGGTGGTACTATTGGTTGTATTAGTACACGTGTTAGTGTTGCCACCGATGCTTGTAGTGCGTTTTGATGTTTGTGGGTGATGGCCATGGTGCTAGGAGTGATAATGTTGACGTTAGTTATAGTGTCACGTTTAGTGGCAGAGTTAGTATTGGGGGTAAGTGGTACTCCGTCGGTTACGACGACGAGTGTTCCAGTTGATCCGATCAACGAAACAACCTGCTAGTGAAATTAACGCGTGGCCGAGTACTCCGCAGACACAATTACACTTAATGCTGCTCTCAGGGTGATTCAGCATGATACAGAATGTAACAAATTAGGTCCTTTCAATTACAGGTATCACTTTTGTCAGTCGAGTTGTCCGGAGTAACATAAAATAAAGTATCTTGCTCAAGGACACAACGCGTCGTCGCAAATCGAACTCACAACCCGACGATCGTGAGCTGAATACCCTAACCACCAAGCCACGCGCCTTCACTGTTGGTGGTACTAGTGATGTTGGTTGGTTTGATGGTCTTGGTGCTAGTGGTGGGATTAGGGTTGGTGGTAGTACTGATGTTGGTGGTAGTTTTAGTAGAGACGATACTAGTGGTACCACTGTAGTATGGGTTTTAGTTCTGATTGTAATGTAGATGCGCTAATACTGGGCCAGTTATTGGTGTTAGTGGTGGTGTTGATGGGGGTGCCATTGGTGCCGGTGACAGTATTGGTTGTAGTGGTGGTGTTCGGGTTCTTCGTTCCTGTTTCTGGTCATTTTTATTGCGTTGTGACTCTTGCTGTGCAGGCACGTGGCGTTGTACTGTTACATTCTGTACCTGTCACAACCATGTCACATTCTCTGTCACGCTGGATCTCCCTGAGAACAACATGTCCGAGGAGTATTCGGTCACTTGCACTTTAGTCTCACGAGCAGGCTCTTCCGTTGATCAGATCGACTGGAACGAACATCGTCGCAACCGACGGAGTGCCAGATTAATCTTGTTGCTGTTTTTTTTATGTGATTTCTACTTATGTTTTTCTTTTCGTTCCTTTTGACTTCTGCGAAAATTAATATAAATTCTAATTTTATTTTTAATTTTACAGTTTTCAATATTTATATATTTTCTGATTTTATTTATTTTTCTTCTTTTCTTTTCTGAAGGCTTTTTGTCGGTTATTATTGTTTTCATTGATGTTACTGTTGTTGTGCTATAAGTCAGATATTTCTAGGCTAAAGCGAGGCGTGGGGTTCGGAGATCAATATCCTCCTTCACCTCCCTTCCTTATTCTGTTTACTTAGCAACAATTCTGTAAAATCTCAGAAATAAACCATTCCACAGACTTCTTCTTTCGTTCGCACTGCTTTGCTCCGGTTGGTTTGCGTTCTTTTATGACGTGCGCGCGCGTTGCGTGTGTGTGTGCGGGAAACGTATTGCATGACTTCCGTATATATACGCATGTGTACGTATTTATCATATATACAAACATTCACACACACACATACATAAATGTATATACACATATACATACATACATAATAATGCACACGCACAACATAAAAAATCTTGCACAACAAATATTTAAACGTATATATATATATATACATAACTGAGAATGTGTGTCTGTCTGTCTGTGAATCCGTAAAACATGAGAACTACACAACCAATTTCATTCAAATTTTACACATGCCTTACTTAGGGTCTATGTAGTGTCATGGGCAAGAAAATGTTTAACTTCTTGCCTAGGGCGAGCCCACAGCAATATCATATCTTCTCCACTATTTCAGTATTACATGTTAAAGGTGAAATAAAAATATCTCTCTATTGTATGTATATGTATACATGTATATTATAAATCTACAAGTAATATGTATAGTATGACTGCCCACCGCTGCCAGCCGACAGTCAGCGCAATGGTGATCAGG
>NC_043009.1:66502540-66517540 GCF_006345805.1 Octopus sinensis
AGCTTCTTGTTGGCAGGCTAAACACTGACGGCTATCTTCAGTGCACAACACAATGACGCATGCGTACACTGACAACAAAGATTCATGGGAAGTCTCAAAGACTCATGGGTTGGTGAGTAAGCTACTTACCACACAGCCACTACTGCGCCTATATATGTATGTATGTATGCGTTATGTATGTATGTGAACACACACACACACACATACACACACACTCACACGCGTAATTACATCTATACACACAGTTGATAACACACAATTGAACACACAATTTTACATATACACAGACCCAGGATAAAATATTCCACTCACGAAACCACATGCGCACACATACACATAGATGCACACAGCCACCTGTATGCATGCACATTCAGAACTACACTCATACACACTTGCACGCACAACCGAGCACACACACACACATACACACACACACACGCACACGCGCGCACACACGCACTGTAGAGGCGCAGAGGGAGGCTTGCATGCACGTTGAAAATAAATGAATGAAAACATGTCGAAGAGAAAGAAAACAGGGAAGGGGTGGAGAGATGTGGCGTGGTGGGGAGGGGGAGGGGCAAAAGAAGAAGAAGAAGAAAAAGATGAACAACAACAATAACATCAGAAACAATAAAATAAGGGATAAAGCTAAAAAGAAATGAGGCGCAATTATGAAAAATGTAATTAAAAATGATACGAGAATGGTGGCGATGTGTATAACATGGACAACTATAAGAATGGTTACTGCAGAGGACTGATGATGAAGATGATGATGATGATGATGATGAATGATGACGACGACGATGATGATGATGATGATGATGATGATGATGATGATGATGATGATGATGATGACGACGATGATGATGATGATGATGATGGTGGTGGTGGTGGTGGTGATGACGATCACGATCACGATGATGATGGTGATGATGATGATGATGATGATGAGGAGGAGGAGGAGGAGGAGGAGGAGGAGGATGGTTGTGAAGAAGCGATGGTGCTGCTGGTGTTGACGACTGAGATGATGGCGAAAAACAAAATAAATAAAAATTACGGTGGTGGTGGTAGTAGTGTTGGTGGTGGTGGTATAGATGATGGTAACGGTGACGAGAACAACGACGATGATGAAGGCGATGAGGTTGTGGTGGTGGCATTGGTGGTTATGATGGTGATGATGACGACAACTGTTGACGAGTGTCCTGACGTGATGGCTTGGGTTTAAGATGGCGGGGGCGGCGAGGACACGATTTTCCTTTTTTTCGTATATTCATTTTTTTGTTACGTTGACTTCCTTGGGAAATATTAATGGTGGTGGGAGTGCTGGAGAAAGTGAGGGTGGTATTAACGAAGGCTGCAGTAGTAGTAGTAGTAGTAGTAGTAGTAGTGGTGGTGGCAGCGGCGGTGGTGGTTGTGGTGGTGGTGGTGGTGGTAGTAGTAGTAGTAGTGGCGGCGGCGGTGGTGGTGGTGATGGTGGTGGTGGTGGTGTAGTAGGTAGTAGTAGTAGTAGTAGTAGTAGTAGTAGTAGTGCTGGTGGTGGTGGTGGAGGTGTTGGTATTATTATTATTATTATTATTATTATTATTATTATTATTATTATTATTATTATTATTATTATTATTATTAGTAGTAGTAGTAGTAGTAGTAGTAGTAGTAGTAGTAGAAGTAGTAGCAGTGCCGGAGGTGGTGCTGGTGGTGGTGTTGGTGTTAGAAATCCAGGTAGCACTGAAGTTAGGATTGGCGATGAGGAGGGTGGCAATGACGACCATTGTATTGGCTGTAGCGTTAGTGGTTAACGGGGTAAATGGATGGTAGTGGGTGTGGTGATAGTTGTAGTGTCGGGTGGTGTTTGTATCGGAGGTAGTGGTGGCTGTTTTGAATTGTCGGGGCAAGCGGTAGTGACTGTTGTAGTAGGGCTTTCTAGTAAAGCGACAGTATTTAATACCTGGTGGTGATGATGATGTAATAATTGTGGGGGTGGGGGGTGGACGACGATGCCGATGGAGTTATGAATGATGGTTGTTACAATGGCCGGTGTTACGTGAATGGTGCCAGGGCAGCGATGGGTAGTAGTAGTAGTAGTAGTAGCAGAGGCGGTGGTGGTGGTGGTGGTGGGTGTTTGTGTGGTTGGATTTTGGTTGTGGTGGTGTTTGTGGTATTTGTGGTGGTGGTGGTGGAGGTGGTAGTGGTGGTTTTGTGGTGGCGATGGTGGCGATGGTGGTGGTGGTGGTGGTCTGATGGTGATGGTGATGGTTGTAGTGATTGGCGTGCTGTTAACAGTGCTAAAGCGATGATGGTAGGGGTGGTGGTGGTGGTGGTGGTGGTGGCGGCAGCGGCGGCGGTGGCGGCGGTGGCGGCGGTGGCGGCGGCGGTGGAGGCGTCGGCATCGGTGGCGGCGGTGGCGGTGATTGGGGGGTGACGACGGTGGTGATGGCAGTGAAAACATAATTGGAAACAACAACAACAACAACAACAACAACAACAACAACAGCAACAGCAACAGCAACAACAATAAAGGTAAAAATTAAAAGCAAAAAAAAACAACGAGTAACAAAAACAATAGCAATTTCGTCAAGAGGCATTTAGATATCAATACGGGAGACCATTAAGAATTGCGTTGCTCGCTCTACGTAATGTCTTTTCCAACACCGTATACAGGCGGCCATGTTTAGCATGTATGCGTATAGAAATACACACGCATATTATACATACATTCATACACAAACACACATTCATATATATAATATACATACATACATAAAATACAAACACACATGTATATAATGTAACTATTTATGTGTACACATATTTTTTTTAAAAAGGCGCAATTTTAACCATGTATTTACGAGAATGTATACATACATATATATTTATGTATATACATGTATATATATATATATATATATATATATGTGTGTGTGTGTGTGTGTGTGTGTGTGTGTGTGTGTGTATACATGTATGTGTGTATGTGTATTTAAAGAAAATTGCTTTGTGTGCCAAATTGCGATGCGACTTTTCTATACGTATATTGTATACGTATCGATATGCCCACACAATATACACACGTACATAGACGTGAACATACATATATACATGCACACATGCATACCTGCATATATACATACCTAGAAATGATCATCCATACACGACTAAAACAAACATTTGGCCACACACACACACACAAATGCTTTTATGTTTTTTATGCCATAAAATAAGTAAAAACAATACCTGTATATACACATATATATATATATGCGTAGACATACATGTGTGTACCAATATATATATATATATATATATATATATATGTATATACATGCACACATATATATGTATGTATATATTATATATATGTATATATACGTAACTCTGTTATATATAAATATGTATGTGCGTGTGTGTGAGTGTATATGTGTGTATGTATGTATGTATGTATGTATATTTGTGTGAATTAAAATAGCATATGTTGGGAGGAATGGTTATGGAATTGTGTGTGGTGGGGGAGAGAGGGGTTAAGAAAGAGAGTGTGTATAATTTTGAAAGAGGGATGAATGTTGGATGTACATCCTAATGTAGATTTGTCAATAATCTAATTATAAATATACGTTCACTTACGTAACAAATTAACATACATACACATGGGAATGGATGCGTCTATATATATATATATACATATTTTATGTATATGTTATTACACCTAACACAAACGCACACCCAAATACACGCATACACGTGTGTGTGTATATATATATATTTATATATGCACAGACATACATGTATATATATAATATATATATATATATATATATATATATATATATATATATATATATATATATATATATAATGTATGTGTGTATATCTGCATATATGTATATGTATGTGTATATATAGGTATGTATATACATACATATTTATATATATATATAAACAGAGGGAGGGAGCGAGGGGGGAGAAACGGATGGTGAGAGAGAGAGACAATATATACATGTATGTCTATGAATGTGTATGTATATATATTTGTGTATCCATTCATACATGCAGTTATAAATACATAACCACACACGTGCACACACAATCATACACACAGACAAACACACGCACACACACACACACACGCGCGCACACACATGCACACACACACACACACACACACACACACACACACACACACGCAAACACATGCACACACGCCCATGCAGGCAGAGTTAAACGTTGATGGAATTCACTCCCCAACCATAAGCTATCAGGTCCCACGTTTTATCTTTGTGCTTGACCTCTGGACAAATGTCCCCCGTCGCTCCTTATCTAAGACCGGTCTCGTCCTACTGTGTGAATTGGCGGTGACGGTGCAGACCAGTATCAGATAGACTGTAACACTAACTGGAAGCGCTTACCATCCTTCTCGAAACACACGTTGTGAGTCCTTCTAATTGTACCAGCGAAGTGCAGTGACAATGGACGCGTCTCTACAAAACTTAGCCAATTGCACGCTAATGCAATTAACAAGTTGTTCTGTTGATTGAAGAACTGAAAGAATCATCTTGAAACTGACGGAGGTCCATTCACTTATTACTTTACATATATATATATATATATATATATATATATATATATATATATGATGAACATATGTCTTAATTATGTATTTATGCATGTATAGTAATAAATATATGCGTGTATGGATCTGCGTGTGTGTGTGTGTGTGTGTTTCTGTTTATGCGTATGTGATTGTAGGTATAGAAATATGTGTGTAAGTGTGTGTGTGTGTGTGTGTGTGTGTGTGTGTGTGTGTGTGTGTGTGTGTGTGTGGTGGGGTGCGTGTGGTGGTGGTGACAAGCAATAAATACGTGTGTTCAGACGTGGAAACAGAAAATGAAGAGCTGTGGCATGTACAACTATTTAGAAACAATTGAACATGATTGCAATTATAGACACCCTGCGCACACGTTGACGTGTGGAAACAGTAATATATATTTATACATACACACCTACATACATATATAGACACACACACACATACATACATACATACATACATACATACACACACACACACAAATACAAATAAGTATATAGATATAGATATATATATATATATATACGTACATACTTACGTATATATTCACGAATATATTTACATATGTATAAGTATGAATATATATATATATATATGTTTGTGAATGTGTGCATGTGTGTGCGCTCGCGCATGTATGGATACATACATGTCCATGTATGTGTTTCCACGTGCATAACATACGCTCATACGTAACAAAACTGGTGAGTTGGTTCATAAAAGCATGTATGGACGCACACATACACACACTCGCCGACACACATGCACACACTGGCGCACACACATATTAGACACACTTTCACACATACGCTGCTATCATTTCTACAGCCTTATACATACATACATACATACATATATATATATATATATATATATATATATACGTACACACATATGTGTGTGTGCATGTGTATATAGAAATACATACGTATATGTTTTCATTCATATGTAATATGTACTGCATATATTATATATATATATATATATATATATATATATATATATATATATATATATATATGTATGTAATATATATATATGTATGTATGTATGTATGTATGTTGTATGTTAGTATATATATATATATATATATATATATATATATATATATATATATATATATATATATATATACATATGTATTATATATACCGTACACACATACGCACGTCTATATATCTACATATTTCTCCGTACCTGCATCTACATGTCCCCCCCACACACACACACAGCGTGTGTGCGTGCGTGCGTGCGTGCGTGCGCCAGCTTATTCTCAATGGCTCTACCAGTCAACTTTATACAATTATCTCCCGTGTCACACGCTCTTCTCGTGTTTCATTTTAGTTATGGAGATCGAAGCCTCGTTTTCATTCACAGCATTAAGCAGATCTATTCGATTCCTGTTTTTGTTTTGATTTTCCTATTTTCATCTTTTTTTCCTTCGCTTTTCTTCATACTTTCTCCAAGATCACATTAACGCCTCTTTTCTCTTTCTTTCATGTATTTTCCTTTCTCACATTCGTTGTTTTCATTTTTATTTTTTTGCTTTATTGTTTTTGTTTTCCAGTAAATTTTTATTATTTCTTTCTTAGATTTTTATCTCAATATTGAAATATCCAATTTTTTTGTATTTTAGCTTTCGTTTTTTTTTTGCTTCTTCGCTTCATTTTCAATTCAAATTTAGTTGTCAAAATAGTAATAGATGCTCAACCGTTTAGCTGATGGTGTATGCGCAAGAAATGCGTATGCGTATATCTAAAGGTAGTAGATCTCTTTACGTTGTGTGTTTTATGTGTCTGTGCTATAATTTCCATGTGTGTGCGAATGCGAGTGTGTGAACGTGCAAATGTAAATATCATCATATTTAATTATTAATGTTTTGTTGTAGAAGAATCGGTTGACGCAGCGGATGAGAAGTCTTTGGATGTTTTGTGTTCATTCCATGTATACTGTGTGTTCAAATCCTTTCTTTCTTTATATATTTCGAGGGTGGATAAAATATACACTAAATACATAACCCACCTCTTCGAGGGTGGATGAGATATATGCTAAATACATAATCTGAATGACTGCAGATGTCTCTTGCAAACAAACATGAATGGCTTTCGACAATCGTGTTAAGTGTCGGTCTCAGTGGTTCTCAACCGGGCTCCGTGTGACCATAAGGGGTCCACATGAGATTTTTGGGGGTCCGCGCAAATAAATTACCAAGTTGGGGATGCACATTAGTACTTTAACTATCCACGGAAAACTTTTTGCTTTAGACAAGCTAAGTTTTTTTTCTCTCTCTCACATTTTACATAGCTCAACAGGCTTCTGGTCACTGAATCATGTTCTCTCAGAGAGTTCTGTTGCAAGCATATACAAGTGAATAAGTGAATAACGAAATAGGGATTTCGAAAGGAGTATCTCTAAAACTAGTTTTTAAACATAGAATGGCTATGAGGGTCCACTTGGGTAAAAATAATAACCAAAGGGATCCTGAGGCAAAATAAATGAGTGAAAACCACTGGTGTACGCTATCGCTAGCTGATATAAACACTATCTCTGCCGACCCTGCTTTGGGGGTCAGCAGAAGTTGAGAGGGCTGCACCGGTGTTCAGCTGTTAGTTTCAACTGAGCAACCTATAGCAACCTGAAATAAAGTGTGTTGCTCAAAGACAGAATGTGCCACCCTTTTCAGGGTGATGTTTCTAAGGCGGATCCAATAACAACTGCGCGGTTGTCAGAACTATTTCCCCTTCTTCGTTGCCAAAAAGCGACTCAAAAAACTAGCAGGGACGTTTAGAACGTTCACATCAACAGTAACAACAGCTCGATCTAAGGGACCAGAAAGCTTTTCCCCCTCAAAGCAGTTGCACCCTGTCCAGTTATGGAGTTCTAAACTCATAAGCTGAAAAAACAACAGATCAATCAATTGGAAAACGGAATAAAGACACACAAAGATGAACAGATCTGCAAAATGGGAGATACTCTCCGCCGAAGAAGAGCACGTCATATATAACGGAGCACTGGCTTTGATGAGGAGGAGCCAGTCTTTTTTTTTTTATAAAGGAAATGAAATTCAGAGCTCTCTGAAAGATTAATACATAATTAAGAAGAAAGAGCAATTTGCAGACGTCAGCGAAAGAAACAACATAAAAGGAACAGGATATTAGAAGAAATTTCGCCAAACCTTACGAGATCTTTACATGTTGATGACCCATAGGACATTGGACTTCAGCGGCCCACTGTGATCCAAGAGTTCCTCTCAGTAGACTTAGGAATCACCAGTTTTGAATGATACAATGAGGTGGAAGAAAACTAAGGTTGATTTGATCAACTTAAATAGACATTTAAGTTACACACACACAGTGTTTTAATTAGTCCTGTTTTATTTTATCTACTAATTTATTGCATTGTGTGCGTAACTGTTTTATAAACTTTTTATTCATCCCGTTATATACTTTTGTATAACACCTGTCATTCTTCCTCTCGTCTCTGTATAAGTTGATTTTCCCAAACTAGACTGGGTTTTATAAAGTCCGGTTAAAAGAAGCTCTACAGTTTATTGTATCGTTCCGGAATCGTTAGCATGCCGGGCAAAGGTGTTTAGCGGTATTTTGTCCGTCTTGATGTTCTGAGTTCAAATTCCGCCGACGTCGACTTTGCTTTTCATCCTTTCCGGATGGATAAAATAAGTACAGGTTAAACACTGAGATCGATATAATCGACTTAGCCCCTTCCTCGAAATTGCTAGCCCTGTACCAAAATTTTGAGATTATTATTATAATTATTATTCTGTTTCTTCTTCTTTCAATTTTGTTTCCATTTCTTGACGAGTATCTTCCCAACATCCGGCAAGAAACAAAATTATTGTCATTATTATTATTATTATTATTATTATTATTATTATTATTATTATTATTATTATTATTATTATTATTATTATTATTATATTTATTACTATCACCATTATATGTTTGACTTTTGCATTATATTTGTACAAGTTGACTCCAAGTCTCACCCAGAGACCTGAAGAGGCAACAAGTTAGAAGTTCATGTTGGTGTCATGCCTGGGGTGTCATATATTTGGTTTTGTTCAAAGTATTGTTCTAGAGAATGTTTAAGAAAACAAGAAAATTATGAGTTTGTTTTAAAGTTTGTTTTACAAAAACAGTATTTTCCGTAGGATATGAGCAGTTCCTATGAGAACTATCTTTTGAATTTCTGCCATTTTGGGGTTTCCTAGTATCTGAGCCAGGTAGCAATCAGCTCCATTATTATTATCATTATTATTATTATCATTATTATTATTTTATTATTATTATTATTATTTTTATTATTATTATCATTATTATATTTTATTATTATTATTATTATTATTATTATTATTATTATTTTTATTATTATTATTATTATATTATTATTATTATTATTATATTATTATTTTTTATTTTTATTATTATTATTATTATTATTATTATTGTTATTGTGTTGTTGATATTATTATTATTATTATTATTATTATTATTATTATTATTATTATTTTATTATTATTATTATTATTATTATTATTGTTATTGTTGTTGTTGATATTATTATTATTATTATTTTATTTCGTCATTGTTGTTGTTGTTGTTGTTACATTTGTTGGGTGGGGTGCTGTTATTGTTATCGCTGCTATTCTTGTTTTTACTACTGTTGATATTGCATCCGCTGTTGTTTCCTGGCCACAGAACAAGCCTATTCCAGCAGAACCAAGCTCACAATCACCCTTGCTTCTCTCTCTCTCTCCCTCTCTCCCCCCCTCTCTTTCTCTCTCTCCTCTCTCTCTCATTTTCTTACCCTACATTCTAGACATTGTCGAACGTTGCCTTCCATTCTCCTCAGTGTACAGTTTCATTTCAGGGATTTGGCTGCAGCTTTTGTTGCCGGTGAAACCACCGTAAAATAACACAAGCAGTTATTTCGGTTGCAATCCATGCAATGCCATGCCTCATATCGATTTGATTAGGTTAGTACTATGGCCCTTTTGCAATTTCTGTTTTTTCATCCGGCTTGAGAACCCAGCATAATACGGCAATCGAGACGCAGAAACATTCAACTTATTTTTTCCAATTGAATGATTCTATCTTTTAAAACAACTGAGTCGTAATCACTGGCTAACAGCAAAAAGGTTTTGTGTGATATATATATATATAATATATATATATATATATAGGTATGTGTATCTGTAAACTTGTGTAAATACACACACGTTCACACACACATAAATAAATATATATACATATATATTATATATACATATTATACATATATATATATATATATATATATATATATATATATATATATATTATATATATATATATATATATATATTATATATATATATATATATATATATATATATATATATATAGGGTGGTCCAGAAGTAGGTTTACAGTTATTCAACTATCTCTTTTGCATTCATATATTTACAGTTTAGATCTTAATTTTTAAAACGTATGAAACCATTGTTCTATGCTAATTTAGTTAATTTAGTCAAGCCCCCTTTTCAGTTTGTAAGATAGAAATTTGAAAGTAATGAAATGTTTTAAAAGAAATTTAAAATGCCTACGTAATAACTGTAAACCTACTTTTGGGTCACACTGTATATAGATAGATAGACGATAGATAGATAGATAGATAGATAGATAGATAGATAGATAGATAGATAGATAGATAGATAGATAGATAAGGGGGTGCTGAAGAGCTCCTGGCCTTGAGTAAAAGAAAATAGAGGAGGATCAGTTAATTATGGTTTTATTCAACATATTCCCTTCTCTGATTAACACACTTATTGTAGCAGTCCATCAGTTTTTCTAAGCTCTGTAAAAGGACTGGGAAGATTGGGTCTCCAACCAGGCTTTTTGCGATACTCTTAAAGCCAGGAACTCTTAAACCCCCTCCAACATGCATATAAATGAATGCATATTGTGTTTGAATGAATGCAAGAATCGCTTCGCTGACCACCAAAACGGAATAAAAGAGAATCTGCGTTTCTTGTTAAATTCCGGTGACCTGTTTCCAGAAACGTATAGCATTTCACCAGAAATATGCGTAATAGATTCTAGTCAGATAACATGTGTAATACATAAAGGATACATGTAGGTGCAGGTGCGGCTACATGGTAAGACGTTTGCCTCCCAACCACATGGTTCTAGGTTCAGTCCCATTGCGTGGCACCTGAGCAAGTGTCTTCTATTAAAGCCTGGGACTGACCAAACCCTTGTGAGTAGATTTGGTAGATGGAAACTGAAAGAAGCCCGTTGATGTGTGTGTTGTGTATGTGTTGTGTGTGTGTTGCGTGTGTGTGTGTGTGTGGTGTGTGTGTGTGTGTGTGTGTGTGCGTGCGTGGTTATGATTGTGCTTGTCCTTCACTACCGTAACACAGCGATTCGGCAATAGAGAACGATAGAATATGTTCCAGGCTGGATCGATTCGTTCGATTAAACTGCTTCAAGATAGTGTTCCAGCATGGCCGCAGTCTAATGACTGAAGCAATTAAAAAACTAACGATACAATTACAGTAAAAGATGAGACAAAACAACATACCCATGCTGTATAAATTAGTCGCATAGAACAGCTGAATCCATGTAAACCGCATCTCATACGTAAGGTTCACATGGAAGTCTTTTCTAACAATCCTAAATACATAGTTATAATTCTCATGAAAATCGAAATAAGTATAGGCCGCAAACACATGTTAGATACTCTCAATTTATGAATTAGATCGGCCACAAATTTAATGCTATACAAGTGCGGCAACACTACCATTAAATGGTTTAACCGTATTGATGTTAAATCCAATTGCAGGTTTACTCTGTTCGATAGAGTAGACTTTTATCGGTTTATTTCTAAGTATTTTCTCCTGCAAAAGATATACCACTATAGCAGAGACCGATATTTGTATAATTATGAACAGCAGGAAATCATTGTTATTTTAGGATAATTTCTACTGGGTCAAGAAGCGAGGTAATAACAGTTCTCATGGGCGTCTATATCCTACACACACTGAGTAGTAATAAAACAGAAACAGGTTTAGATGGAGATGACGGCCTCGGAGGAATTTATTATTGGAATGCGCATGACATAGATAGACTTAGGAAAACGCTACCATACCCAGTCAGTTTAACCTTAAAATTTCAGTTAACATTATTCTAAAATTAGTGAAATCGCTGTCTATTACAGTGAAGGTACTGGCAAATATTATACATACCAGAAGCCGAACTTGGAACAATTTTTATAAATAAAAATTAGCTTCCAGTGCAATCACTAATTACAGCATCTCCAGTGTATCTTCAGATGGGAATGGTTTTGGCAAGACAACAATGCGTTGGAGAGAAGCGGTTTTCAATGACAAAATACATTATATGAACCAATGGCATTCGGTTTAGAGATTACTGGAATAGGGAAACCTTTTGTTTCAATTCATCGTTTGGTATGAACATTGCCATAAATATAGCTAGATGCCTCTTGACCCCATTCAAGCTGACTTCATCGACCTGCAACAAAAGAAAAAAAGGAAAGGAACTCTCTCTTCTTCCTCACATACAGTAACATTTAGTGAGCCGGCCTTCAAGCAAATTCCTCTGCAAGATCCATTTCAGCTACAGATCAATTGCCGGCATTGGCACTTCTATCCTCGACCCTCAAAATACGACCCGAGAACCTGATCAACTTCGAAAGAATACCGGTTAGAATTCTCTTCTTATACTATATCACATTTCTCTTATAAATTCTACCACCTTCTCCTTCCACTCTCCTCCCTCCATCACCTTTTTAACTTTCCTCACCTCTCTGTCATACGTTTCCATCACACCCATCATTACATCTCCTCTCCTGCTCCATAAAGGACACCGGCCATGCACAAGCCGGCCAACTATAATCCTCCGTATAATCCCATCCCTGCTGTTCAGTAATTTTAGATTGGCGAACGCTGAATATATTCTTGAGCACTTAACACCCAGTCTATGAATCTCACCTCACACAGCTGATCTCGGATATTGCAATTAGGAGATCAGGTAACACAAGGGTAAATCTACCTGGTGAATTATATTAAGACCCAAGGCGTCCAAGCTGTACGCACATCTTTCCGTTCCCCCCCTTTTTTTACCAGAAATAATTACGACTACATTATTGAAAGTAACCTGCGTTTTCTGTTCCTGATTCTATGATGTGATTTGAAAGTGATGTTGCTGTTATTTCTAGCAGGTCGACAGACGGCAGAGAGGTCCATCCGTTGGCTTACATTGAGGATTTTGTTGTTGCTGCTGCTGTTTTTGTTGTTGTTGTTGTTGCTGCTGCTGCTGCTCTTCTTTTCTTCTTTTTGTTATTGTTGTTGTTCTTCTTTTTCTTCTTTTCCCCCTTCTTCTTCTTCCTCCTTCTCCTCCTCCTCCTTCCTCTTCTTCTTCTTCTTCTTCTTCTCTTCTCCTCCTCCTCCTCCTTCTTCTTCTTCTTCTTCTTCTTCTTCTCTTCTTCTTGCTGCTACTGCATCTGTTGCTACTGGTGTTATTTAATTCAGGTCAACTTTGATTGGACAGAGCAAACTATGTGTCCATTTGTGTCCATCATGTCATTTATGTATCCCGTTGTAGACGTTAAGATGCTAATTGAAGAAGACTTGGCGGCTGTTTTCAGCAAGTCGAGCAACCATATAGAGGCACCTCCTCTGTTGCTTGGCCCCGCTGGCTTTTTGTCGTTTAGGTCTTCGTCGAAACTAATAAAGGCGACCAAGGATTAAAACCGTTCCAGCGTTGACTGTCTTTTACTTTTTACAGTTACCTACGACTGACATTAAATTGATCCTCCTTCATTTAAAAGAGTAAGGTGTGGTTTCAGGGAGATTTGGCTACTCTTTCTAGAAGACCGAGTGATCAGTTAGAGATTTCCCACATTGGGGCCTCTCTCATGATCACTGTAATGGCGTGCAAAATGGACTCCGTTTCTTCCAATCGCCGAGATGTCTGATGACTAATATCTTATTACCAATTGCCTTTCCACATATGTGTGTCTGTGGCAGCATAAATATCCAGTTCAGTGTTATTTGAGTATCAGTGCGTGCATGAATGTAATTCTGAGGGACATTTCACTCAAATCAAATGAACTTACCTTTCAAAAATTAAATTCTCTTAATTTGATTGTTAATTGCGTCTATGTCTTAGAGAGTTAAGTGTTAAAGGGATGTAACTCTTAGATCCACCTCTTCTGATTAAGCTAATCACTCGAACTCTGACAGATATTATCCACCACTGAGATACATTAGAATACACTTTCCTATTGAACAGCAATTGATTGCCAAAAATATATTGAAGATTTAAACTATTTGCGTCTTTCCCCTCAAAAATACACCTATTAATATACCAGGAACCTAATATAATAAATCTATTCATCTTCAGAATTTATAACAGTTCAGGAATTTACGGTTAACTCCTATACAAGCCAGCCCTAGCACATTTTCACTTCGCCCCTTTGCAATTTTTAACTATTTTGGTATTTTGCCAAATTTGTCGCTAACTCGGTGAATTTGTTCCTTTCGGCAATTCCTTTTGGTGTATGATTCAATACAACATAACTTCTTTTAAATTCTAAGCCAATACTAAACGTATCGGCTATATGAATTCTGTAATAAATTTAATTATATTTATAGTACATCTGAACATTTATTATTATTATTATTATTATTATTATTATTATTATTATTATTATTATTATTATTATCATTATTATCATTATTATTATTATTATTATTATCATCAGCAGCAGCAGCAGCAGCATTATTATTGTAACTGTTGTTGTTGTTGTTATTGTTATCATCCTCATCCTTCTCATCCTCCTCATTCTCCTCATCCTCATCATCATCATCATCATCAAGGTAGCTTCACGAAGAAGTTTTATATTTTGTTTTTGTTTCTTTTTCTAAAGAAGGGTGCTCGAAGCGTTTGGGCGTGTTTGTTTACTTGTTCCGGGTAGAAGGAAAATTCTGTCTCTTTGGATGTTTATATTAACTCGTAAAAACTTTTGATCACTCTTGATTGAATATGTCTTCTTATAGGAGAATGAGAACGAGAACAGGTGAAAGTTACGAACGAAATAGCAACGGTTACGTCACCAAATGGAAAAAGTCTGAAAGCAAGAGAACACATTTTGGAATAATGCGGCAAGCAGAACAAAAAGAAAATGAATACACTAGAAGAAGCAACAAATTAAAAGCATCCCGTTGTTTCTAAGAACATTGATAGAATGTGCTCGATATAGAGCGAGTTCTGGGTACACAAGAATATGGCAGAGAAATGTTACAAAGAGTAGTACCACCTCGCCCTAGGAACGGAGAAGAGCAAACAACAAAAAACGGAGACGCCTTTCTTATAGATTCAAATACCATAATTCGGAGGGGAAT
>NC_043009.1:66520040-66522540 GCF_006345805.1 Octopus sinensis
CACGCACACACACGCACACACACACATACACAAACACACACACACACACCACACACAATATATATATATATATATATATATATATATATATATATATAATATTATTATTACACACATATATACGACAGGCATCTTTGAGTTTCCGTCTACCAAATCCACTCACACAAGGCATTGGTCGGCCCGAGGCTATAGTAGAAGACACTTGCCCAAGATGCCACGCAGTGGGACTGAACCCGGAACCATGTGGTTGGTAAGCAAGCTACTTACCACACAGCCATTTCCGCACTTATAGTAGTCTTAAAAACATGAAAGCTCATTCAAATTACCACCAAATTACAGTATTTGAATAAGTGGAAGAAAAACACTTTAGATGGTGTGGTCACAACTGGAATGCGTCTGATCATCAGGCGGCTCTGCCAGAGCTCACCAGGGGCTAAACATCAACAGTAAAACCAACAAGACCATATCAACAAACATAATCACTGCTATCATCACCACAACTGCAACATCAATAACAACAATACGCTAACAGCACCAGTAATACCACAACAAATACTCCCACCACTACCACAACGACCACTGCCACTATCACCACCACCACCACAACTACCACCACCACTACCACCAAAACCACCATAACCAACACCACCACAGCCACTACCACCACAACAACAACCACCATTGCCACCACAATCACCATCACAACAAGCATCACAACCACCACAATCTTCGCCACCACCACCACCACAACCATCACAACCACCACCAACAACAACACCACCACCACTGCCACCACAGCCACCACTACCTCCACCATCACTACCACCACAACCTCAACCACCGTCACCTCCATTACCACCACCACTACCATCACCACAACCAACACTACCACCACCGCTACCGCCACAACCACCATAACCACCACCACCACACCACCACCACAACCATCACAACCACCACCACCACCACCACAACCATCACAACCACCACCACCACAACCATCACAACCACCACCACCACCACCACCACAACCATCAAAACCACCACCACCACCACTACCTCCACCATCACTACCACCACAACCTCAACCACCGTCACCTCCACTACCACCACCACTACCATCACTACAACCAACACTACCAACACCACTACCACCACAACCACTACTACCACCACTACTACTACCCCCACAACCACCACCACCACCACTGCCATCACAGCACCAACTGCTATCACAACAACCGTATCATCACAATAACCACCGCCATTTCTATCTAATTATTCAGTTGAAAATATTAAATTTCATTTGGTCCATTTTTTTCATTTGTTTTTTCTTTGTTTTGTAATAGCTTTTGCAATGAAGAAAGGAAATGTGTGTGTGTGTGTACGTGTATGTTTATTTGTGTGTGTGTGTGTACGTGTATGTTTATTTGTGTGTGTGTGTGTACGTGTATGTTTATTTGTGTGTGTGTGTGGCATGCGAAGGTCTAAATATTTGTACCATAGTGAAAGCTATATATGTCTGTATATTGTAATAAAAGGTGTCTGCTTGAGTTTGTGTTGTCCTAAAGATCTGTAAGTGTGTGTGTGTGTGTTTGCCCCTGTGCGTATGTGTGTGTTTGTGTGTGTTTGCCCCTGTGCGTGCGTATGTGTATGTGTGTGTTTGTGATATTTTGAAGGTGTGTTAATATTGTAGTGAAGGACTATAAGTATTCTTTTATTCTTCCACTGGTTTCAATCGTTAGGCTGCGGTCATGCTGGGGCACCGCCTTAAATAATTTCAGTCGCATGAATCGACCCTCGGCTGTTGTTTTTCTTTTAAGACTGGTAAATCATTCCATCGGTATTTTTCACCGAAACGCTAAGTTACAAGGACCTAAACACGCAACTCCGGTTGTCAAGCGGTGGAGGGTGACAAACACGGACAGTAATACATACACACAATCACACACACACATACACACACTCACTCACAAACACACACTCACACATACACACATACACACACTCACTCACACACACAAACACACTCACACACGCACACATACGACGGGGTTTCTTTCAGTTTCCATCAACCAAATCGACTCAAAATTTCTTTGGTTGGCCCAAAACAATTTCTCAAGGTGTCACATAGTGGGACTGAACCTTGGACCATGCGGTTGGGAAGCAAGTTTCTTAACCACACGGCCACGCCTGCGCCTAAATAAACAACAGGAAATGATTGTGTGTGACGTGGCGATGCTTTCGAGATTCGAAGAACGTAGCCAAGGTTTATATGTAAGAGGGTGTGTGTGTGTGTATGTGTGTGTGTGTGTGTGTGTGTATAGTAGTGAGGATCTGTATTCTTATGTGAAAATGCTGTAGTGTAAGTGTGTATGTGTGTAAGTATATGTATGGTAGTGACTGTTTCTATGTGTGTATGCGAGTATTATAACGAATGTCGGTTCGTCTGTATAACCGTTTGAGTGTGTGGATGTCTTTATATTCAGATAATTTGTTA
>NC_043009.1:66527540-66545040 GCF_006345805.1 Octopus sinensis
CATCCTCGCCCCAAACCCACACCCCACACTCACATCCCCACACTCTTCCCTTGCAACCCCACACCCCAACACCGTCACACCACACACCACCATACCACATCACACCACACCACATCACGTGATCATCCACACACCCACACATTACAGATGCACACACTTATATACGCACACATCTACGCATCAAACTCACCAGCCCATGTCCACAAGCACATTTACAAACTCTCACATGCGCATCTTCGTTTTGGGATCACCAATACTTTATTATCTCCCCTTTTTCCTAGCCCTCCTGTCTAACCACCTCTGTCCAGCCAGCCGCCATGATTGACCGCTAACTTCAAAAGTTTTTTTATTCTCTCTTTTATTTCCTCATGTTCCTTTCTGTTGAAGAGCGTAGGCTCGGAACGTAAAAGATTTTCTCACCTTCCTGAGCGTTAAACTAATACACCTGTTTTTTCTTTATACACGTCTTCGTCTTTTGTTTTTCTGTAAATTTCACCTATATATATACATATATATATATATATGTCTGTGTATTTATGTATATGTATATGTATATATATATATATATATATATATATATACATACACACATATATATATGTATATATATATATGATCACGTGACCGACCAGTCCATCAGATGTAGTTACACATCGCTGGTCACAATGCGTTCGCATTGTTTTAGCCTTCGAACGATGCCACCCCGCTGGCTAAGCGAGCAGGCCAACAGAAGAAATAGTGGGAGAAAGAGTGGTGAAAGAGTACAGCTGGGATCACCACCCCCTGCTGGAGCCTCGTGGAGCTTTTATGTGTTTTAGCTCAATAAACACTCACAACGCCCGGTCTGGGAATCGAAACCGCGATCCTACGACCGCGAGTGCCTCCACATTGTGCCTCCACACACACACACACATATATATATATATATATGTATGTGTGTGTGTGTGTGTGTGTGTGTGTGTGTGTGTGTGTGTGTGTGTGTGTGTGTGTGTATGTATATGTATATATACAGTGAAAGTGCGTGGTGAAATGGATAGGGTATTACACCCATGATCGCTAGCTCGTGTGTTCACTCGATTATCAGACGCGTTGTATTCTTGAACCAAACGCTTTATATCACGTGCTTCTGTCCACTCAGCTGTAAATGGTTAAACTGACCAAGGGTAATGACGGTCTGCTCGCCCAGCGAAATGGCATCATCCAAAAGCTAAAGACGGTGCAAAGCAAATTTCTCAATAGTCCAGAGTAAGTATATTCTCTTTCTCACTGATCGTCAGTTTTATGCTAACATCTGATTCTCACAATTCTACAGTTGACTTCCACAACAGTATACAGTTTCTCTATATGTATGTACATATATATGTGCGTATGTATGTATGTATTTATGTGTGTGTGTGTGTGGGGGGGTGCTTCTTGAAAGTTATGAAAGTTCTCTTGGTATAAACCGCAGGACATGTTTTCGCTTTATTTTGACGTCATCAGTGATCACAGCAATTGAGCGAACACTTAGCGAACAGAAAAATGAAATTATTTCGCGAAAATAAATAATATTATTTGCTTAATATTGGTTTTTAAGCATTTTCCCGGCAGCTCCGGATATGTATCTGCGTCTATTTTGACGCCTGCAGCAACACGAAATGACAGGGGGCGAATCGCTGAGGAATTACATGAAAATTTAGATTAACTGGCGAGGAAAACTGGAATTGTTTTTGAAATTAAATAATTCTGAGAAGCCATCCATATAATGAAGTGATAGTATGTGGAAGTAAGCATTCTTAATGCACTGTGCCGACTGGCTGATCGGTTAAGACGTTCGTTTTACAATCACGGGATCCCGGGTTCAACCCCACTGCGTTGCATCTTAGATAAATATCTTTTTTTTTTTACATTCTCGAGCAGAAAGGCGAGGAATTGGTCGGATCGTTTACAAGCCGGACAAAAATGCTCATCGGTGTCTTTTCCGGCTTTACGTTCTGCATTCAAACGTCGTGTCGAGAACGACTTTGCTTTTCAACCTGTCTGAGTCGTTAAAATAAGTACCAGTTGAATACTGAGGTCGATGTAATCAACTAGCCCCCACGCTCACCCCCAATCATCTCAAATTTCAGGCCTTGTGTTGCCTTCTGTATTCTAGGATCATATTCTCGAACAGAAAGGCAGACAACAGGTAGAAATGTTAAGACTCCGGGTTAAATGATTAACGCCGTTTACAGTTTGAAGTAACGTGAAATTAAGCGTTTCGTTCAAGAACACAGCGCAGAATAGAAATATAACCAAGTATATTTATACATGCATGTATCTAGTCGTAATTATATATATATATATATATATATATAGTATGTATATATATTATTAATATTTTATATTAATATTATTTTATATATATGTATTATTAATATTATTAGCATTCATCTCCGTCGTATAAAATGGAGCGATGTGCTTTGCGTGAACTTTTTGGATCCTTCTCCAGACCTTTCCTTTCGGTACTGTGGGGATGTAAAACACTAGACACTCCAGAAGTGACAATCACAACAGAGTTTTCTAGTCTTCTATGTGATTTTGCCTTTCGATTCGCGCACATTCGGTTCCTGGTTATCGACTGCGTGTATAACAGCTTCGATTTCATAAACACAAAACACTCAAGGCCTTCACCACCAAGTGGTTAGATTTCTTAGCCAGGGACGGCGGACGGTCGCCTATTATAAGCTAATATTCAGAATGCATGCATTGGACACAATGGTTTTAATGACCAACTATAAAATATGCTGCGTGTGATTTACCGATATAACAATCAGCAACTATGAAATAATGAAATATCAAGTGTTAAAATATTTATAGCTGAAATTACAATAAAACTTGATAGTTTGATAGCAATAACGTCATAAATTACTGCAAGATATCTAGTGTAGGAGGTGGGGTATGTTTAATCGACTAACGACAAACCGCTTTCCCTAATACGGCCGTCCTTGTGACTAAATATTATATATTAGCAGAACGGCAGCAGAATAGTGAATTATACGACTTGTGCTGTTTGGTCGGATCATTCGATTCCCATAGTTCAAATCCACCGAGGTCAGCTATGCGATCTCTTTTCTGAGATCGATTTAATCGATTATGCTCCTCTTCTCAAGCATTTTGCCAATGTAAGAAACCTTTATTTCACTCAGCAGAGGCGGCGACATGGCAGAATTGTTTGCATGCCGGGCGAAATGCTTAGCGGTATTTCGTCTGCCGCTACGTTCTGAGTTCAAATTCTGCCGAGGTCGACTCTGCCTTTCATCCTTTCGGGGTCGATTAAATAAGTACCAGTTACGCACTGGGGTCGATGTAATCGACTTAATCCATGTGTCTGTCCTTGTTTGTCCCCTCTGTGTGTAGTAAAGAAATAAGTATTTTGTTCGTCTTTATGTTCTGAGTTCAAATTCCGCCGAGGTCGACTTTGTCTTTCATTCTTTCGGGATCGATAAAATAAGTTCCAGTCGAGTACTGGGTTCGATATAATGACTTCCTCTCCCCTCAAAATCTGCTGCTTTTATACCAAAATTGGCAGCCCTTAGCGCAGCAAAGGCGGCAAGCTGGCAGAATTTTTGTAACTCCAGGAAAAATGCCGCGTCCTTGTTATAAAAAGAATTACATTCTCGCGAGTAGAAAAGGCGGCAAAATAGCAGAATCGTTAATATGCCAGGCGAAATGCCGCTAAGCACTTTGTCTTCAAGTTCTGGGTTCAAATTTCGCCAAGTTCGACTTTACCTCCTATCCTTTCATGGTCGATAAATTAAGTACCAGTTGCGTACTGGGTCGATCTAATCGACTAGCCCCCTCCCCCCAAATTTCGACCCTTGTACTTAGAATAGAAAAGTATATTTTCGAGTAGAAAAGGCGGCGAAATGGTCGAATCGTTGGCACGTTGGGCGAAATGCCGCGAAGCACTTTCTAATCATGTTCTGGCTCCAAATTCCGCCGAGGTCGATTTTTGCCTTCCATCCTTTCTGGTTCGACGAAATAAGAAGCAGCTGAGCGCTGGGGTCGGTGTAGTCGCCTTCCACCCCCGCCAAAATTTCAAGCCTTGTTCCAATAGTAGAAAGGATTATTTAACTCAGGAGAATCTTTTAGCGATTATTCAGGGATGCAAATCTAACTCCCATAAATCTTTATTTCTCTAGGGTCTCCCAAAGTGTTGGCATGGAAGGAAGAATTTCTCCTCCAGCTGGAGCCCCAACCACAATGGTTGCAACAGAGTGAATTCGACTAAAGGCACCCAAATACCATTTAGTTGTACTTAAACGAGCGATAGATCAAGACTTCTACGCAGGAACTCAGAATCGTGTCGGGAAAATTCACAGAAGACATTTTTGTTCTGGGAAAATTTTCAAAAGGGAATGTCACCAAACAGGAGGCCCAAAAGCAGACTATAAACTAGATAACTCATTTTAAAGAAATTACCTTTTTTCCAATTGGTAGGTTAGTTGAAGTTGACATTTTCAGAAAAGAGATAATCTTTTTTTTTTTTCCCGCAATTTAATTTATTTTTTTGTTACGGCGAATTTTCCTATAACGACTCAAAGCACCGAGAACCAAAGCAAATATCATATTACATCTCAGCCGACGCTCGGCTTGTTGTGCCAATCCTCCCTCTTGGATTGGTATTTTATTTAAATGATTTCGAAAAGATGAAAGGCAAAGTTGACCATCGCAGAATTTGATTTCAAAACAAGGAGTGAAAGTCGTTTTTCTCGTTTCTTGCTTTTTTTTTTATTGTTGTTGTTTAATGTCTTTGTCTAACTTCGTTGCTTAACTGCAATAATGTCGAGCAGAAGCCATTGTATTATTTACTTACAACTCTCCCTACTGAGAGTTCAAATTCCGCCGAGGTCGACTTTACCTCCCATCCTTTCATGGTCGATAAATTAAGTACCAGCTGCGTACTGGGTTCGATCTAATCGACTAGCCCCCTCCCCCCAAATTTCGGGACTTGTGCTTAGAATAGAAAAGTATATTTTCGAGTATAAAAGGCGGCGAAATGGTCGAATCGTTGGCACGCTGAGACCTCGACAAACTCAGCTTTACTTTGGGGATTCATTTTGGGATTCATAAAGTAAGAATCAGTCAGGTACGGGATCGAATTGATCGATTATCCAGTGTCACTAAAATTTATGACATTGTGTGTATATTTAAAAAACAAACAATATTTTTTTTTCTACTATCGGAACAAGGTTGAAATTTTGAGGGGTGGGTGTTACCCGATTACATTGACCCCAATACTTAACCCCACAAAGAATGAAAAATAAATCGATCCCGGCAGAATTTGAACTGAGAACGTAAAGATGGATGAAACGCCGCTAAGCATTTTGTTCGGCGTGCTAACGATTCTGCCATAACGCCGCCTTCGTTTGCAACCAATATTATAATTAGGAAAATGGCAACCAGCTAGTAGAAATGTCATCATGCCGCACAAAATGCTTAGCGGTATTTCGTCTGCCGTTACGTTGTGAGTTCAAATTCCGCCTAGGCCGACTTTGCCTTTCATCCTTTCGGGGTCGATTAGATAAGTACCAGTTACGCACTGGGATCGATATAATCGACTTAATCCGTTTGTCTGTCCTTGTTTGTCCCCTCTGTGTTTAGCCCCTTGTGGGTAGTAAAGAAATAGGTATTTCGTCGGTCTACATTATTTCAAAGAATGTATCTGTTACACCCAAAATGCTGATCACTGCAATGCAGTCTTCCTGTCACCAGATGAAACATCTTATAAGTAATATTTGAAATATATAACAGCACACTCTGTCTTCACACACATTGAGTACTTTTCCTTTTCATTTGCCAACATATTAGCTACATAAATAGGAATAGCTGCAGCGTTTGTGTGCGTGAGAGAGAGAGAGAGACAGACAGACAGAGAGAGAGAGAGAGAGAGAGAAACAGAGAGAGTAAATGAATGAAAAAGATGAATAATTTTCAAATTATTGATACAGGGATCGATAAATAAAGAGATGTAGATACAGTGATATCTAGAAATATAACCAAGTATATTTATACATGCATGTATCTTGTCGTAATAATATATATATATATATATATATATAATGTTAATAAAATAGAATTATGCATATATATAAACATATATGTACGTACCTACCTCTACATGTACATATACACGCATATATTGTGTACAGGACACCAAAAAGACGTCGAACACATAGAGAGACGAAACACATAGACACAAACCAGGAACAAGACAAGCAAAAAAAAAGGGAGAGATACAGGACAATAAGCACAACGAAAAACCCCTTCTTCAGTCGCTAAGATTTCATCTACTAAACGTTTCGAAGGATAAAAGCGAGACGTATACTTCGAAGAAAAATTCCTTCCCGCGAAAAGCAAATCAATTAAAATTCTGAGATCTTTTCGCAGAGGGGTAAAAAAAACAGACGGTTAACGACAGTACAACATATAAACAGTAAAAAATATATATATAAACAGTGGAAAAATAAATATATAACAGTGAGAGACAAACAAGGAGAACAAGATAAGAAGGGCTGTTAACGCCAGACGAAAAAAGTATTGTAAACGCTGGATTATCGTGGAAGACAGAGAGGGAAATTTTGTCAACCAGAAGCCTTGCAAGGCGGGCGAGAAAGGACAGGACAGCAGTCACGACGGAAGTATCGTCGCAGATGGATGACGGGAATGGGGGAGGAGGAGCAAGAGGAAGAGAGAGAAGAAGGGGAATGGTGCGAGGAGACCATGAAGAATGGTGAAAGGGAGAGAGAGAATGAAGAATGAGAGAGAGAGGAAGAGACAAGTTAAATGAGGGAAAAAAAGACGAAAAAGGGAATGGGAGAGAAAGAAAGAAAGAAAGATGCAGAGTCGCGTGAGAGTTAATATCAAGGCTAACTTGATAAACAGAACAATCTTACTTAGTAGGTGCGTGCGTTAATCGTATAATATGTTAATAAAATAGAATATATGCATATATATACATATATGTACGTACCTACCTCTACATGTACATATACACGCATATATGGTGTACAGGACACCAAAAAGACGTCGAACACAGAGAGAGACGAAACACATAGACACAAACCAAGGAACAAGACAAGCAAAAAAAAAGGGAGAGATACAGGACAATTATATATATATATATATATATATATATATATTTATTTATTTATTTATATATATATATATTTATTTATTTATTTATATGTATGTATGTATATATATTATTAATATTTTATATTAATATTATTTTATATATATGTATTATTAATATTATTAGCATTGATCTCCTTCGTATAAAATGGAGCGATGTGCTTTGCGTGAACTTTTTGGTTCCTTCTCCGGACCTTTCCTTTCTCCTAATTCTGACGAAGAGCCATGCTCGAAACATTATACACCTACTCTCTTTTTCCATCTTATACTTGTCGACACGCTAATACATTCCATGTGAACGTCCTTTTCACTTTTGCTGCTTTGTTATTTGCTGTTTTTAATTTTCCATTTGCCTCTGTGTGTGTGTGTGTGTGTGTGTATGTGTGTGTGTGTGTGTGGTGTGTGTGTGTGTGTGTGTGTGTGTGCCTGTGTGTCTGTGTGTGTGTATATGTGAGTACATATGTATACTTGTATTCATACATACATTCAGACGAAAACACCCTGCAGCAAAAGTTCGAAGACATTGTCAAACTTTTGCTCATAAAAATTAACTTTTGCACTCAAATGCATTATGTGTTCGATCTACAGATGCATCTCTCTCTCTCTCTCTCTCTCTCTCTCTCTCTCTCTCTCGCTATATATATGTGTGTGTGTGTGCATGTGTGTATGCGCACCTGTGTATGTGTTTGTGTGTGTGTATGTGTGTGTGCGTGTGCGTGTAAAAGGAGATCTGAACTGTTTCTGTCAACCAAATTTCACATCGCAATTTACTGCCCAAACCGAGTTTATGAGAACTGACATTACATCGTGCGATTGTTGCTCGATAGAATCGAACCCTGAACCACGAAATTACGATAGAACTTCTTAGCCACACAATTATGCCTGCGTAATTGTTTCACGTTAACTCTTTTATACATTTGTGCTTGACCAAAATAAAAGAACCGGACAACTGAACCTTTCTTGGTTCCTTTAATATTTTGACGAGGCGCAGGCATGGCTGTGTGGTAAGAAGCTTACTTCGCAACCACATGGTTCCGGGTTCAGCTCCTCTGGGTAAGGGGCTTCTACTATAGCCTCGGGCCCACCGAAGCCTTGTGAGCGGATTTGGTAGACAGAAACTGAAAGAATCCCATCGTATATATAAATATCTATGCATGCTTGTGTGTGTTTATGTGTCTGTATTTGTCTCT
This sequence comes from Octopus sinensis, assembly GCF_006345805.1. Lineage (NCBI taxonomy): Eukaryota > Metazoa > Mollusca > Cephalopoda > Octopoda > Octopodidae > Octopus > Octopus sinensis. The sequence continues at coordinate 66,535,886 of NC_043009.1, forward strand.
CACACCCGCTTGACAACCGGTGTTAGTGTGTTTACATCCCCGTAATTAGCGGTTCGGCAAAAAACTTAAGAAAAGAAAATATGCATTGGGGTCGACTCGTTTGACTAAAATCCTTCAAGGCGGTGCTCCAGCATGACTGAAGCTTAATGATTGAAACAAGTAAAAGATAAAAGAATGATACCGTCAAGCATTTATTTATTTATTTTATTTTATTGTATTTTATTTATATTATTTTATTTATTTCTTGTGGGAGTGGTGAGTACCTTCCTAGAGAGATAACTGATCCAGGAAGGATGGAACGGAATGTCGAGCTAGCCGTGAATTGAACGCGGGATATAGAAGGGCACAGTATAATACTTGAAGACAGCTCCACGAATTTCCGACAATTTCTGATGACTGGGCCAAGTGAGCCCTTCCCTCGGAGCAACAACTGATCGCAGTGCGTTCACGGAAAAGAAACTTCGTAGGTTTAGCAGAAACCGGAGTACGTGACTTTCTCGTAATTCCCAGGAAAATGAATGACATTACTTAAGTATCTTCAACTAGTAATGGCATATCATTAAAAACTATGCAATATTCAGTGTGAAAAAAATATTCATAGGAAAATTACACAGAAAATATATCTAATATCCATTTACGAAAATATAAGTGGTAATATTTAGTATGAATACAATGCTAGCAGTATTTTAATGACCAGCTATGAAATAATATCTTTTAGCACTTTGATAGCCATAATATAATGGATGTCTATGAAATATTCTTTATGAATACATTTGATAAGAATTATTGATTTCTCGTGACTAAGCACAAGGCCAATTTGTATTGGGAATAAACATAAAAAAATTAACCAAGCAGACTAATGAAAACTGCTCTCAGATGTGGGAAGATGGAGAAGAAGAAGAAGAAAAAAACTAAATAGCAATTGACTAAGAAAGAAAATCAGTGTATTATACTCACACAAAATACTAAGTCTATCAATTTTTCTAAGGTCTTGGGGGTTGCGAATAGACCGTGCTTCTCTGAAGAGGTCTACAGATACCGAAACATGCTCGAGACTCTCTTTTACTCTTTTACTTGTTTCAGTCATTTGACTGTGGCGATGCTGGAGCACCGCCTTTAGTCGAGCAAATCGACCCCAGGACTTATTCTTTGTAAGCCTAGTACTTATTCTATCGGTCTCTTTTGCCGAACCGCTAAGTTACGGGGACGTAAACACACCAGCATCGGTTGTCAAGCGATGCTGGGGGGGGGTACAAACACAGACACATATACACACACACATACATATATATTATACATATATACGACAGGCTTCTTTCAGTTTCCGTCTACCAAATCCACTCACAAGGCTTTGGTAGAAGACACTTGCCCAAGGTGCCACGCAGTGGGACTGAACCCGGAACCATGTAGTTTGTAAGCAAGCTACTTACCACACAGCCACTCCTACGCCTGTTACCTTTATTGCCAAAGTTTAAACTCATCCCTTTGTATGTCTACAATTAATGTTGGGGCGATTGAAATTTCAGCCGTTCTCTCCCTCACCTTTTAGAGAGAGGGGGAGAAAGAAAAAGACAAAGTGGGGGTGGGAAGAGCAATTTTTATTAAATCTAAGAAGCTTTGTCCAAATGATTAACAAATATTTTCGGCTCTCCACGTTGTCTTTAGAATCATCTCTATCTTTCTCTCTCCACCACTCTTTCTCTCTCCCGTTCTCTCTCCTGTTCTCCTTCTTTGTTTCTTTCTTTCTCTTTGTATGCTCGTGTGGTGGATGAGAATATGTTAGTGAAACCATAGAATAACTAAGCACGAGAAACGGCTCAGGCTGATCAAACTCTCAAACTCCGAACTCGTATTGACGAAGAGCAATCCGCTAGAACAAGAATTGGTTGTAATTTCGGAGGAGTAGCAGACAAAAAGACGAAGAAGGGCAGGCGTGGTTGGGTGGTAAGAAGTTTGATTTCCAACCACATAGGTTCGCGTTCAGTTCCACTGCGTGGCACCTTGGGCAAGTGTCTTATTCTATAGCCTCAGGTCAACCAAAGCCATGTGAGTGAATTTGGAAGAGGGAAACTGAAAGAAGCCCATTGTGTGTGTGTTTGTGTGCGTGCATGTTTGTGTGTGTGTGTGTGCTTGAGCCCATCATCATGTTTGCGTACTTAAGTCCCCGTAACGTAGCGGTTCGGTCATAGAGGTCGATAAAATAAGTACCAGGCTTAGAATAATTAAGTATTTGGATCGATTCGTTCGAGTAAAGATTCCTCTAGGTGGTGCCCCAGCACGGCCTCAGTATAACGACTGGAACGAACATAAAGATAAAATATAAACATTTATAGATTGTAGGAATGTTACATATGTATATTACAGACTGAAAAAAGTTTTACATCCGTTTCAAATATTGGCGAAAGGAACGATTGATAGTATAAAATATATTCTAGAAACAGGTGTAGTCAATGAGGCAAATTTCACAAAGCATATTAGCAAAAGTGTTACCAACTCGCATGAAGCTCGATATGTAGGTATTTTTATGCGGACACCATCGAATATTCTCGTCGGAAGCATGATTAGCAAATGCAGCAAAAAAAAAATATTAACAAAAAATAATAATAAATAAATGATTCCTTCTCCTCAAGTCATACTAGGAGCAGCACGAAGGTCGGTTTCCCAGTTTCAATGGCGTATACATTCCCCACCTGGATGGGACACCGGTCCATCGCAGAATGATTCCTTCTCAAGCCATGCCAGGCACATGAGGGCCGCTTTCTTGGTTTCGGTGACGTATATATCTCCCACCTGAACGGAACACCGGTTCGTCGCAGGATTAATCATTTCTACCAGCTGCGTGGACTGGAGCAACGTAAAATTAAGTGTTTTGCTCAAGAGCACAACGTGTCGCCCAGTCCAGGAATCGAAAGCGCAGTCTTAGGATCATGAGTCCGACACCTTGACCATTAAGCCATGCGCCTCCACCAGCAAATGCAGTAGTAACAGAAGATATATTTATGATCAGATCTGGCATCAAGAATGTAGACGGAGGGGGAGGACAATGAGTAATGAGGTTGGATTACGGAAGAAGGTGAGGGTAAGGAACGCGAAGTTAAGAGAAGAAAGTACGTAAAATGTCGAAAGGGGAGAAAAGGGTAATGGACGAAGAAGAAGAAAATGAAAGAAATGAATGAAAGAGAAATGAGAGAGTCATTGAGTTGGTGTGGGATGTTTGACATTCAGAATGGATAAACCACATAATGAAAAAATTAGAGAGCAGAGATCACTGGAAATCTCTTAAAAAGAACGAGAGAATGATATTCTAAAATAGTACCCCAACGGTACATGAAGTGGTTCTGTAAATTGTTGGTGATCTTGTTTCGTATAAGTGTTTTGTATGTGTAACTATGAAAGGAACCAGGAAAACATACATATAGAAGAAAATATAAAAGTAATGAACAGACCAAAATGTGGTTCGGCAGGCAATATTTAAATGTGAATAGCGGTATTTAGCCTGAGAAGGCGGCGAGCTGGCAGAAACGTTAGCACGCCGGGCGAAATGCTTTGCGGTATTTCGTCTGCGTTACGTGTGAGTTCAAATTCCGCCGAGTCGACTTTGCCTTTCATCCTTTCGGGGTCGATAAATTAAGTAAGTTACGCACTGGGGTCGATGTAATCGACTTAATACCTATGTCTGTCCTTGTTTGTCCCCTCTGTGTTTAGCCCCTTGTGGGTAATAAAGAAATAGGTATTTCGTCTGTCGCACATGTGTTCGTGAAGTAAGAATTGCTGTTTCGTGGTGTTAATATTGTTAACAACTGTTGTTTCTTGTTAAACTGTTGAATAACTTAACTGTTGGAGTTTTCAATTGAAAACACTTAGTGCTTGTGGTAGCACGCGTTGTTCATTCCCCCTTTGGGGGGAAGAATGTCGTCTAGCATGGAGCCTACCGTTGGAGCAGAAATACTTGTTTCTCCTGTTGAGAGGAGGAAATACATGTCCGGCGAGGAGCCAACTACAGACAAGGAAATAGGGGTTTCCCCCGCTACAAGAAGGAATAGCAGAGAGGATAATATATTTGATATTTTTGGAGATGTGTCTGAGAGCTCGTCAGAACTTTCACCAGAAGAGTTTCCGACTTTGCCCAGAGAACAAAGGCATTGTGTCGAAGAGAATAATTGATGTGCCTAGCATCCAGATAGAACCAAAAAATGGAAAAAAAAGTTTTGCGTTGGCTGCTGGGGGTGGAACCCAGATACTGTCGACGAATAAAAGCGAAATTATGAAATACAGCAAAATGATGGAAATAAATGACAACAGTGTGAAAATTGAACCTCCGCAAAAGTTATTACAGGAAGAAAAGCAAAAAACAATAATTTTCAAAACATATTGTCTACAAAATAGAAAAATTGAAAGAAAGATGTCAGAAGAGAAAATAGAAAAGTGCTTAAAGCCAATATTGGGCGACGTAGTATTTCTGAGAAGAGGAAAAAATTCGGAACGGTGGAAGTAAGGTTCACCAATAAAGAAATAGCACACAAGAACTCAGTGGAAACGTTGAAAACGAACGACGTGGAGTTAATACCCTATTATATGGGGATGAGGACGTCGCGAATAAAAATTACAAGGGTCCCGCCAGAGGTCGAACCTATGTGGTTGTTGGCGGCAGTCCTAATCAAAGAGGTAGAAAAATTACTCTCCTCCAGGCTACCGCTACGGAAAACCCACGCTGGGATGGTAAAACAATTAATCTTCTCATTCAAGCGGACCCTAAAATAATTCAAACAATTCCTGAGACAATTGAGGTAGGGGAGGAGAACCTCGTGGTGTTTGTTGAGGGCCGAAAACCTCGATGTTTTTATGTGGTCAATTAGGCCACATTCGAAGGAACTGCAAGGAAAATGAAGAAGAGGAGGAAGAGGAGAAAAAAGACAAAGAGGGAAGATAAAGAAGAGAAACAGATGAGAAAAAAACAACAAACAAAAGAAAAATACAACCAGCAACCCAGCCGAGAGCGGCGACTACTACAGAACAACGACCAAAAAAGACTGCCAGAAGAAGAAAGAAAGAAAAAGGCATAATAGCCGTATACACTAAAGATACTGAGCTCATGAGAGACATTCAACTCATAAAGACTGTAAAAAAAATTGATAACCTTTCAGAGGAATTTATCAATTACGACATATATGAAGTCTCAAATAAGACTTATAGAATTCTACAAAATAAGTACAGAAAGACTATATCTTCATTGAGATTAGATTTTAACAAGTCGATATTTCATGGATTACCAGCTCCGATCCCGCGAGAAAAGGAAAAGGTGGAGATTCCCCCTCCACCTGATAATTCTGTGTCGGTGGTGAGACGGGATTTTGACAAATCTATTTCCCAAGACCGTCCACCTCCGACCCTGGATAAAAAAAAGGTGGAGGGTCCCCCTCCACCGGACAATCCTAATTAAACAGGTAAGTGATGGCTATTCACATTGGTTGTTTAAATGTTCATGGCCTGTTGTCAAGCTGGAAGCAAGGACGCTTTCTGAATGACATCAGGTCGAGAAATTTGGATGTAATTGTTGCAACGGAAACCCGGGTGAAGGGGCCAAGAGATCTGCTCCCCCTCCTGAACGGCTACGAGAAATACGTTTCTCCGAGTCGGGCGGGAGGTGGGGGTGGGGTGTTGGTCCTACTAAAAAGAAACCGGGTAGCCGAGAAAAAGTTGGTTTTTCTGACCCAGAAGGCAGGCTGGTCGTTCTCGACTTGACATTCAGTTGTGGCAAGACAATCAGGCTGGTCGCTATTTATGCACCAAACATTATTGGCCCGCAAACTGAATATTTTCGTGGCCTAGGAAAGTTCCTAGCCACGTCGCATTCACTAGTAGTGTTAGGAGACTCTAATACAATATGTGCAGCACACACAGATTGTGTTGGCTCAAACTCGAACATGAACAGAAAATGTAACACAGGCTTTCGGGATCTGCTAAGTCAATTTCAGCTAGCAGATCCATATAGGTTGGAGGAGCACCCGAACACTCCACAGTGGACGTGGTCAAATAGTGAGGGTCTACCAGAACATATCTAGATAGGATTTTAATTAGAGAAAAAGATAAGTCCATAGTTGAGTGTCCACAGTTTTTCTAGTCAGCTACAGTGACCACAAGATGGTTACCTGTAAACTGACGGTAGATAAGTTGCATAGACAGGGATCTGGCTACTGGAAACTCAATACGTCCCTTTTGGCGATTGAGGAGTACAGAAAGCGGATCAAGATGTTAATACAGAGGGCATTAACAGGTACCATCATTAATAACAAATGGTGGTACGCCCTAAAAAGAGCCATCAAATATGAGTCTATTAGGTTTAGCATAAGTTTAGCTAAGAAGGGACGTAAAATAGGAGATGGTCTAGTTAAGGAACTAGAAGAAGCCTGGAGGACTGGTAATACAGACCAAGCGAGGGTGAAAAGACTGGAGTTAAACCAGCATCTTGAAGCCCACCACATGGGAAGTATTACCAGAGCTAAGTTACGTGCAATGGGAAGTGAAGGAATCAAAGCCGCTGGATGGGCCCGAGTGGTGGAAGCTCGGCAAGGAAATAGTTCCTCTATTCGGTCTTTGACGAATCAAAATGGTGTCTTGATAAACGAACCCGAGAAAATGTGTGAGGTCTTTCGGGAGTACTTCGCCCAGCTGTTCGGGGGTGACGGCGGTCCTGGTGGTGGGAGAGCCCTCGAGGACTTTCTTACCGGGCTGCCGTGCCTCTCGGGGTCGGATGCGGAGTCTTGCGAAGGGCCAATCACACTTGAGGAGGTGATGGAGGCTTTGGCCGATTGTAAAGCGGGTAAGTCACCGGGACTTGATGGTCTTCCGTACGAGCTGTATAAATGTATGCCAGACTTGTTCGGGCAACTACTGACTGACGTGTACGCGAACTGGAAACAGAATGGGTTATCCCCAGATCTGTGCGCCGGGGGAGTAGTGACGTTGGTCAGAAAGGACCCGGACAAGGGGGACGTTCTAGAGAATTTCAGGCCCATCACTCTGTTAAACGCAGCAGAAGTGAAGATTTGGCCAAGGTTCTAGCAAAAAGGTTGGCGCGTGTCGCGAATGGTATAGTCGGGGAGGCACAGACATGTGCCATCCCAGGCAGAACCATTCAGGATACCCTCCATCTTATTCGCTATACCATAGAGAGGTTGGTAATAAATCTGGCAAAGGTGGGGCATTGGTGCATTTGGACCAGTCTAAAGCTTTTGATAGGGTTGACCATCGATACCTAGCGACTGTACTTGCGCGGTTTGGCCTGGGCCTTGGCTTCCTCAGGTGGTTTATCGCTTTGTACCACAACATTGACTCGATAGTTCGGGTGAACGGTTTCCTTTCGAAGCCGTTCTGCATCAGACGCTCGGTTCGTCAAGGATGTCCGCTTTCACCACTTTTGTATGTGATGGCTCTCGAGCCATTACTGCAAAGGTTGAGTGGCATCCCGAGAGAACCAGGACTAGAGGAGTTTGTTACGGCTTTCGCGGATGATATCACTATCAGTGTAACCACAGTGGTACGCCCTACGTGAAGTAGGTAAGACTATTGAGGCTTACGAGGAGGTAGCAGGAGCAAAGATTAACCGGGAAAAGTCGGTCGCTTGCAGCTCGGCACCTGGGTTGGCAAGTCGATGCCTTCAGACAGTGTTGTTAGGCGCTGGACGGAGGGACCGGTTAAGTTGCTGGGAGTCTGGTTTGGACCAGGCCTCCAGATAGAGAAGAACTGGACGGAGGTATTGAGCAGGGTGGCTGCAGTAGTCAAGACTTGGTCTTGGCGGTGGCTATCCCTGAAAGGGAGGGCGGAAGTGGCCAATGTGTTTATCGCATCGGTCATTACCTACCGCCTGACTGTCGTGCCCTGTCCGGATTCGTGGTGATCAGTTGGTGGAGAGACAGCTCTTTCGCTTTTGTGGAAGGGCAGGTCGCCACTTGTGAAACGCTCTGTCTGCTGTCAAAAGCCTTTAAATGGAGGTTTAGGGATGCCTTGGTTAATGATGCGCAGACATGCGTTGAGGTTGAGGCACCTCTGGATTCTCCTGGATAGTGAACGGGTGTGGTCTCCGCTGGCCAGACAAATGTTCCCTGAGTTCAAGAGTTTTTGCGAACAGGAAGCCTGGTGTTCTCGTAGACCGAGGTCGAGTGTGAGTGGCATAAAGAGTGCCGTAAGGCCCTCTTGCTGTTCCGGCGCTCGGGCAACGCCAGCGCGTGGTGGGGGTTCCACACGGATTTTATAGTGGGTTGGTAGAGTCTGAATGCGACGATGGCCTGGGGTCGACTCTAGGTCTCGGATTTATTCAACTGGACAGCTTGTTTCATCGTACATTCGGGTTGAGAACGTTGGACAACTTCCAAAAGTCCTTACCTGGCAATGCTACAGAGGTGCCTTGCCCGTTTGGGATAAGCTCGCAAGACATGGTAAACGTCAGTCGCCGACCTGTCCAAGATGCGGTGGGGACAGGGAAACCGTCCCTCACGCTATTGTTCAGTGTCCGGAGATAACTGAAATGTGGGCTTATGCTGAACATCTGTTGTCCGGCGAAGGAAGAGTACGGCTGTCGACTGAGTCAATTAAAAAATTGACCACCGGGAGTTCTAACGAACGAAGGTAAGAATTGTTTTCTCACGGTTGTAGCAATAGCAAAAGAGGCTGTATGGAATACTAGGATAAAAGGAATTAAGACAGGCAACTTTATCTCTGGTGACACATTTACGATCCTTTTTTTCTTTTCATTTGAAAAGGAAACTGTGGCTGGAGAAGAGGTGTCTGTCAGAGTGTACGTTCCAAAGAGATGGAAGTATGTTGCACGAGTGTTGTGCGTGCAAGGAACCGTGTGAATAGACGAGGAAAAAAAAAAAAAAAGGAAAAATAAAAAGGTATCAGCGGTAGATCGGGGCTTGTGGGATCGGAGCGTAACTTGATCATCGCTTCATTTGTATTGTTTTTGTACTGTGTATTCCATTCGATTTTTATGTATTGTATTTTATTTTTGATGTCACAATTATGTAAAATCATATCGATTCACTGATCCCATCAGTTGTATTGTCCATATCTATGTTTGGCCCCCGGTGGGCAATAAAGAAATTGGTATTTCGTCTGCCGTTACGTTGTGAGTCCAAGTTCCGCCGAGGTCGACT